>NC_044332.1:9074692-9385204 GCF_007399415.2 Gopherus evgoodei | reverse complement strand
AAAATGGACTCCCCATCCCAGGGCATATGCGTCTGTAACCAGAGTTAAGGTGGGTTGAGGGGGATGGAATGGGACCCTGGCACCCACCATCCGAGGATCCAGCCTCCAGTGCAGAGAGTTGAGTGTGCACTTCGGGATCGTGAGGACCATTTCTAGGCTGTCGTGTCCTGGTCAATAAGCTGACGCCAGCCATGTCTGCAGAGGCCTGAGTCTTAGCCTGGTGTGTTGCACCATGTAGGTATAAGATGCCATGTGACCCAGCAACCTGAGACACTGCCTTGCTGTGGTAGTGGGAAATTTGCAGAGGCTGGTAATTATGCTTGCTATAGCCAGGCGTCAGGCCTCCGGGAGGAAGGCCCTCATTTGGTTTGTGTCCAGGACTGCCCTGATGAACTCTATTGTTTGAGTAGGGGAGAGGACAGACTTGCTGACATTCAGCATGATGTCCAAGCGACTAAACATGTCCGTGACCAGTTGTACTTGAGACTGGACTTGTTGGTAAGACTGGCCCTGTATGAGCCAGTCGTCGAGGTATGGGAAGACGTACACATGGTGTCGGCAAAGGAAAGCTGCCACAACTGCCATGCACTTGGTAAAGACACGAGGGGCTGTGCACAAGCCGAATGGGAGGGCTGTGAACTGATAGTGCACCCTGCTCACCACGAAATGGAGGAAACGTCTGTGAGACAGAATCAAAATGTGAGAGAGTATGCATTTTTCATATCGAGGGTGGCATACCAATCTCCTGGATCCAGCAAGGGAATGATAGTGGCTAAGGAGACCATACAGAACTTCAGGTTGATGATGTGCTTGTTGAGCTCCCTGAAGTCCAGAATGGGCCTTAGGCCTCCCTTTGCCTTGGGGACAAGGAAATAACAGGAGTAGAATCCCTTGCCCCTGACTTCCTGGGGCACTTCCTCCACTGTCCCTACGGTAAGGAGGGATTGTACCTCCTGGACAAGGAGTTGCTTGTGAGAAGGGTCCCTGAAGAGGGACGGGGAAGGAGGGTGGAAGGGCAGGATGGAATGAAAATGGATAGAACATCCCTTGTGCACTGTGCGGAGGATCCAACAGTCCAAGATAATATGGGGCCAGGCATGGTAGAAACAGGATAGACGGTTCAGAAATGGGTAACTGTCTGGGGTGAGGTCTGTCTTCAGGAGCACCTTCAAAACAAGCGCTGAGGGTCTGGGGGAGGCTTAGACTGTCCTTGACCCTGTCCGGGGGAGGGGGGCGGGAGGGGCGGCGAGATGGTCTACATCGAGAGTATCTGTTTCTCCAACAAGAAAAGTCCTGCCTCAGTCTAGGTGGGAAGGTGCACTGCTGGGTGGTCTGGGGTTTAAATAGCTTTCATTGGTTAGCCGGGGTATGCATACCTAAGGATTTGATAGTGTTTCTCGTGTCCTTTAAGGTATGCAAGTGGGAATCGGTTTGCTCCACAAACAGGCCTTGACCATCAAAGGGGAGATCTTGGATAGTGCTTTGAATCTCAGGTGAGGGACCTGAGGATTGTAGCCAGGCATTCTGCCGTATGGCAATGCCAGAAGCCAGAGTGCACGCAGCTGCAGCTGCATCCGCCGCATTGAGGGAACCCTGGAGGGAGGTCCGGGCCACCAATTTACCTTTCTCAGCAATGGTCTCGAGTTCCGTATGAGCCTCCGCTGGGAGAAGATCTTGGAATTTTAGGACCGAAGACCAAGAGTTAAAGTTGTATCTACTGAGGAACACCAACTGGTTAGCGTTCCTAAGTGAGAGACCCTCAATAGAATAAACCTTTCTTCCAAAAATGACCAGCCGTTTCTCGTCCTTTGATTTGGACGCTGGCCCTTGCTGGCCCTGTCTTTCTCTGGCATTTACTGCATCCACCACAAGTGAGCATGAGACAGGGTGAGTGAAAAGATACTCGCAGCCCCTGGTGGGAACAAAGTATTTCCTTTCTACCCCCTTGGCTGTGGGAGGGATAGAGGCAGGAGTTTGCCAGAGAGACTTGGCATTACTTTGGATAGTCTTATTCATGGGGAGGTCCACCCCGGAAGGTCCTTCAGGACCCAAAATGTCCAACATGGGGTTCTCCTCCTCCACAACCTCCTTAACTTGGAGGTTCATATTAAGGGCCACGTGCCGAAGCAGTTCTTGGAGGATCCTAAAGTCCATTGGAGGTGAACTAGACATGGACGTGCCAGCCATGGCCTCATCAGGGGAGGACGAAGACGAATCGACTGGGAGGGCTGAGGCGGAAACAGCCTTTAGTCAGCCCCAGGTATCTTCTCTTGGGCCCCCAGGGCAGCCTCTATCATGGGTGCTGACTCCGTGGGCTGGTCTGGATCCGGAGGGGAGCAGCTGAGGGTCACCTTGGGAGGACAGGTGTCCACGCGTGACAATGGCTGGGCCCCCGAGAGGCTGCCTTGGGCCTGATGATATGCCCAGGGATCCAGAATTGCCACTGAGGCTGCCAATTGGGCACTGAGGGGTCTTGTCCGAGGCTTCCCGGGCCTGACTGGGGAATGTCCAAAGCCCCTGAAGCTTTCCCTGACCTGCTTGAGGGGGATTGGGACCACAACGGCCAAGGAGGGGTGGTGCGTGAGGGGAGTAAAGGCGGCACCGAGCCCCTTTGTAGCTGAGGGTCATGTGGTGATCGGCACAGTGAGGTCGATCATGATTGAGAGTGGTACCGCGATGAAAAATGGTGACGTGATGAAGAGCGGTGCCGAGATGTGTAGTGGTGCTGTGTTGGCGAACGGTGCCGTGTTGGAGAGCAGTGCGACGATGGAGAGTGATGCCGCTTGGGTGTCCGGTGCTGCTTGGTTGACTGGTGCTGTGATGGAGACTGGTGTCGTGACGGAGAGTGGTGCTGCTCAGGAGACTGGTGCCATGATGGGGGGCAGTAGCTGGCCGCGGACCGGTGCCATGGCAACAGTTGAGTTGGAAATCGGTGTTCCGTGTGGCAGCGGTCCGAACGGTGCCATGAGGTTGCCGAGCGAGACCAGGACCTCAAGTGGGACCACGTTCCAGCAGTCAACTGCGACCTCGAGCAGGAATGGCTCCGAGGGTTGGGGCTGTGAGAACAGCGCCGCGACTCTAACTGGTGCCATGAGTCGGAGCAGTACCTGGGGTGGTGCCAGGACTTGGAATGATGCTGGCACTCCGAGTGGCATGGAGATGCTGGTCTAGGGGCATCACCGAACATCGCTAGATTGCCCTTGGATGGTACTGGAACTCGGGCTGGGGCCAATGCTGGGACAGGGAGTACCGGGGGTGTCCTTTCGATGAGCCCTCTAGTGGCCTCAAATGTGTCTGGAGTGGAAGGCAATGTAATCTCCTACACGTGAATGGTACCCTGTGCAGGGCTGGTGTGTTGATCAGTCGGGACTGAACAACTGCTTCGACTCTAATGAGGGGTCCTCCCAAGGCTTGCTTCTTTCCAGCAACCGGGAAATGGGAAAGGTGCCGAGGTGGGCGTTTTTGGGGCCCGGGAGATTGTCGGTCCCAAGGTGGGCGTGGAATCTTCTGTGGTGCCGTAATCAGTACCGCTGGGGGAGCACTGCGCATTGAGGTGCTTGGGCCTGCGTCTTGAAAGGGCCTCAATGCAGACTTCATGAGGAGTTGCTTGAGTTGAATTTCCCTCTCTTTTCTTGTCTGTGGCTGGAATGCCTTATAGATTTTACACTTGTCAGCCTGATGGCCCTCCCACAGACACCTAAAGAAGGAGTCGTGGGGATCGCCTGTGGGCATGGGCTTGTTGTAAGACTTGCAAGGCTTGAAGCCCTGGAATGGCATGCCCTAGGGCCCCGCAGGGCAGTTGATGAGTGCTAAACTGCCCTCAACTACTAAGCTACTAAGCTACACTTAACACTACAGAGAAAAAAACACTTACACTAACATTAACAATTAACTAACAACGATTAAGATAAGCTAGGGATTAGTGGAGCACTTAAGAAACCAAGAGACCACTGTTCCAACAACCGTCACGGGCGGTAAGAAGGAACTAAAGGGGGGTTGGGCTAGCAGGGTCTTATATAGAACGCCATATCGGTGCTACTCCAGGGGGCTCCCCAGCTGGCCTGATGGGTAGCTGCTAGGGAAAAAGTTTCCGACTTTTGTGCATGCGGCATGCACACACACCTAACTGGAATTGATACGAGCAATCACTCGAAGAAGAACTGCGAAGATTTAAAAGGCAAACAGTATATGACCTAGTTTATGTATGAAATGTATTGTAGTATAATGATATATATGAATTTACCATCCTGACAATTATTTTCAAAGTGCATTTTAAAAGGTTTGTGTATTTTATAGAATGTGGTTTGTCTTAGAAGATTCACTTAACTTATCTGGAGATGGTGAAACAGCTCAGTGAAAAAGAGAGGTGTTTGCAGGAATAAGGAGAGGTTACTCACCCTGTGCAGACACTGGAGTTCTTTAAGATGTATGTCCCTCTGGGTGCTCCCCATCAGGTGCGCATGCACCTCCCACTGGAGATTTTTGATAGCAGTGCCAATTCAAGCCTGTGCCTGTGGTCTACACACCCTCTTGCCCTGCACCGAGGATATACAAAGCTGCATGGGCAAACCACCTCAGTTCTTTTTCTACTGAAAAGTCCTACAGAGGAAACTCCGAATCAGAGGGGAAGAAGGGAAGCAGTGTTGCATCCACAGGGACACACATCTCAAAGAACTCCAGCTACTGCACAAGGCAAGTATCCTCTCTGCCTTTGGAGAAACGTCTCTGTGGGTGCTCCAGTCCAGATGACTCCCAAATACTATCCCCACAGGGAAGAGGGAGCACTGTGGCAGAGTCTAATACTGAGAACACAACTGCATTGCCAATCGAAGCATCTGATCTAGAGCATAGTGCGTGGAGACAATACGTTGCAGTTCTGCAAATTTAACAACTAGAACATCTTCCAGTTATGCCACAGAAGTAGATTGCAACCCTGTAGAATGGGCTTACAACCCAGGAGGCTGAATGTTGGCAGACTCATAATGTGAGATAATACGCCAAGAGATCCACCTCAAATCTTTGAGTGGAGATTGTGGATCCCTTGGATCTGTCTACAATTGAAACAAACAGTCTGAGAGACTTTCTGAATGGTTTGGCTCTGTTCAGATAGAAGACTAATGCCCTTCTGACATCCAAGGTATAGAAGGCAGCTTCTATAGAAACTTAGAATGTGGTTGTAGTGAAATTTCTTACTTGTAATATATTGTAAGTGATGGAGGGATCTGCCATTAAAGACCCCAGTTCTCTGACCCCCTGGGCAGAAGTAATGGTCACCAAGAAAGCTTTTTTCATGGATAGGTGAAGCTGCAAAAACGTAACTAATGGCTCAAAGGGGTGTTTCGTAAGGGAACTAAGGAGAAAGTTCAAGTCCCATATCAGGGTAGGTTCCTTAATCTATGGAAAAAGATTAATCAGTGCTGTGAGGAATCTTGATGTTGTGGGGTGAGCAAAAATTGAAAAACCTTTCACAGAAGTATCATGTTGTTTCAGCCACCAAGAGAATCTTAATGGATATCATAGTAAGACCTTAGATTTTAAATTTCAAAAGATAGCCCATGATGGTGGAAAGACAAGAGTGAACAGGAGAAACTCATTGATGGGTACAAAGTGGGGAAACCTCTTCCATTTCTGACAATAAGTATATCACGCAGATGCTTTTCTATTATTTAACAATACTTGTTGTACCTCTATTGAACAGGAAGTTGAACCATCTAGGAGCCATGCCTGCAACTACAGAACTTCCAGTTTGGGGTGAAGTGTCTGACCAGCATCCTGAGACAATAGGCATCAACTGGTTGGAGTTCTCAGCAGTGGATGAGAAGTCAAATCAGGTAAAGATATCACACTTACCTTGGCCAAGTTGGTGCAATTAAAATTATATTAGCCTTGTCCTTCTTGATCTTGTTCAGTACTTTCAAAAGCAATGGTGTGGGTGGGTATGCATAAAGGCAGCCCTTCATCCTTGAAATAAGGAAGGCATCTCCTAGTGGCAGCTTGTATCTTTGCAACCAAACACACCTGGTTACAACTTCAGTGTTTCTAGTGATGCTTCAATTGCGTTCCACTTTCATGAAGAATTTTTTGCACTTTGTGTTGAGGGCGGCAAAAAAGAGATCCACTTCTGGAAGCCCCTTGTGGTTAGAAATATGCTGTTGAGGACTTGTGAGTCCAAGAGAAGTGCCTGCTGAGATTGTTGGCCATGGTGTTCTGTATACCTGGGAGGTAAGAAGCACAAATTCTAGAGTTTTATTCCTTCGGCACAAAGCAAGGGAGAGCATGCCTCGCCCTGTTGATTGATGTACAACATGCAGGGCATGTTGTCTGTAATGACCTTGATAAATTTGACTCTCATCAGTGGAAGGAAATGAGTGCAAGCATTTCTGACTGTTCTCAATTCTAGAATGTTGATTTGAAGAAGATGCTCTTGAGAAGACCATTTGCCTTGAATGGTATGACACCCTAGATATTCTCCCCATCCCAAAAGAGACATATATAATCTTACAATCATGGTAGTAGGAGGTTGAATGAAAGGGACTCTTGCACAGACTTTAAAGGGGTCCACCACCAATTGACTGAATCCAAAACTCAATGGGGAACAGACATCTGTTTGTCTTGATTGCTTGCTTGGCATATAAACTGCCCTGAGCCATCCCTGGAAGCACTGAAGATGTATCCAGGTGTGTTGGGTTACGAAGGTAGCAGCTGCCATATATTCTAATAGCTGGAGACAATTTCTTGCCGAGCTTCAAGGACCTACCTGATCCTTTGAAATGAGATTTTTTTAGGGTTGCGAACGTGTCCACGGAAGCACATGGTAATGGGAATGATCGTGGTTGATTGTAAAATGAAGAAACCTCTTGTGACATGAAATACATGTCAAGGGTCACAAACCAATCAATGGAATCTAAAGAACAAATTATAGCTGCAAGGGTCACCATCCTGAATTTTTGTGGTTTCACTTAGTTGTTTAGATGCAGTTTGAGCTAATATTGGTCTCCTTCCTCCATTCTTTTTGGGACCCAGTAAGCACTTGTAATAGAAATCCTTTTTCCTGTGCTGGACTAGAGCTGGTTCTGTGGGCCCTAAGCATAGAAGAAAGGCAACTTTCTGTCTCAGCAATTGATCGATGCCTGAAAAGGGATGGGGAAGGAAGGAGGGATGGAGATGAAATGGATGGAATAATCAAGCACTGTGACCAAAACCATTTGTTGGATATTATTCTCTCCCATATAGGTTGGAAATAGGAAACATGGTATCCAAAGGGGCTGGGAAAGGAGGGTGAGACTGTAGGCTCCAGTAGAGTAAGTGATTTAAGAGTTTTGAGCAAACCTTTCAAAGTGTGAAACTCATCAGCAGACTCAGAGAATAGCTTGACACATCAAAAGGAAGGTCCTCAACAGTACTCTGTACTTCCATAGAGGATAGTTAACTGCAGCCATGTCCTTCATCAGCTCCTGAAATTGTCTAAACTCATCTGCAATGGAAGATGGTGGAGGCATTACAGCCTCATCTGGCGATGATGAAGAAATACTTGTGTGAAGTGTTACTTCCTTGTCAGCCCTTGTCTCCTGCTCGTCAAAGTTCTCTGATGGTTCAGGTTGATGAAATGGTAGCGAAGATGTAGGAGAATGCCTCTACCTGTGCTCCCTCTGAGAGGGACTTGGGACCTTTAAGAATTGTTGATGATATAGGGCCCAGGGATCCCAATAAGGTCATTGGGAGGGCTCCAGAGCATAGGAGAAGGTACCCATCACTGGTCACACCAACTAAACTGGGGTCAAGATTGCCTGTCCCCAACAGTCTCTAAGTAGCAGAGAAGTGACTTCTAGAGTAAAGAGGAAATCCCTGAATTGAAACTTGAGTCAGAAGAATCATCCTCAACATATTTCAGAGAAGGTAATAACTTTCACTCTAGATGGTTGATGCTGGTGAAGCAGGAGGTCTCGATGAAAAATGTGAAGTCTGTAACACAGAAGATCATGGTACAGATAACTGTAACATGTTCGGTACCACTGCGTAATGGAGACTCCAACATAAAAAGATCTCTTAACTATCTAACTCCTGCAGTAGTGATGATATGTGAATGGAGTTGAGAAGGATCTGTGGAGACTGACATCGGTACCAAAGTAGGGACTTATCTAGAATGCATCGGTGCTGTGGGCACTAAATGCTTCCACTGAGTATGTTCAGACTCAGGCAGTACCAATAGAGCAGTCAGGGACAGTGTATGGATACCAAAGATACAGTAGAGTCTGATGGTGCAGACTTCTTTGAAGCTGAATGTCAATTAGAATGAACATGACCATCCAATGCTGAACAAGTTTTCAGTACAAAATCCAGCTTATTGATAGAGTGGCTTTTACAGGAAGCCTTAGATGATTTCACAGTACTGGAACCACTCAAATTCTCAACAGTACAGCTTTTGGGACCTGAGGTCTCCAGAACTGTTTTTTCAATTGGTGAATGAAACTTCTTAGTAGGAGACCTAACATTCCTGCTCCTCTTGTCAGAAAACACAGTCTTACTGCACAAACCTCTTGATACCACAGATGCAGAAACAGGTGCTGTATCCATCGAGGGTCTTGGTGACCAGGATCCAGAGGTAGAGGGACACTAAATGTGCTTGGAGATTGGTGTACAGGGGGATTCTCAGAGCCTAGGTCAGTGGCCAGTCTTGCTCCATCATTAACAATTTAAATTTTATTTCTCTATTTTTACAAGAGCTGCTTTTGAAGGAGAAGCAGATCTTATATTTGGCTTGTCTATGGATGTCTCCCAAACAACGGAGGAGCCGAGAGTGTCTGTCACTGATTAGGATAGATTTCCAGAAGGAAAGACAGTGCTCAAAATCTGGGTATCCTGGCATACCTCATATTCCAGAATAACCCCTCAAGAACAAACGGGAAAAACCAACAACAGACTCCCTGAATTAAATACTACAAATAAACTAAACTAAGAAACAGAAAAAACTATGTTTAACTAACTACACGTAAGTGAAGCAAGCATGCTCGATGTTCCATCTCAGGCTGAAGGTGATCAAGAAGGAACTCAGGGAAGTTTGCCTGTGCAGCTCTATATATTCTCAGTACAGAGCATGAAGATGTGCATAGAGCGAGTGTGGGCAGAAGGGGCACTGCTACTGAAAATCTCTGATAGAAGGCGACTGGTGGCACATGCACACCGAAGTGGAGCTCTTACAGGGATACTACCAGAAGAACTTTGCTATAGTGCCTACAGTAAAGACCTTGCAAAGGTTTGACTTCAGTTATTCTGTTGTTCACTCCATCATTATGATTATGCATTTAAAATGTCCCAGAGCAGTTTGAGGAAAGATAAATTAAGTGTAAAGATAAATGTTTTCTAACTATCAAGGTATTTATATTGTGTCCATTACCGTGGCATCTGAACACTTAAAAGTAGTACTGATTAGTTTTTTTACCTGTTGTCATGACAATTCCAGCAAGAACTTTTCTACGTGCATGGGGAGATGTGAAATTATCAGTCAGATCACTGAATTTATCCACAACCAAGCGTGCAACAGCATCAGCTAAAACCTGCAGAATCACAGAAATACATGTTAGAGAGAATCAAACAAGAAACAACTATTAAATACTGGCATTTAATATGATGGATTAAAAAAAACATCCACACTGTTAATTTTTTATCCTCCACTCATTAGGGTCAAGATTTCCCAGTGTCCACTAACTCTTGGTGCCCTACTTGAGATATCTAGCATCTGATTTTCCAGGATGCTGCGCAGAACACCTCCCAATGACCTCAACTGGAGTTTTGTTTCTTGGACCTTAAATTGAAAACCTAAAAACTGAAGAACCCAAAATTAGTGACAATTTTGAAAAATTGGGCCTGGGTGAACAAATGAATGGCAGAAAGATTCAATGCTTGTATCTCAACATATATCATTTTAAAGTCCTAAACAAGAGTCAATGCTTTTATCCCTGTATCTCAGAAATACTTAATTTCAGTGACCTAATCACTGGGCCTGAAAATAATACCAAAATACAACAAAAATCAGTCATCTTGATTAACATATAAAAAACCTTTATTACACCAGAAATAGTTATTTATTTTTCACATTTATAAAAATGTGCTCTTCCCTCAGCTTTAGGTGAATATACATTATTTTATTTTGTTTTATTACAAAAAACATTCAGATTTTAAAATGGACAATTTCAAAATAAAATTCAATGATGGCCATCGAAAATAAAGAAGTCGTATCCCTTTAATGAAAGCCTGGAATAATAGAGAAGGCTTTGCAATTTTCCCTGAGCGTCAATAAACGTATGGTCTGTCAGACTGCGAGTAAAGACTAGTTGCAGATTTAAGGAAAACTCCTTGAAAATGACCTACTACCAGCTTGTTTAAATTGTGAGATTTTTAATTTCAGCACCACAACTGATCTCAACATACTATCATGTGAGGAAAGAAGCTGTTTTTAAGGCAGTCAGAAAACACAGAATTTAGAGGTTTGTAATCAAAATCAACATCTTGAATTTCAATTAGAAACAAATTGGAAGCCAATGCTGACTATGGAGCAATGATGCTATTTGTTAAAAATATTGCTAAATATGTAAAGTATTGCATTTGGAAGTAGCTGAATGGTTTTCATATGTACAGTAGTTCCACAGAACACAGTGCAGTGATCCAATTTGGAGATGACAATGGCATGGATGATTATGGAAGTTCCATGTTCAAAGGAAATGCTTGAAACCTTCTAGCCAAGATGCAGTTGGCAAAAAGGCATTCTTGGCCACAGCTACCACTTAGACATCCAGAAGCAGTGGAGGATGTAACAGGACCCACAAATTGTGAATCTGACTGTGCATTGGTGAGCATGCTCTCTCAATGGATATAACCTCCATAATTTCTCTCACAGTCTTCTCCAGCTCACTACCATCATTATCTTTTCTTATACAGACAGACTGGGCCTTGGCAAGCTACCTCTCATCTAAGCTTCATCTTGGCTAGACACTGGGAAAGCAGATAGACCATACCATCAAGATGTGACAGAACAGAGTTGTTTATTATGGGCATATTGAAGACAATGCAGCTTTACTTCCACCCTATCTCACATAATGATCACATATACTTAACACTCAAGGGGAGAGCTGAAGTAATGGAACTCTGAGGTCCCATCCATGAGAGAGCTATTAGGGCTAAGAAGCATTTGCATTTGTTCTCAACTACCCTCTGGGTCCTATCAGGGAAGAGAAAAACCACCCAAGAGCTGTTCTCTCTATCCTAGACAGGATCACAGGCATTCATGAATACCGTATCATCAACAATACCAAAAGTTGCTGACAGATCTAAAATAAAAAACATGGACATGAGAACATAATCAGACCTAACACCAGATTCTCATAGGTCAAGGAAACCCAAGGGCTCCAGACACTGTCAGAGTTGATTCACCACAATCTTCTCAACAATCTTCCTTGTAAACTGAGTGATGAGAAATAATGTGACAATTAACAGAATTCTCAATGCCTGTTTCCTTCCTGGCTGACTTTACTGGATAAGGAGGACATGAGTCGAGCTTGCAGGTAATACCCTAAGCTCTGACCTTTTCCAAAATCTTAGTGAGTGGGGCTGGCTAAAACTCAGAAAAACTGCATTTGTTGCTAGCTTCAGTCCTGGTTCTGTCATTATAGACATTGACAATAAAGTCTGATGATCAGTAGTCATACATGTAAAGCAGATGAAAGGGATATATCCAGCAAATTTAAGGCCTACTTGTTATTTGTTCTTTTAGAAAACTACACTTTTTCATGCTTTTTGCTGGCTAAACATTGCACATAAGGATTCAGTTATGAAGAATAATGACAATAGATTGAAACAAGATAGCTAATTACAACTATGGCTTCTTTTATGAAGAACAGGATTTGCTATTGAAAAAGCTGGGTACGTGCACAAAGAAACTTGTCTTGGTCAGTGTAGCTGTTTTGTTGCAGATCTTGTAACTTGTAAAACCATTCAGCCAGCCCAGGAATTCCACCACTGAACTTCCTGAACAGTTTCACAAAGACTAGGATCTCTTTAAAAAGTTCAACCAACTCAGGTGGGAAGGCTCTTGTGCTAGCAGAACAGTTTCATGATGAACAGGATACTTCACACAGAACCCAATGCTCTGTTGAAGATCCCGGTCTTTGACTAAACAGATGTTCGCTGTTCAAAATCATCTTCTCTGACAAAACACAGATGCCACTGGGCTAACAAAATCTATTTCCTGTACACCATAATAGCCACTACTTTCAATGCAGGAAGCACTACTGTGTGCAAATGACAAAATATGGTGGTGTATTACTCTCATTAACTATGCAAAAATAATTCTAAATACCTTATCACAGAATGGCAGTAGCCAACAGAGAACACTTTCTCCAATGATCTGATTGTGATGAATAATGCTGCCAATTTTTTCCTACTTTTTGTTCAATAACAAAATAATTACACGATGCCACAAAGACCTCCAAATAAACTCTCACCATTTAAAAATTTCTATTATCTCCAGTGCTTAGTTTTTAAACTAGAAAAATCACGAGCTGCAGAATGTGAATTTTTCTGACCCATCTTAAATTATTAGAATTCAGATTTTATGGAAGCTCCTCAGAAAATTTAAACTACACTTGAGGCCCAGCATTGAACCCAGACAAGAGTCCCAGTTCAGTGCTTAACCTCAAGAACACCACCAAGTCAACAAATTGGGTCTCCTAGCTGCAAAGCTGCAGATCTAGTTTTTAACATTACCATACCTAACCGCCCAAGCTGTCCCAAACCACAACTTGATGGATCTTCCAGAAGAATTTGGCTTGCAGTCAAGCCACCAGTCAAAGGGATGTCATATGTGACGCGGTCAGGAGAGATGACTACAGGAGAGTGCTGGAAGGGCGATATATTAGCCCCAGGATACACAGGTCCGTTTTCCCTTGGTAGCTGACCAGGGGTTACTCTAGATTAATTTGGACATCCGGGGCCAATTAAGGGCCTGCCAGAGCCTGTTAAAAGCAACCCCTCCTGCCGATAGGGTTGCACGATAGGAGCTAAGGGAGGAAGGTGAGCTATTGGAAAGCTGGGCAATGCAGACACTGAAAACATAAGAACGGCCATTCTGGGTCAGACCAAAGGTCCATCCAGCCCAGTATCTTGTCTACTGACAGTGGCCAATGCCAGGTGCCCAGAGGGAGTGAACCTAATAGGTAATGATCAAGTGATCTCTCTCCTGTCATTCATCTCCACCCTCTGACATACAGAGGCTAGGGACACCATTTCTTACCCATCCTGGCTAACAGCCATTAATGGACTTAACCTCCATGAATTTATCTAGTTCTCTTTTAAATCCTGTTATAGTCCTAGCCTTCACAACCTCCTCAGGCAAGGAATTCCAAAGGTTGACTGTGCGCTGTGTGAAGAAGAACTTCCTTTCATTTGTTTTAAACCTGCTGCCCATTAATTTCATTTGGTGGCCCCTATTTCTTATATATTGGGAACAAGTAAATAAGTTTTCATTATTCACTTTCTCTACACCACTCATGATTTTATATAGCTCTATCAAATCCCCCCTTAGTCTCCTCTTTTCAAAGCTGAAAAGTCCTAGCCTCTTTAATCTCTCCTCAGATGGGACCCGTTCCAAACCCCTAATCATTTTAGTTGCCCTTCTCTAAACCTTTTCTAATGCCGGTATATCTTTTTTGAGATGAAGAGACCACATCTGTACGCAGTATTCAAGATGTGGCTATACCATGGATTTATATAAGGGCAATAAGATAGTCTCGTGTCTTATTCTCTATCCCTTTTTTAATGATTCCTAACATCCTGTTTGCTTTTTTGACTGCCGCTGCATACTGTGTGCATGTCTTCAGAGAACTATCCATGATGACTCCAAGATCTCTTTCCTGATTCGTTGTAGCTAAATTAGCCCCCATCATATTGTATGTATAGTTGGGGTTATTTTTTCTAATGTGCATTACTTTATATTTATCCACTGTGACAAAGTTCCTCCTCTACCTTGGTGGGTCCTGTGCTTATTGGCAGATTTGCTCACCTCAGTGATCTTCCCCACAGTCTGGATCAACTCCTCCTGTGTCTGATCAGGAATTGGGAGGTTTGGGGGGAACCCAGGCCTACTCTCTACTCCGGGTTCCAGCCCAGGGCCCTGTGGATCGCAGCTGTCTAGAGTGCCTCTTGTAACAGCTGCATGATAGCTACAACTTCCTGGGCTACTTCCCCATGGCCTCCTCCAAACACCTTCTTTATCCTCACCACAGGACCTTCCTCTTGGTGTCTGATAACGCTTGTACTCCTTAGTCCTCCAGCAGCATACCCTCTCACTCTCAGCTCCTTGTGCCTCTTGCTCCCAGCTCCTCACACGCACTTCCTCTCCTCTGGCTCCTCCCCCACTGACTGAAGCGAGCTTCTTCTTAAACCCAGGTGCCCTGATTAGCCTGCCTTGATTGGCTGCAGGTGTTCTAATCAGCCTGTCTGCCTTAACTGGTTCTAGCAGGCTCCTGATTACACTAGTGCAGCACCTGCTCTGGTCACTCAGGGAACAGAAAACTACTCATCCAGTGACCAGTATATTTGCCCTCTACCAGACTCCTGTACCCTACTTGTCTGGGTCTGTCACACCACATTAATTTTCATTTGTCATTTTGTTGCTCAATCACTTAGTTTTGTAAGATCTTTTTGAAGTTCTTCACAGTCTGCTTTGGTCTTAACTATCTTGAGCAGTTTAGTATCATCTGCAAAGTTTGCCACCTCACTATTTACTCCTTTCTCCAGATCATTTATGAATAAGTTGAAGAGGATTTGCCCTAGGACTGACCCTCGGGGAACACCACTAGTTACCGCTCTCCATTCTGAAAATTTACCATTTATTCCTACCCTTTGTTCCCTGTCTTTTAACCAGTTCTCAATCCATGAAAGGATCTTCCCTCATTTTATCTGCTGCCAATATAAAACACTCAGACCACAACCTGTATTTCCACCAGGTGGAGAGACACACTACACTGGCCATATTTACCCGACTTGCAGTATAAAGTTAATGGAACAGTACACGCGACTAGCAACTGCACTGGAGTAAATGTTTGCTGGATAAGGCTCTTAGATACATCAGGCTGCTCACAAATTTTCCATTTCTCTCCTTTGGTCTTCATAACTATATGGAGAGCTCAACTGAGAGACCTGATGAAAGGTGCTGCTGAGTTATGTCTAACATACTGAAAACCATAGGTCAGATTCTCAGCTAGTGTGAACTGGCACAGCTCCACTGAAGCTTCATATTGTAATACTATATGGAAAAACTAATTTCTCATTTACACCCATTGACATCAATGAGACTTACACTTGTGGTTAAATTTAAGCACATGCTGGAAAGCTTTGCTGAATAAAGTCCATAGGCAGGATATGCTCTTTTAGATAGAAATTTCTGTGATTTCTTTAGTTACTCTAGGCAGAGAAAATTTACCACCACTCTTTTGGTCGATTACTAAAAGCAGATTTCCAATAACAAATAATAAGTCAGAGCTAAAATGAGAGAGAGAGAGACTGAGACTATTCTAATGGCACTGAAAGATCAACAGCTTAGTTCCTGCAATACAAACACAAACATTATCAATTCCCTCAGGCCTGCTCTCCACACTATTTCTGATCAAATGTGATATACTTTTACCAGCAAATTGAATAAATATCTTGACAACCCCGAAGAAATTAGGTAATTAGGCAGCTGTTCTGTCCATCAACATTTGTAACAATAAATTAGAAAACCCTACGTAATTTCAAGAAACAAATAAGAGGACATAAATT
This sequence comes from Gopherus evgoodei, assembly GCF_007399415.2. NCBI lineage: Eukaryota > Metazoa > Chordata > Testudines > Testudinidae > Gopherus > Gopherus evgoodei. Next base: position 9,369,391 of record NC_044332.1, on the reverse strand, counting down.
ATAGACGTGTTCAGCATGAGGTCAACATCCACACTGCTCTCAATGTAAGAATATCTGAAGTAATTATGTTTTTTATTTCTGTTTACTGCAGAATAATAATGCATAAAAGAAAAAACATTATGAAAACTCTTATGGCTAGCTATTTATTAACTGAGGACCTTTGGGGGGTTCAGATACTTTTTGCAACAGCCAAGTATTACACTACAGTTATAGGCCACTTGTGTGCTGAAACATAACACTAGTAAGACGAATAAGACTTGTTTCCTCCTATCTTGTCAACCCTCTGAAATGCAGACAATTACAAACACAGAACTTTTCATGTCACTGCTTCATGAAATGTTCAATTCCTATAAGCCTAGGTCTTGGTGCTTGAACACATTCATTTCTTCTAATATCAGATACCAAAACGTATGCTCACAATTTTCAAATATCTAACAATGTTAGCTCCTGCACTTTGACCACAAAGATTGGACATTTTTGCCTTCTGAGGTAATCTCAACGTATTGATCATACATCTTAGAACTGCTGAGTTCTCCATTCAATTCTTTTCAGCTTCAGTTGCTTGCCAGTTCTACAGATTTATGATAAGCCACGCACTTTAAAGTTTCAAAGACACTAATATCAACCGAAAGAGGATGAACCGTGAGTATTTTCCAACATGGAAATAAAGGTAACGAACTGCAAAAGATCTAAAGTTTTTAATATTTTATACAGTTTGGCCTATTGCTAATATGGGTGGTAATCTTAAAAAACTGATTTCTTTTTTAATTTATAGAATTTAGCTCTTACCAATAAAAGTGTTCACTGATTAGGCTGACTTGACCTGTTCTCTGATAACATTGCCAGACTGCTGGGGAGAAACGCAAAAGGCCTGATTTTCCAAGCTGGCCTCTCTTTTGTTTCAGAGGCAATTTTATACCTGCAAATTGCCAGCATGAACTGCAGGTGCAAATACAAGTATTTAGATTTCTAATTACAGTAGTAATATTCCTAGGTTCACTGCAGCTGCAAGGATGTCGGTATCATTACTTGTGGGTATAAAACTGTGCCCAGAAAAATGGAGACTGAGATGAAGATAGTTAAAAATTGTTGATTTTCACCCATGTTTACTCAGTGAAATTTCGTGTGTTCTGAGCGGTCTGGGCTGGGTGTGCAGGCTCTGGGGTGGGTCCGGGGATGAAGGGTTGCGGGGGGGGACTCAGGGACTGGGACAGGGAATTGGGGCACAGGGTTGGGGTGCAGGCTTACCTCTGTTGGCTCCTGGTCAGCGGTGCAGACAGGGTGCAGAGGCAGGCTTCCTGCCTGTCCTGGCACCGCGGACGGCGCTGCACCCTGGAAGGGGCTCCATGCTGCTCTTGCCTGCAGGCACATCCCCCTCCAATGGGAGTGCAGAGCCAGTGCTCGTGGCGGGGGCAGCAAGCGGAGTCCCATGGCTCCCTGCCTAGGAGCCAGACCTGCTGCTGGCTGGTTCCAGGGCACAGTGCGGTGTCAGAGCAGGTAGGGATTACTAGGGTGCTGAGCAAGGTGACCCAGTGTCTTGCACACTGCAACCCAGTACTGGGTCGCAACCCAAAGTTTGAAAATCACTGTTCTAGACTACAAGTGAAAAAGTGAAATAAAGCATGACCTAACACCACCACCTTAAATACCTACATGCTAATAAGCTATAACTGCACTATGAAAGTACAGAAAATAATGGACTGAGAGGGCAGGTAACAAAGTATGGTATTTTCTCCATTTAACTTCATGAAACCATTCTAGTTCCTCTTGAACTTGGAAACAGAAACTGCTTATTTCAGAAAAAGGATGGGATTCAATAAGAATCCAGGGATCCCTTTTAGAAGGAATCACCTGAAGGACAAATATTAACCTCTTTGTGATATTATTTAAGTACCGGCAACTATTATGTAATTAACTTTTTACAACAATGAAAACACTGGAGATTCTAATTTCTGACACACATAATCTGAAGTTCAATGTTAAGCGAATTGCCGTGATGAACAGTGTAAATATTTTCAAGAACAGCATACATTTCTAAACTCTGGACAAGGAAATTCCTGAGTCCCAGCAAACTATTGGCCACTCGCACCCAGCTAAACCCTTTCAGTGCGATACACCTGTATCCAGCAGCCACAATCATCAGCATTATGAGGGGAAGAGATATCCTGCGCTTGTGGCATACCAACCTGGTCTCTGACTCGGCCAAGACTTGGAGAGCAAGGAGAGCAATTGCTCTTGGAAAGCAATTAGGAAGACAAAGTGGGTGACGTAGTATCTTTTATTGGACCACCTTCGGTTGGTAAGAGAGACAAGCTTACACAGAGATCTTTGAGAAGAAGCTTGCCTCTCTCACCCACAGAAGTTGGTTCAATAAAAGATACTACCTCACCCACCTTGCCTCATTAATATTCTGGGATCAACACAGCTACAACAATATTGCACCTAACAAGAGGCAGACCATTCAAGCTTCTTCCTTACACAATAAGCCCCACTAAAAAGGAAAGCTAAAATGTGTTCATAAAACCTGTCCTTTGGAACTGTTGGTATCGATCATTATATAGTTTTTAAAGACTTAGTTTCATCTATCCTGAAGGTGAAGGAAGGAGCTTATTATTTTCAAAATCTCAATATTGTTCAATGAATTCACCCTGCTGGACCTAGAGGAAATAAGTAGAATTTTTAGTCTCCAGGACAGTAGACTCTCTTTTAGCTTTCTTACTGATAGCTCAATAAAGTTACCTTTGCAGTTACCAAATGTTACTGTACTACTTTTGATATGCTCAATACTTAGAATATCCTATTAGTTATTTCGTTAAAATATTTACTTTATACATATTTTCGAAGGCAAATGTAAACTTCATTGTAACTGCTATAGTAGAATATTGCACAGTCCATTTATACCACAAATATTTCAAGATTTCTTTGGTCTTGTGTGTTGAAATTTTGTCTTTTAGTCAAATAGTTAAAATAAGGAACTCCTGTATTAACCTTATTTTCCCTTGTATTTAAATCTCTCATTGAGAATGACTATTCAACATCTTTCACTCTGAGCATTTGTTGCAGCTGAAAGTGATTTTCTTCTTTGGTAAAAGTTGTCCTCAGGTAGTCAAACAATCTGGAGCAATAAATCCTCACTTCAACTCACACTCCAGGCTTTGCAGCAGAACAAGAGGCAAAACAATTGTTCCAAGATTCCCTTAACACCAGCCACCACTAAACTAGAATCTGAATTGTATTACACAGCATGCAGTTAAGATCAACAAAATCAACAGTGTGGCATTTTTTCTTTCTAATTGAATAAAATGATTCCACACTGGTAGACCATTAGTGGAGAAATCACATAACGAAACAAAGAGCATTAACACCAGAAAAATTCTTTCAAAAGTTTCAAAAATTAGTAGCTGATATATTCCTAGAAACTGTCTAAACATATTAAAGAAAAATGCATAGGTTTCTCACCTGTGGTAAATGTAACTGGAGACCCTCGCTGGGAATGGGCTGGCGAGATGGTGTCTGATCCAGCTGCATGTTAAATAAGGATGCAAGAGCTGACTGAGCAGCCCGAGCCTTTGCAAGCTTTTTGTTCCTTCCTGATCCTTCAAAAGTTTGACCATCCACTGCCACTGCCATCACAAAGTTCTTCGCATGGCTTTCTCCACTCTCTGAGAGAAACTCATACTTCAACCCTGGCCGCAGCTCGTTCAGAATCATCACAGGGTTCTTTCCACTGGTGGATGGGTATGGTGATGGTGTGGGCAGAGGGGACTGGATAAGACTACCAGCAACAGTGGATGAGGACAGACTGTAGTCTATACTGGAGCTATAGGATCCATCTCCATTGGACCCCAAATAAAAGGAATTGTCAGTCTGAACTGGTGTTTCAAATCCATTGAAAAGTGTGTCTGGAAAGTCTGCTTGGTCAGATGTAAAGTCTGTGTTTACAGACAGTGTTCTCCCCATTGCTAGATGTGCTTCAGATGCATTTGGAAACTGAACAAAAGATCTCAAAGCCTTTTCAGCAGCATGAAGCTTTGCCTTCTTTTTTGTAGGGCCAGATCCCTCGAACACCTGTCCATTAACTTCAACTGCCATCACAAAAATAGGGGCATGAACTGGTCCTGTTTGGGATAGAAGCTTGTACTGTAAACCAGGCTTAATTTCATTCAGTTGCATCAGAGCATTCTTTGGCAAAACAGGCCCTGGTGTTTTCTTCCTCTTCTTAGGGCGGAACTTGGAGTGTCCATTGCTGCCCTCCTCCAATGGGCGTTTTCTGCTGCTGCTACCACCACCATTGGAGAGTTGAGACCCCTCCCCGGTATTTTGCACACTGCCATCCTTAGGTGGAACGTTGTCCATGTTGCGGTTTTCTTTAACATCAGTGCTGCTTGAACCTGTGGTGCCCAGAAAGAGTAACTTACAATGCCTTCGTTGCAGGATCTTGTAAATGCAAAATTTATAGATTCCTTTATCTATCTTTGTAACTGGAAGTGATGTGTGCTTACAGGTTTATGTCTTTGCAGGACAAACAGAAAACCATAATTTTAATAACCCAAGAAATACCAGGTGCAGGTCTGAGTTACAATTCATGCATTTGACATTTTTATTAATACTGAGTTTAAAAGTTTGCACCATTTTTATTTTGCACTCAAATTACTTTTGAGACAAAAGATCTATTTTCAAATTACTTTTGTTCTGAAAAATGTTCTAAACCCAGAAAGATTATAATTTTAATCAACATTTTTGATACTTATATTTCAAAATCCTTCAATTAATAACTAATAAAATGACCATTTAAGATGAGTACAAGTGAGATATATGTCTTCATATTAATTAAAACCACTTCACTTTCATTTAAGCTCATGTTATGGCTCAAGCAAGGCATCTTACATGATTTTTATTTTACAAAGAGAAGTTATATAAAATCTGAGTAATTTAATTAATTTAATAAAAATAACAGGCTCTTTTTGTAGGTTCACTGGTTTAAGAGTGCATAAATATTGTATATACCTACTTCGTTTCATTTGCTTAAAACAACTCTACTTATATATCACCTAGATAGATGTTCAACTGTGTCCATTTGAACAACATTGCTCATTTAAATGACTGAGGGCTTGGCTACACTGGAGAGTTGCAGCGCTGGTGATGGGGTTACAGCGCTGCAACTCACTCTGTGTCCACACTTGCAAAGCACAGCCAGCGCTGCAACTCCCTGGTTGCAGCGCTGGCTGTACACCTGGTTTGCTTGGGGTGTAGCGATTCCAGCGCTGGTGATGCAGCGCTAGTCATCAAGTGTAGCCACCAAAAGCACTGTTATTGGCCTCCAGGGTATTAGGAGGTATCCCAGAATTCCCGTCCACAACAAACCGAAAGAATGGCTGAACTCCGATCTCCCCTTAGCTAATTAGCTAAAAAACAAACATAGCTGCTCTTTGCTCCAGTGAGCGAGCGAGCGGAGGTAGGGGAATTGCTTTGGAATGTTCACAGCTGTTTGCTTGAGGAGAGAGGGGAGGGGCAGTGTTGAGTAGCTGCTTATATGGTCTAAAGACTATTTAGGCTTGTATAATTTGCATTTAGTGAATGAGAGAGGGGGGGGGGAAAGGTCAAAACTTTTAAAATGATTGAAGGTAGGCACTGTGTGTCTTCCAGTCCTTAGAACTTGCAAGGCAGGGAGCTGAGAACAGTGTCAGCTCCAAAAATCCACTCTCTCTGTCTCCCCCACACTCCCTGTCACACTCCACCCCACCCCCCTCTTTTGAAAAGCACGTTGCAGCCACTTGAACGCTGGGATAGCTGCCCACGATGCACCACTCCCAACAGCGCTGCAAGTGCTACAAATGTGGCCACACCGCAGCGCTGGTAGCTGTCAGTGTGGCCACACTGCAGTGCTTTCCCTACACAGCTGTACGAGCACAGCTGTTACTCCCAGCGCTGCACATCTCCAAGTGTAGCCATACAGACTGTAAACATGCACTGCAGAGTAGAACGAGCCAAACTCAGTTCCCATATTTATTCTTTTGATATCAATCCTCAAAACTTGGAAGTAAAGCCTGTAATAGGCATAATTCATCTCTCCTCAGAATTCTGTTAAAAATTTATGCTTAAATTACATTGTTCTAGAAGAACATTTCATTTACATACAACTTCATAATTCTTTGCAAAGGGAAAGCAATTGCTATTATTTTAGACAGAGTTCCAATTCCAAACATCCCCATTAAGACACGGCAATCCTTTATTAAGATAATATTAGAAAGCAAGAAGATTTGTAATACATGTTCAGGTTAAACCTGACAAATTAATCATGTTGTACACTGCTAATTATTCATTAAACTGATTTGTTTATATAAAAACAAATTAAATTATTAAATTACTTTAACAAAATATTTCTGAAATTAGGAACTTGGGTGGTGATATCGTATTATGAGTTGGTTCAAAGAATTGTTCCTGCTACAGCTTTTAAATCCTAATTTTTATGATGTGAAGAAACCACTGTAAATAAAGAGTTTGAATTTATATTAGTCTATGTAAACTAAAATGCAATTTTAGTAGTTTAAGAGTTTCCAGCCTTTCAGTTTTAAAGATTTCAAATATCTAGCAATATAATACACCCACAATGATAACAGATTATACAAATTAATCCAGAATTTAAACAAAACAAAATGGAAATGTTCTTGCACTTGGATGGTTTTCAAACTTTTGCTTAATTTCCCCAAATACTGGTGCACACACACCACTTCAGCCAGTTTACAAAGCTGATGGAATGGTTACTAAATTTTCATTTATAACATCCTCCAGCAAAAGCTCGATAGGTTACTCCTTTCGGTGCTCGAAAAGAATAAAAGATCAAAAGAAAGAGCCAAAGTAGAAACATAAATGTTGTTAACAAACAGGTACTGGACAATAAAGATTGGTACAATATTGGCAAATAGAAGTGAAATAAATATTGTTGGGGAACACTCATATTCCCAAATTACTAATAGTTTGATCTTTAGAAACATGCTCTGGCAATTCATTTTGTCAGAAAAGGATTTCTGAAGCTGAACCTCAAATGGTATTGTACACAGTATCTACACCAGTGAATTATAATAGTCAACACAACATGTTAATTCATGAAGTTTTGTTTCGTTTATAATACTGTAGTACTGTTTTGAGGGAATTTAAGTAACATAATTTAATAAAACTACTAAATGAAGAGGGGATTTTTTAGCTGGAGTTGTGATCCTTTGAAAATTGTATCTTCTCTAGAATCATATTTTTGGATCACTTGGTCTGTATCGTGGTATCAGGAGTTGGCTATCAAATGGTACAATTTGTAAACTAAAGGGAAATGATTAGATATAAAATACTATACCATGGCCTCCATCTATACATTTATTTTCATTAAGGGTTCTAAAACAGTAGCCTACAGTAGCAAAAAAAAAAGACCAACTCCTGCAGGAAGTTGTGAAGGAGAATGTGGATCTAATCGTCTTTAATATTACAGTAGAACCTTGGGGTTACAGACACCTCAGGCTCCAGGGAGGGGGATCTGGGCTTCTACCCTGAGGGAGCACCAGAGCTCAGGGCCTTAAACCTAGGGGGAGTGCTGGGGCTTCAGCCCTGAGGCTCCGCTCCCAGCTTCTGCCCTGGGGGGGTGCCAGGGCTTGGGGTTCCCCAAAGCTCTGCTCCTGGTTTCAGCTGGAGTTTGTCTGTGCCAGGGCTCAGGGCTTTAGCTATGGGGGAAGTGCTGGGGCTGAAACTGGCACTCCCCTTGCAGCTAAAGCCCTTAGCCCCAGTGCCCCCCACGGGGCTGAAGCCCTGAGCTCCAGTAACCCCCACGGGTCAGAAGCCCTGAGCCCCGATGCTCCCAAGGGTCAGAAGCCCTGAGGCTGCCCCAGCCTGGAGCCCTGACCCCCACCCTGTGACTGCAGACCCACCCCCCCATGGCTGAAGCCCTGAGTCCCAGGGCTAAAGCCCTGAAGCAGTATAGTAATTGCTGGTTTTATTTGTCTCCCCTGCTGCCTGTTGTATTACTTCTGGTTTCACAGGGTGTCCAGCTGACTGGTCAGCCCGAAACCCTGGTGTTTGTATCTTTGAGGCTCTACTGTAATTTAATCTGGAAACAAAACCTTTTATATTTAAGTATTAATGTTTATTTAAAGATTATGGATCAGATTTTGAAAGAAGTTCAGACCCCTATATGAAGTGATAAGCATTTCAAAAGTGCTCAAAAGTGCTCAGCCTATTGTCCTAAATGGACGCCTTTGAAAAGCTGGTCAGTTCATAAAGGTGGCTAAATGGCAGCTGAGATCCTCTGAAAATCTAGCTCTAAATTAACTCATTTGAATGTGAAACTGGTACTAAAACATGATGAGAAGAAATTGGTTTATAACCTGACATTAGATCTTGTACTGCTGGTGACACAGTTTTCAACAAAATATCCATTAGAACCAGCAGCATGCTCAGAAATATCAATACCCACAACTATACTGGCAAGTACAATTCTTAGCTGATAGACTGAAAGAAAGACTTCACCATCTGAACTGTTAAAACACAGCACTAAGCAAAATGGATACAACTTCTTTAAAATTAGCGTTTGTGTTGACCAGGTGAAAGATGTCTGCTTGAACCTCTCCTTGGTGAGGATACACACTCTTCCAGTGATGACTTAACCACTGTGGTCAAGATTTTCAAAAAGTTAGACTCTAAACATGTATTTAAGCATCTACCTGATTTTCAAAAGTGGGGCACACCTCACATTATGGTCAATGAGAGCTGTTTTGTGCTCAGCACTTCTGCAAACTAGTTTAAATATAGAGATATACCTCTCTCATAAAACTGGAAAGGACCTTGAAAGGCCATCAAGTCCAGTCCCCTGCCTTCACTAGCAGGATCAAATACCAATTTTGCTCCAAGGTCCTAAATGGCCCCCTCAAGGATTGAACTCACAACCCTAGACTTAGCAGGCCAATACTCAAACCACAGAGCTACCTCTCTGGATTTCAACAGCACTCTGCTGGATCCAACTTTTGGAAATCTTGGCCACAGATAACTTGAGCATGAGCCATTTCTCAGACAAGCTATTTTGTTTATGTACACTAAAAAATATTCCAGGGTGGACAGGGGATTTCAGGCATTTTTGTAGTATCTGAGCTGGCAAAAATCAAGTCTGATAGGATCAGCCACTGACATTTTCAGCAGAAGAAGAAACAAGTTTTGCCACTGAAACTTTCTTTCCCCGGAGCTTTACTAAGTATAAGGCACCAGAGCAAGGAAGGAAGGTGTGCTACAAAGAAAACATTTACCTCTTTGAAGAGAGGAGGCATCCATTATGCATGTGCTTGTTTATTTTTGAGAGTTTCCTGGTCAAAGACATAGTTAATATGCATGCAGGTAAGGTGGTCCATGAGGGCAGTCCCCTCATCAGATGAGAAATAATGTTCCCTGTGTTCTGCCTCCCTTGCCTAAACTTCATCCTCTTGGTTAAGGCAAAGCTAGCAAAAATGTCGTCATCCTCTTTACTGCTGTTCTCATTAACTTTCTTGGGGAGCTCTTAGCAAGGGCAACTTCCCTGCAACAAGCGTGTGGAGCAGTGAAGAGACCAATCACACGTGTGAGCACTCTCTGGATGAGTTTTGTGGGAAGAAACTTGGAAAAACAAAGATTAGTAAAGCAGCAAGGGGATCCATCAAACTGAATTGGTTCGAATGCAGGGTGTGCTGCAAGGCCCATCTCTTCTCCCTCAGCCACAAACTGAGGGATAGGTCTGGGCAATGGGATGGATTTTGTGGGGAGAAGGGATTTTGAGGGGAGTTCAAATAGTTTTTGATATTTTGATTCTGTTTCAGGGTTATCTGATTTTATACTGAAGTAATTGATGGGACTTTTTATTATTATGAACATTTTTAAGGGATTGCCAAGGACACTCAGAGCACTGGATGGACTTAATGTGGAGCAGTAAAAAATTCAAATCAATAAATAAATTATAACTGTTTCCTCTGTTTCTGCTGTTATACCACCTTCTCCACATCTTCAATGCATAAAAGAAAAAAAGGCACTATACCGACTTTCACCTGAAATGCCAAGAAATGTTTTTTCAATTTTTTTCTGTATTTTAGAAAAAATATATAACCATTGCATTAAAATTTTGCACAACCAATTTGATGTGAGTTTTAGTCTCTGCAGGTAAAATAGATATTATAATTGGAGGCTATGATATTGCATATGTAGCAAAGACAGGCCAACCCAAGCTAGTAGTTTAATTAAAGAAAAACAGCCCAGAAGAATGAATTTTAATAAAATGAAGTCATTTTACAGCAGTCCAGCTTCTTGATTTCCCAATAAAAATGCACTGTAACTTCCCGTGTAAAATTGTATCTTTCCCATACAAGGCCTTGCTGTACTGTTAGGATGTCAGTACCTTTGTCAAAGAAAACATATGATATATGTTACCTTTACAATTTGGGGACAGAATAAACAAATGCTCATGTTTAAACAGCATTGAACAATTTACAGTAAAGCATAGGAGATTTTCATGCACAGTTCTTCAAGAGCAACACATATACACTACTTCATTATCATTCACAAAAAATAAGGATGGTTAAAAGACCAAATACCTTTAAAATGAGATAACTGCATAATAATATGGTTGTGGTATGTCTTTCTGTAGGTAATTAGGGCTCAACCCTGCACGAGGCTGAGGACTTTCACACCAATCCAACAATGCATTTAGACACGTGCTTAACTTTAAGCCCTTGAGTAGTTCCATTGAAGTCAAGGGGCTACTCATATTTAAAGCTACACACTTGTTTAAATGCTTTGCTGGCTCTGTGCCAGAGCAAGACTGACCCTTTAATGAGAACAATCTATTACTCTAAACAGCTGGGGACCAGAGCACTGTACAATTTTCTTCCTTTTCTTTCCTCCATTACTTGATTTCTCTCCTTCCTTCTTTTTTGTTTCACAAACCCTTATATCTGATCTCCTTTATCCTCCCTCCCTCCATTCTCCTGTATCCCATGTCCTCACAATTCCTGTCCCTTTCCCAGGTTTCTCAAACTCTCTTTCTTGCCTCATTTACCTAGTTTCCCCTCCTCCAGGCACACCCCAAAAGTAATAATGATCTCTGTTCCCTTCAAATCTCTTTCCATCTATTACCTGGCTAGCTACATGATTGACTGGCCAGCTACAGGCACACTCCTGGCGCACAAAGGCTCTGATATTTAGGGCAGATAAGATCTCTGTTGAGCCTGTAATCTAGCTGGAAGACTGTAAGAGACAGGAGCTCCTCTCTTACACTAACCCAGACCTCATATAAGTTTAGGATAGTCCTGTAATCTCTACTTCCAGTTCTTCTGCAGGCTGGCATTTGGAGATATTAGGTGGAAAGTACACAGAGCTAGGGGTGTTGGGACATCTAGAAATGTTTTTTGTAGGAGATAGTATGGTACACAGGATACATGTGTGTATGTTGTATCAATACAGTATACCACCCCCCCCATTTCTTCAATGCAAGCTGTAGATGTATTAATTGATCATCATTACTTCACTGCAGGTTCAAAGTAGGAGAAAACAGACTAAGAGGGAACATGCTGTTTTGAAATACAAATATCTTTGATGATTAGTGATCATGGTATGAAGATGTAAATCACATGAAGGGTAACTGGATTATGTGTTAATCAGATGTATTTGAAAGCTTCCCCAGTACGAAAATTCTTCTTTAATGAACACACATATAAAGTGAACTATATACACACAGAAATTTCCTCTCACTGAATTCACATCATTTCCTTATGCCACCTGCAGAAAGGACGATATTGTTTATTATGTAAATATACACATCTTACTCATATTTTCTTCATCATCTATATCCATTGTGAAATACTTTTGCTGGTTTCTTGACTGGCGTAGATGGCTTCTATCTGAAAGATAGAGAGTGGGTGATTTAAGCTTATATAATGTAAAATGCAAGAGCCCACATGATGAAGGCATGGGAGTCAGGAGAAGGGAGTTGTTTCCATGGTTCTCTCTCATATGTTCATGTGCAGTCATAGACAACTCTTTCTCCCTGTATGTCTTTCCCCCACAGAAAGGTAATGCTATTTCTCTAGCGCAAAGGTATAGAGATGCTAAGAACCCATTAATGTTTACAAACATTTTTAGATGGCGCACTGTCTAGAAGTGCATACTGTTTTTAATCTGTTGTACTTTCCCTGGTTCATGTACTTACAAGATATAAACTATGCACTCTCACTGGAAAATATGGTCATTTCCTTGTCTATTGTAACAACTATTTTAAACAATGTGATGAGTTAAAAGGTCACATGTGACAGCACCTCTGGAACTGGTTCAGCGAAGAGATGCCCCCACCCCCTCCAGCAAGCCAGAGGAAAAAGGACAAAGTCAACATACTGGCAACTTGATGCTGCAGGTAACATCAAGAAAATCCAGGCAATTTATGTGCAGGGTAGAGCAGGTACTACTACTTAAAAAGACAGTTCCTGGAAAGAGGGGGTTTGTGGTAAAGACTGGGTTTGAATAGACATTTGTATACATAAAGCCAATGTCATAAAGGGAAGCGTAACAACCTTTATGTATGCAGTAACAATCTCTCTCCTGGCCAGAGGCACAGACAGAGAGGTACAGAATCATTTTACCTGTAAGGGGTTACCAAGCTCAAATAATCTGGTTGGAATCTGACCAAAAGGACCAATAAGAAAAGAAGATACTTTCAAATCTGGGGTTGGGGGAGAGTTTTGTTAGTGCTCTCTTTGTTTGCTATTTCTCTGTATGACAGAGGGAGCAGGCAGGAAAAAACATCTCCTGAAATGAGCATCTAAGATTACAAAAGTTGTAAGTAAAAAGCAAGGAAATGCATTAGATTATCTTTTGTTTTAACTTGTGAATTTTCCCTATGCTAAGAGGGAGTTTTATTCCTGTTTTTTGAAACTTTGAAGCTAAGCCTAGAGGAGAATCCTTTGTGTTTTAAATCTTTTTACTTACCCTGTGAAGTTACCTTCCATCCTGATTATGCAGGTGCGATGCTTTTACTTTTTTAAATAAAATTCTTCTTTTAGGAATCTGATTGATTTTAGTGTCCTAAAGATAAAGGATCTGGTCTGTACTTTTATGAAAGGCAAACTATTATTCTCAAGCCTCCCCAGGAAAGAGGATGAAGGGGTTTTGGGGGATATTTTGGGGAAATAGGAACTCCAAGTGGTCCTTTTCCTGAGTCTTTGTCTAAATCACTTGGTGGTGGCAGCAATACCATCCAAGGACAAGGAAAGGATTTGTGCCTTGGGGAAATTTTTAACCTAAGCTGATTGAAATAAGCTTGAGGGGGGTCTTTCGTGCAGATCCCCACATCTGTACCTCAGAGTTCAGAGTGGGGAGGTAACCCTGAGAGCCAGCCTTTGCTCTGACATCCTTCTAGAAACTGTGCTGCTGAATAGTGATTGTGAAAACCATATCCGCAGAAGAAAGAAACAGATGCTGCTGTCTCTTCCCTACATGTGGACTGCCTGAATATCTTGGTGTTACTTGCAATACTTGAGGTTATGTTGTAAGAATAATGGTCTGGATTTTCAGAAGGCCTGAGCACCCATTCACTTTAATGGGAGCAATGGATGCTCAGTGTATTTGAAAATCAGGCCAGGCCAGGCAAGTCTATAGACATCACATTACAAGTGACAAGACCATTATAATACTACTACTTTGCACTTTTACAGCACGTGGTACCTTCTCTATGTTTTCCAGACATTTAATTATGCTAAAAAATCAGCATAAAAGACTCCCCACCTCAGCATATTTCCCATTCACTCAGCCCCTGTCTCTAAGAGCTCGGCCCGGGTGGGGAGAGTAGCCGGGCTCTCTCACAGAGACCCTGAGAGGAATCAGCCAGCGTGAAAAATGTCTCTGTACCACTCCCCCAGCTTCCTGCCCAGGCCCAGCTGCCAAGGGGAAGGGCTGAGCAAGCTGGAAGTGCCGGGGGCAGGGAGAGGTGCAGTAGGAGCAGAACAGAGCACTCATCTCTCACCAGCAGGCCAAGCATGTGGCTCATCTGCGACTGCTAGTAGCAAATATCTCAAATGGCTGAAGATCGGACACTAGATGGGAAGGGGTCTCAGTTACTACAGTGAATTCTTTCCCTGGTGACTAGCTCAGGGTCTAACTGATCACTATATTTGGAGTTGGGAAGGAACTTTCCCCCAGGTCAGATGGGAAGAGACCCTGTTTTTTGTTCTGCCTTCCTCTGCAACTTGGACATGGGTCCCTTACTGGTTTGAAATGGAATAAATGGTGAATTATCTGGAACTTGAAGTCTTTAAATCATGATTTGAGGGCTTCAGTAACTCAGCTACAGGTTATGGGTCTATTACAGGAGTGGATAGCTGAAGTTCTATGGTCTATGATGAGCAGGAGGTCAGAATACATTATCACAATGGTGTCCTGTGACCTTAAAGTCTATGGGCAAGTCTACACTACCTCTTAAGTCGTTGTAACTTGATACAGTGATACAGGCACCTACCAAATGCATGTATTGATCAAATCAAAGAGTGCACACATTTTCTTATAAAGGCAGGAAATGAAAATGTATGAATAATAAATATGGTTCCTTGTACTTCATCTTGAAAAAAACCGCGTGAAGCTCTCCATACAATGTCCACAGCATTAAAATAAAAACAGTAAAGGCCATTAGGGAGAGGGAGAGGAGAAGGAGGGGGTTGGGGAAGAGAAGAAAGTGAGCTGGATTTGTGAAAGAAAGAAGAGACTGAGGGATTTAGTCTTGGATAGAGAGGAGACACTAGGCATGGTGAGGAGAATGAGGTGGTTTGGAAGGAGAGGGATGAGAGACTGGAGGAACTGGGGGAGGAAGAGGAATATCATATTGATTAGTGCAGTACAACAGCAAACAGAATAAAACAGCAGAAAAATCAAAATGAAGAGTAAAGTGGTTTGGGATAAGAGAGGAAAGACTGGTGAATGTGGGAAAAGAGAAGATAAAAGGAGTATGGGGCAGAAAAAGAGGTTGGGAGATGAGGCATTCTGAAAGGAGAGATTGGGAGATTTGCAGAGAATAGGACAGTATGAGGCGTTTGTTGGGAAAAGGAGAGAAATATGAGGAAAAGGAGAAGAGACTACGGGAGTTTTAGGTGTTCCAGGAGACTGGGATGTGGAAGAAATGAAAGTTTAGAGAGAGGTGGTGTTGAAGAGACGGAGGAGTTGGGGTAAATAAAGAAAATTGGGGCAGGGAGGGGAGAATTTCACACAGAGCAAAGAGTGGAGGGGGAATATAAGAGACTGTAGCATTTAGAGGGACAGTGGAAACTTGGCACGCTTTCCAAAGATTGCTGCAGCAGAGGAAAGGAGCCAGACCACAATGATAAATAGGAAGAGAAATGAGAGGAGGCCACAGTAAGTGCTAAAGGTCTTTTTTATTTTTAAAACGAAAATGAGGACAAAGTAACTTGCGGTATTGGAATCTTTTGCAGGTGGCAGGAAAGGGGGGGCAGTAGTTTCACAGGGCCATGTCCTTTCCTCTCAACATTTGAAGCAAAATTCCTCTTCTGGGTGTGTATGTGATAGTGTCATCCTCTCTTACTTGAAAGATGTCTTCTCCCTCACCCCAAAACTACCATTACATGCCTGAGGCCACGTCCAGACTAGGAATTAAAATCGATTTTAGATACGCAACTTCAGCTACGAGAATAACGTAGCTGAAGTCGAATTTCTAAAATCGAGGTACTCACCAGTCTGGACGGGGCTCCATCGATGTCCGCGGCTCTCCGTGTCGATTCCGGAACTCCGTTCGGATTGATGGAGTTCCGGAATCGATGTAAGCGCGCTCGGGGATCGATACACCGCGTCCAGACTAGACGCGATATATCGATCCCCGAGCAATCGATTTTAACCCGCCGATGCCGCGGGTTAGTCTGGACGAGGGCATAGTTGCTAAACAGAGAAGGGTGTATTTAGATTAGCTGCAGTATTACCACCGTGTGTCAGGCAACCCCAAAGCAGGTCTATTAAACATGAGAACAGACAGTGCTAAACTTAAGCACCATCCAGGCTCTTAACTGCCATCTTTAGTTAGATCCATTAAGTCAATTTAGGCCTACACCCTGGGTTGAAGTCTTAAGTGGAAAAAAAAACAAAGGCCATATTACCCTATCAGCACGTTCAGCTAGATTCAAAAGTATGTAGGTATTCCAATGCTGAGCACAGAACCACCCAGCTCCCAGGAACCCTGCTGCCTACTGCAATTCTATGCCCTAAGCTGAGTGCTCAGGCTCCCTATGCATTATATGGGGAAAGCTCGGCACCTAAGAAAGGGATTCTCAGAAGCCAGCAACTGAGCAGGTAGTCGCCTAAACAAATCAGGAGTGAAATGCAGAGAAAAGGGCTGGGGCCTGTATGCACCTGACTTATGGGCTTATGGAAAGAGCCTCTCTCTACTCAGGATTCTCCGCCATTAATCCTCTCCTGGAGTTAGGCACCTAAGTCATGTCACAAAAACAGAAACCCCCACCACACACCCCAAAGAAAGGGGGAGAGAGACCGTAAAACCCTACTGTATTGTAGCCAACAGCTCAGTAGTTAGGGCACTACTGTAGGACATGGGAGATCTAAGTTTGAATCCCCACTCTGCCTGAGTTAGAGCACGGACTTGAATTCAGGTCTCCCACATCCCAAGTGACTGCCCTGATACTGGGTATTTGGGGAGAGGGCTCCCTCCTCTAGCCTGTTGAAGCTATTCCACTTTGTATAAATAACTAAATATTCATCGGACCAGAGGGAGGCTCTGTAGCACAGTAGCTAGGGCATTTACCTGGGACGTAAGAGAGTCAGATTCAAGTCCCTGCTCCATTTAAAAAGTGATTACTAACCTGTTTTATCAGTTGCTCTTTGAGATGTGCTGCACGTGTCTATTCCACTTTAGAAGTCAGTGTGCCCAGTGAGCCAGTCAGATTTTTCCCTTAGCAAAACCCATCAGGGCAGCGTATGCTGCTCCATGATGGAATAAAGGGTGGAATTGTCCCCAACGTCCCTCAGTATCAGAAAGACTCCGATATAGAGGTGAAGGAGGGTTGGTCATGAAGTGGATATTTGCAACACATCTCAAAGAACAGATTGTTTTTTTTCTTCAAGTGATTGCACGTCCATTCCACTTTAGGAGATTCACAGGCACTTCGTATGGAGGTGGGTTTCAAAGTCTACCTGAATAAGGACTGAAGAACTACTTGTCCAAACTTGGCATCATCTCTGGAATGTGGAGATACAGTGTAATGAGGAGTAAAGTATGCACTGATTACCAAGTTGCAGCTCTACAAACATCTGCTGTAAGTACTGGAGCCAAAAACGCTGTAGAAGTTGCAGATCTGGTAGAACGAGTTACCGTGGTGTGACAAAGAGGGAATCTTCTGTAATATTTTCATGAATGACAGTGACCTACTTGACTAAGAACTGCTACCCAGTGGACATAATAGGGCTAATGACATGATATGTTGGATCATCTGACAGTCTGGGGTGGAATGAATGGGTCCTTAAATGACTGGCTGAAACCAACCATATCAATAGAGTGTCTGGAAAGACAGTGGGAGCCCCAAGGGCTGATCAAATAAATCAGCAGTGGGAAACCTGTCCTTTCATCCTGTTCACACCAGAGACAAAGAACTCAGACGACCACCTAAAAGACCTAGTCCTGTCCAAGTAAAAAGCCAACACCTTTCTAACATCCAAAGTATGGAGCCTCTCCTTGTCCTTATGAGAATGGGGCTTAGGAAAGAATGTTTGTAAGTATATGTCTTGACTGAGGTGGAATTCCAAAACTACTTTAGCCAGGAATTTTTGATGCAGACATAAGAATACCTTGACCTGGGGAAAAAAAACATGCGTCAGGAGGGTCAGCCACTGACACTCAGAACTCTGCCACCCTTCTCATGGAGGTAAGAGCTACCAAAAATGATACTTTCATAGAGAGATGACGCAAAGATTAGGTACCCACTGGTTCAAAGGGCAGACCATCATCTTGTTAGCAACAGTTTTAAGTCCCAGGCAAGAACGGGATCCATGACATGGGGGTATAACCTGTCCAGATCTTTTAAGAGTCTGATATTGGATTGGAAAATACTGAGTGACCTGTTATAGGAGGGTGGAAAGCTGGAGACAGATTGATTGGACTGATTGGAACTAATTGATAAGCTTTGTTGTTCCAGGTGGAACAAGTAGTCCAAAACTTGCTGGACAGGGACCAGGACTGGTGAAATACCATTCTGTGATCACACTCGTGATCTCTGCTGAACAATCTGCACAGGCAAACCACCAAGCTGTTCTGAAAACCAGGAAGATGAGACTGAGATGTATTGCACTCGTGATACAAAACTCCCAAAGATGTGTTACCTCTTGACAGAGACCATCTGATTTGGTCCCTCCTGGTCTGTTTGTAGTGCTGTCCACTGGGACTTGCAGAGCCTCTCCCTTGATGTGAGGTATTCATCTATCCTGCCGTGCTTTTCTCCCTCACAACTCCTGCATGTTTATGTGTAGACCATAGACCCAGAATTTGTAGGTTTCCTAGATGAGCTCCCCAACCTACAGAAGAAGTGCCTGTAACCAGAACCAATGTGAGCAAGGGAGGGGTGAAGGGACCTCCCATATACAAGTTGGCTGGATCCACCAGTCCAATAAGACTAGTAATTCTGTAGATACCTGAATCAGCTTATTCAAGAAGTGATGAGCCAGGGAGCACACTGACTTTAACCAGCTATGCAACCTTCTAAGAAGTTTGGCATGCCAAACCACATATGTACAGGAAACCATGTGCCCCAGTAGTCTGATGCAGTTTCTTACTGTTGTGATTGGATAGGCTTTGAAATGTATGGAAATGTTCAACATTGTCTGGAATCTGGCTGAGGTAGGAATGTCCTGGCTACTGTAGAATCCAGGGGTGCCCCTATGAATTCTATCCTCTGACTGGGTAGAAGACTTGTCCTTTTTGATCATCAGACCCAGAACACTGAAGACGGATCAGATCCTGCCTTGACTGAGTTCTATTTGGAACCTGGATTGTTCTCATATAGCCACTCATCCAGGTAAGCAAATATTTTCACCCCTGCTTTTCTTAAGAATGCAGCCACTTCTGCAATGAACTTTGTAAATATTAGCGGGGCAGCAGACATGCCAAAGAGCAGGACTGTAAACTGATGATGGGTGTTGTTAACCAGAAATCTTAGGAATCTCCCATGGCTTTGCTAGATCGTCACATGGAAACAGAAGGCAACATACAAGGCACTGGGATCCAGAGAGGGGATAATGGAGGCCAGGATGATCATGTGAAGCCTTATTTCAGTGGCTCTCCACCTTTCCAGACTACTGTATCTCTTTCAGGAGTCTGATTTGTCTTGCATACTCCCAAGTTTCACCCCACAAAAAAACTACTTGCTTACAAAATCAGACATAAAACCACAAAAGTGTCACAGCACGCTATTAACGAAAAATTGCTGACTTTTTCATTTTTATCATATAATTACAAAATAAATCAATTATGCAGGAGGTCAGACTAGATGATCATAATGGTCCCTTCTGACCTTAAAGTCTATGAGTCAATTGGAATATAAATATTGTTCTCACATTTCAGTGTATAGTATATAACACAGTATAAACAAATCATTGTCTGTATGAAATTGCAGTTTGTCCTGACTTCACTAGTGCTGTTTATGTGGCCTATTGTGAAACTGGTCAAATATCTAGATGAGTTGATGTACCCCTGGAAGACCTCTGCGTTCCCTCAAGGATATAGGTACCCCTGGTTGAGAACCATTGCCTTATTTTCTTTATATATTTGTTCAAATTCCGCAGGCCTAGGATGTGTTTGAATCCTTCTTTTGTCTTGGGATCAGGATGTAATGTGACTAGAAAACCTTTCGCATGATGGAGAGGGGGAACCTTACAGCTTTCCAACAGAGGAGAAACTAGGCCTCCTGGAAGACAGCCTTGTGAGAGTTGTCCCTGAAGAGGGACAGGTGGAAATAAACTGCAGGGTATATCCCCGTTCCACAGTGAAGAGAACTCATTGAGCCGTGGTATTATTGGTTCAAACACAGAGGAAGTTGGACAATCTGCTTGAAAAAAGAAGGTAGGAGAATGCTACTATGGAACATTGTGATACTCTGTCCTCAACAAGGCAGTCAAGCAGACTGCTTGGGATTTCCAGGCTGTCTTGAATGATCCGGCATAGAAGAAAACTGAGGAGGTTGAGGTCTTCACCTGTGGTTCTGTTTCTCCCTCCGCCCCCCTCATTTTCTGGCTGGTCAGGCTACACAGATGGGAAAATGGGTATCTTTGGTGACACTGAGCAAAGAATTGCTTTATTTTAGGGAAAGGACTGTAAATTCCCAGTGATTTCACCATAGCCCATGAATCCTAGCCACTACAGTGCATCCATCTTCTGCAATAAGAGTGTAGGACCTTCAAAGGGAAGATCTTGGACAGGAGGCCCTACAACTGAAGCCACACACATCTCTGCATAGTTATTGCAGATGCCATGGCTCTGGCTGTGAATATGCAGCATGTAAAGAGATCCTAGCCACCAGTTTGCTCTCTTCTAAGAAGGCCTCAAACTCCTGCCTGGCATCCTCTGGCAACCTGTATGCAAACTTCAGTACATTGTTCCAGGGGAGAAGTCATATCTGGCCAGCAAGGCTTGATGGTTAGAGATTTATGATATTGTGGGCCAGCTGTGGAATAAACCTTTCTACCAAAAAAGTCTAGTCTCTTTGAGATAGAAAGACATCCATGATGTGCAGTTTCATTCACTGCCAAGACAGGTAAAGAATCTGGAAAAGGGTGTGTATAAAAATGTTCATAGACCTGGGAAGGGGCATGGTACCCTCTTTCAGTCTTCTTAGCTGTCGGTGGCAGAGATGATTGAGTTTGCCACAAAGATTTTGTGGGTTCTAGAATGGCTTCATTTATAGATAGACCCTCTCAGTAAGGTCCTGCTGAACCCAGTATATCCACCAGCCCATAGGAACTCTCCAGAACCACCTCAACCTGAATAGCAAGAAAGGTAGCT
This sequence comes from Gopherus evgoodei, assembly GCF_007399415.2. NCBI lineage: Eukaryota > Metazoa > Chordata > Testudines > Testudinidae > Gopherus > Gopherus evgoodei. The sequence goes on along the minus strand of NC_044332.1, from coordinate 9,348,342 downwards.
ATTCCCTTCAGTAACTTCTGGTAGGCCCTGTAGTCATCCTGAGCAGATGAAAAGTTCCCAGATACCACAGCCTCAATAGGTGAGGAGGAGGAGGAGGAGGAGGAATTAAAGGAGGTTGTACTGAGTTGGATCAAGGGTCTGATCTCTGATCTCTTGAGGTTCCTGCTCTGTACCTGGGCTAAGGTCATGAATTTCCTCATCTGGTATTTGCTTGGGAATCTAGATGAAGGCAGAACCATGGAGGATTGTGGTGGTTGGGATGGACGCCCCACTGGTTCCCAGAAAGGCCATTGGTAGAATATAGAACTCCATCTGCTCCAAGGAGCAGAGTCTCTGGAACATCTCAGGACATCCAATGAGTATCAGAAGCACAATTCTTGTGATGAAGGTGTCACCTTCTATCCTGGAAGCGAGGGGCATGGGACCTGAGCTCAGACTCTGATGAGGACCCTGAGTCACCTGACCATGGAGGTGCTATACGAGGCAGTGCTGAAATCTGGTGGTATCCCTCTAGAGATGTCAGTATTGGGGATAGCATGTTGGGTTTACCCTCTGACTGTACTGTGTGCCAAAGTGCTGGACGCTCTGAAGTAGTCGCTCACAGCACCAAGGGCTGAAACTTTCTTGGAGGTAAGTCTGTAGATAAAGTCTGAGGATCAAGCAGTACCAGCTTGTTTGTCTCCTGCACTACTGGAGAATCCATCACCAACAGATAGAGCAGGTCCCATGCTGCTGCATAGACTCCAGGATCATCAGTACTGAGAAACTTCCCTGATGTGGCTGTTGTTGCGTCGAAGGAATAGGTACCACAGTGGGGGTTGGTCTCAATAGTTGCTGAAGATCTGGCAGTGGTCTCAAATGTGATCCTCACCAAGGCACTTTAAGCACCTGGAATGAGAGTCACTCATCCACATAGTTTTTTGCAGCTGCCACAAGGCTTAAAACCAAGAGACTGAGACATACCCTGATGATAGTCAATGGCACACTTTGTATAGAAAAGATCCAATGCCCAAAAGTTGAGAAATAACAAAGAAATAACAAAGAATACCAACACTAACTTAAATTAAGGTATAGTGCTAACAATTTACAGAACTATTACTAGAGGGAGAAAAATCACAGCAGCAAACTGACAGGTTCTGACTACCAGTTATGGGTGGTAAGAAGGAACTGAGGGAGGTCTGGGGCAGCTCCACTCTTTTTATCATTATGCGGCAACCCAGGTCAGGAGAGGGCACTTGCACCATCGTCTGACTCTGAGGTGCGCACACACCTAACGTGGAATGGGCACGTGCAATCTCTCAAAAAAGAATATTTATTTACAGGAGTCTCCAGTATAGGTTGGGGTTGTGTTCTTGAAAATGGCGATGTATACCGAAATGATGTATACTGGGGAATTTTTCCCCATAAGAAATAATGGAATAAGGGAGGATGTGTTCACAACTTCACCACACTCGCCTATGACAAAGCTCGTTTCGCCTAAACAGTGTATTTTTTTACAATGACAGGTTACACAGTACACATTTTACACATAAAACAGTGAATACAATAATATAGAATCCTACCAACACCATTCAAACACATAGAACATTTTAATACAGTAAATGCAATGCAGTATAAAACGGTGTCAATTACACTAAACTTGAGTAGGGGTGGCAGCTAGATTTTCTTGGGTTGGCTTTTCCGTGGCTGGCTTTTTGGTTGCAGAAGTCTTAAAAAAGGATTTTATCAAAGTCCGCTGTCCTCCACACATTGAGTTTGAGAATCTTGCCAGGCCTCTGGACAGAATGAGGGTTCTGAGCAGCTGTGGATGTCAGCAAGATTTAGGCAGCTTTGTGCATATCCACCAGCAGAAACTTAGATGCCTATAGGAATAGAGGCACCTACAGGTTTAGGCAGCAGCTGAGTGGTGGTTTTGAGAACATCATTTGCACGTAAATATTCAATTTAGGCACCTAAAGAGGCAGTTAGACACCTAATGGGCTTGATTCACAAATGGACTGATTTGGTATTAGAAGGAAGTATGGATTTAACAAAAACAGATGTCACAAACTGATTACATTTCAAATTTGAAAAATGGGACTTAGGAGTCTAATTCACTTGTGTACTTTTGAAATTTTTGCCTTGGATATCTTTCTAAAATATTTGCTCTAGTTCAACTGCAAGTTATTGGGCTCAATGCAGGAATTATGGGGCAAAATTCTATGGTCTTTCTTATGCAGGAGGTCAGACAAGATGAGCATAATGGTCCTCTCTCTTTGGCCTTATCTGGTTCAGAGAATTTTCATTTGCAGGGACACTAAGCATTTTGCCCTACTTCTGGTTATTTTACATATGGATCTTCAGTGTTATCCGGGATGGATACAAAATACACTTCAGAAAGATTCCTTCAGATTGTCCCTCCCTCAGATTGCACTCAGGGACAGCAACTTCAGGGAGAAACAGCAAGAAACCCAGTTCTTTCTGGCAAATAATATTCCTGAGCAAAATAGAGAAAGAGGTGTTATTGCAGGAATTTCTTAATATTTGATAAATCAAGAAGGCTCTACGCCCATCCTAGACTCAGAGACCTTAATTCCAAAGGGGAAGATCACTGGTTTTGTAAACTGGATCTCACAGCCATCCAATCTTGATTTAAACCAGTGGAATTATTTGCCAGAGGATGTTATGAAGGCCAAAACTATAACAGGGTTCAAAAAAGAACTAGATAAGTTCATGGAGGATAGGTCCATCAATAGTTATTAGCACGGATAGGCAGGGATGCAAAACAAAGCTCTGAAGTGTCCCTAGCCTCTGTTTGCTAGAAGCTGGGAATGGGTGACGGGGGATGGATCACTTGATGATTACCTGCTCTGTTCATTCCCTCTGGGGCATCTGGCATTGGTCACTGTTGGAGTGGACCATTGGTCTCAGCCAATATGGCCATTCTTATGTTCTAAAGGCTTCAAGCAATAAAGAAGCCACCCATCCCTAGGTAATTCACTCTCGAACATTTCAAATATCAAGACGATTCTTATGCTTGTGAATAGGCTACTTGGAATATTTCAGCTCCCTTCAGAAGAGAGTCTAATTACTCTGGAGTTTGACCATATTGAGCCACAATGAACACAACCCTTTCACCAAAGAGGTTGTTCCATCACATAGTAGGTCCACCAGCTTCTCATGTATTCCAGGTCCAATGAACACAAGTATAATGATATCATTGTCAGCTACTCTTACAAGCATCAAATGACATCCACACAACAGGCCTGCTCCAGTGCACATCCTCACAGGTCACAGTGGTAAGACACCTTTATGGATTCTTTTTCCAGAAGAAACATGAAGACATGCTCTTTTTCCAAAGCTCAAACTGAGACAGAAGGGGCATGTTCCATGCACCAAACACCTCACAACACTTATACATGACATCTGAAAGATCAGAGGGCTTAACCCAGTGCCCATGCGCTAGCTGTACAGAATGGACAGCAGCTACCCATTCACTGTTAACATCCATACTCTTACAGTGCTATTTAATCTATGTCAGCACAATTCAATCATCTTCTGAGAAGTGTTCAGTTAATCTCATCCATCTCTCTTTTTCATTTCTTCTCTAGGGTACTACTCTTTAGAGAAAAAATCCAGTATCTACCTGGGACAGTATACTGTTAACCAATGGTAGCAATTTTGGATCCAATCACTACTGGAAATAACATATCAAGTAAATCAAAGAATGGCTTAGAACAGTGGTCCCCAACGCAGTGGCCGTGGGCGCCATGGCGCCCGCTGGGGCATTTATGTGTGCCCGCCTAGTGCCCATCAGGGGAGAGAAGCAGCGGCCCTGTGCCTGCCAGGGACAGAGAACTCCGGGGCTGTAGGCTGTGGGCGCCGGTGTTCTCTGTTCCCGGCAGGCGTGTGGCCTGCCTAGTGCCCAGAATGGGAGAGAAGCCGGGGCCCTGCGCCTGCCAGGGACAGAGAACTCCAGGGCTGCAGGCTGTGAGCACCGGTGTTCTCGGTCCCCAACAGGCACGGGGCCCACCTAGTGCCCAGCAGGGGAGAGAAGCCGGGACCTGCACCTGCTGGGGAAAGAACTCCGGGGCTGCAGGCTTCATTTTATGTTAAAGTAAGAATAATAAATATATTTGGACCAGCAGTCCAACTATATTTTACTTTTTTAAAACAAATAAGTTGAAAACTGTTTATGATACTTATTTTGTAAAAACTCCTTAATTTTTCTTACAGGTAGATAAAAAAGAGCAAACTCACATGGTAGAGTGAAAGAGTAATTGCCAAATAATTTAATTAATACCTTTTACATGTAAATTACTCTTTTTATCTTATGGAGTCATATATTATGTAATATTAAATATGATTTTTTTTGTATTATTTAATGTACAAATACAAAATAAGCCTTGAAAAATTGTTGACGCCCACCACAGTCTTCTGAAAACATGAATGTGCTACTGGCCAGGAAAAGGTTGGGGACAACTGGCTTAGAAAATGTAGCCCACAGAATGCTGACTGAGCACTTTTTCGCTCCACTCTGAAATGTAGGGAGACAAAATGGGGAAAAAACTTTCATTTTCAAGAAAAATGAAAGCTTCCAAAAGTTATTTTATTCCAGTGCTGACATCTAACAGCAGAATTTTTGAGAGTGAATATTAGTACTATGATGTGGTGTTTGTATTCAAAGTCACACAATGAGATTTCTAAACGGTAAATGGTAAAACAATAAGACTTAAGTGTTATTATGAAGGCTGATGTGTATTTTGGGGGGTCATTTATCATATTCTACCTTTATCTACTAATCTAAATGTCCAAATTTATCTGAGCTATTGGAGGATGACAGCAATTATTAGTGTAGTAGCAATTATTAGTGTATTAAAGATTAATCGGTAGGTATCTTAAAAAATGAAGAAAAAAATACAGTCGCTGCTTCATTTATATCAATGAACAACTGTTTCAAAACTGCATGTAGTGATGAATGATCATAATTTCATTTTGAATCTCATGTGCTTGTTAGGGTAGGTCTAAAACCAGTCCTTTTAATTAAAAAAGCAAAAATGCTTAAATATCGAGATACAGTGATTAGTACTTTTCATTTACCTTCCGCAATAAAGAGGATTGTTTACACTGCTTACTTTGGCTTTCTGAAAGCTTTTGCTCATTCCTCATCCCTCACATGTTGGGCCACATACACAAACATGATGAGAACAAAGTCTAGAAGCTGAAATATAATATTTTAAATTTAGAAAGTGATAAACAGAATATGAAAGAACTTCGAAAATCCTTGTCTCATCTTTCCACTCTTTCCTCCCACAATTTCCTGCAGTTGCAAAATTTTTACAGGTCAAGGCAGATCAGCAAAATAAAACCACTGTATCAACACCATATGTACACAGCTATATGTGAGTGAAAAAAGCCTCAAGTCAGAGACTTATCTTATTCATACTGAGAAACCTTGGAGTAGAAGGGTGTAGAATTCACTGAGGCACATCAGACCTATACAGGGGAGGATAAATTTCTATGAGTATCTCTAATTTTTAGGAAAAATTAACATATACCTGGTAAATAAGGGCCCTGAGATTTATTTAAAAAATAGTTTTTATAAAAATAGCATAACTAGTGACTCTGGATCAAATTCCCGATAGCATCATGTTGACTAATATGCTGGGTAGCATATACATATAAACCATATTAATAATATGTGTTCTCAGCACCACACATATATTAGTATGCATTAAGCACCAATAACAAACACAAATACTGAAACAATGATATAGGCTAAAGTGGACTACACCGTAAACCTATTCATTTATGCTAAGTATCCCATAACACTTTGCATTTGTTGAAGCAAGAATTTCAAACAAGCAGATAGGAAACCTGTCAAAATCAAGATGCATTTGTTCTATGTCATAGTACCTTCACTGGCCAGTATGTGGAATGCTAGTACCCAAAACAAAGATAAGTAAGGAACAAAACAGTAAGTTAGAGAAGTGGACAAACTGATGGGTTAGATTTCAGTGACACGTAAAGAGGTATAACTTGTAAAAATCATCATATAACTAATACCAGCTGAAATGTGTAACGTGGGGAGCACACTTTGTGCCTAAGAGGAATGCAACATCGCTGCATGGGACTGCTCTTTGGAGATTGGCATCGCATAAAATTGTTTTCCTATACCATATTAATAAACCTGATTTACATTGGTTATTCATTCTCCAGTATATTTCAAAACAAATCAAAGTGTGGTCAATCAATTGACTATACAATTTCTCAACAATTAGTACATAAAAAGCAGCAGTTCATTTACTCAGAGTAGCCTGTCTATCAATACAGCATTTCTAACATGGCCAAAGTTAAAGAGAGTGATTTTGACTCAAAACTTTAAAAAATTACATCAGGGCTCTAAAAATGTACTCCAAAACTAAATACATCAGCTAGGGGAACAGTCTCCAGAGCATAGGATGGATTCTGATAGCTTTGTAAATTTAAATAAACTTCTATACTACACTCCCAGATGAGTGCACTAATCACTGGGCTAGAGAATACCCTGGGGTGGCTGTGTCTCATTCTCTCCTGTTAAAGTTGATCCACTTTGTATAAAATAACTTGAGTACTCACTGGCCAGAAAGCACATGACAATGACCCTCTCTAGTCCAGCAGCTACATCACTCACCCAGCAGATGGGAGACCCAAGTTCAAATCCCCAATTCACATCAAGCAGAGATGAGGAAGTGAACTAATGCTTCTCACATCCCAGTTGAGCACCCTAGCTACTGGGCAATAGGGGAGGCAGTTCCTCCTCTAGCTGTTTTTGGTTGCAACTATTTGGTGAATTCACATCAACATTGCAAATAGTTTTGGATTTATGGGTTTGCATTCTTTGGTAAATAAAATATTAGTCTGAAAAATTGCACCCAACCTAGACCCAGTAACTTTAAGATGATTGACTTGGTGTTGATAGACACACAGAAATCCACACTGGATTGTTGACAGACAATCAAGGAAGTTTTTGGAAAGTGTAGGGGACAACTTCCTGGTGCAAGTGCTGAAAGAACCAACTAGGGGCAGAGCTTTTCTTGACCTGCTGCTTACAAACCAGGAAGAATTAGTAGGGGAAGCAAAAGTGGATGGGAACCTGGGAGGCAGTGACCAACCAATGGTTGAGTTCAGGATCCTGACACAAGGAAGAAAGGAGAGTAGCAGAATATGGACCCTGGACTTCAGAAAAGCAGACTTGGACTCTCTCAGGGAACTGATGGGCAGGATCGCCTGGGAGACTAACATGAGGGGGAAAGGAGTCCAGGAGAGCTGGCTGTATTTTAAAGAATCCTTATTGAGATTGCAGGAACAAACCATCCCAATGTGTAGAAAGAATAGTAAATATGGCAGGTGACCAGCTTGGCTTAACAGTTAAATCCTTGCTGATCTTAAACACAAAAAGGAAGCTTACAAGAAGTGGAAGATTGGACAAATGACCAGGGAGGAGTATAAAAATATTGCTCAGGCATGCAGGAGTGAAATCAGGAAGGCCAAATCACACTTGGAGTTGCAGTTAGCAAGGGATGTTAAGAGTAACAAGAAGAAAGTCAAGGAAAGTGCAGGCCCCTTACTGAATGAGGGAGGCAACCTAGTGACAGAGGATGTGGAAAAGGGTAATGTACTCAATGCTTTTTTTGCCTCTGTCTTCACGAACAAGGTCAGCTCCCAGACTACTGCACTGGGCAGCACAGCATGGGGAGGAGGTGACCAGCCCTCTGTGGAGAAAGAAGTGGTTCGGGACTATTTAGAAAAACTGGACGAGCACAAGTCCATGGGTCCAGATGCACTGCATCTGAGGGTGCTAAAGGAGTTGGCGGATGTGATTGTAGAGCCATTGGCCATTATCTTTGAAAACTCATGGCGAATGGGGGAGGTCCTGGATGACTGGAAAAAGGCTAATGTAGTGCCCATCTTTAAAAAAGGGAAGTAGGAGGACCTGGGGAACTACAGACCAGTCAGCCTCACCTCAGTCCCTGGAAAAATCATGGAGCAGGTCCCCAAGGAATCAATTCTGAAGCACTTTGAGGAGAAGAAAGTGATCAGAAACAGTCAGCATGGATTCACCAAGGGCAAGTCATGCCTGACTAGCCTAACTGCCACTATGATGAGATAACTGGCTCTGTGGATGAGGAAAAAGCAGTGGATGTGTACTCCTTGACTTTAGCAAAGCTTTTGATATGGTCTCCCACAGCCTTCAACTATCTGAAGGGGGGTTCCAAAGAGGATGGAGCTAGGCTGTTCTCAGTGGTGACAGATGACACAACAAGGAGCAATGGTCTCAAGTTGCAGTGGGAGAGGTCTAGGTTGGATATTAGAAAAAACTTTTTCACTAGGAGGGTGGTGAAGCATGGGAATGGGTTACCTAGGGAGGTGGTGGAATCTCCTTCCTTAGAGGTTTTTAAGGTCAGGCTTGACAAAGCCCTGGCTGGGATGATTTAGTTGGAGATTGGTCCTGTTTTGAGCAGGAGGTTGGACTACATGACCTCCTGAGGTCCCGTCCAACCTGATATTCTATGATTCTATGACGCAGAGACTCTGTTGGTTGGGTAGTGCAGAGAATATCCTGGAATCTGCCAGAGGCAGGTAGACTTCTTGTCATGGCATCTACGACTGCCCTTGTGAATGCAATCAATTGAGTTGATATAAACTGTGACTGTTCCAGATTTATCCTCAAATTTAGGAGCTGAAAAAGAGAGCATGTCTTTTGTAGAGTGACTACATTTATGAGCCAACTACTGAGATGTTGGACACATGAATGTGTTGTTATCACTGTGAAACACTTGGTAAGTACTTGTTCTATAGTAGACAGGAAACCTGTAGGATTCTGTACTGACAATGCACCTTGACAATGTAGAAATGGAGGCTTTGGGAAGGTCTAATGAATATACTGGAGATAAACATCTCTCGGCCTGAGGATTGCAAACCAGTCTTGCAGATTTTCAGAACAAAAAATGGAGACCAGGGTCACCATGCAGTGTCTGCACCTGTACATTCTGAGTACTCAAGACACAAAATGGCACAAAAATTTCCTGGTTTATTTGGGATAAACAAGTAGCAGGAATAGAAACCTTTTGCTCGCTAAGTCTGAAAAGGAGTTGATCTTATGTCTGAGTAGAATCTCGTAAGAAGAATCTCTGAACAGGGAAGGGGAAAGAGAATGATTCAGAACCAAGGAATATAATTCAACGGTTTATCCATTTTTTATATCTAGCACCCAATTTTTGGTGGTAATTCTACTCCATAATTCCAAAAGGAAAGAAAGTCATTCCCAAAAGCAGTAGTAGTATATTCAATGAGATTTAAATTCACATGAACTGATCTGGGGCTCTCAAATGTACCAGCAAAGCATTTGCTTAGAAGTCATCAAAAGAGCTGAAGTAAAAAGGAAGGATAATACATCTTTCTGGCAATGTGGTTTAGTTTTTTCTTCTGCCAGAATAACAGGAAGATCTTGAGAGAAAGTTGAATGAAGTATGTGGTACCTGAAGAACATCTTTATTAATTTTTTTAAGAAAGATTGATAAGTACTAGAGATTTCTTTTCCAAGGTCTAATGTGAGAGTTCTAAAGATTCAGAGATTCATAGGGATCATTGTGGTCATCTAGTCTGACCTAAATTATCTACTCTAACCTCATACCTGTAAAGCACATGACACAGAACTCCCCGAAAGTAATTCCTTTTGAACTATAGTATATCTTTTAATAAAACATTCAATCTTCATTTAAAAATTCCCACTGATGGAGAATCCACCATGACCCTTGTAAACTGTGCCAATGGTTAATTAGTCTCACTGTTAACAATTAACACCTTATTTCCAGTCTGAATTTGTCTAGCTTCCAGCCACTGGATCTTGTTATACCTTTGTCTGCTAGACTGAAGAGCCCATTATGAAGTATTTGTTCCCCATATAGGTCCTCATGGACTGTGATTAAGTCCTTCAAAAGGGAAGCCTTCTAATCAGACTTGCATGTCCACAGGCAGCCTTAACCAATTCTGCCATGCAGTCTTTCTCACTGTTACGCCTGCCATGGCAGAGTGACAAGCCATATCCCAAGTGTCTCCTATGACCCACCATCACTGTAAACTAAATTAGGTAGGATGAAGAACAAATAACTCAGTGGTATTAAGGGTATTAATCCTATGGAACTATAACTGCCTAATATTCTCCAAATGCACTATTAAACGGAAAGTTCTAACTTTTGTATTAAATATGTCTAAACATAACTTTTACAGTGGAAAATTCTCACAAAGCTTGGAGGAAAATGCACATTGAAGTAAGTCAAAGGCAAACAGAACTGAGACCCATATTAACAGCATGGTGGCACATTTTCTTTTCTTCACATACTCGTTTAGCCTGTGTGATAGTTATACAACTTAAACATAATTTGCATTTCATCAAATAAACTCATACAAATGTACAACAAATGTACAAACATAATGCCTCTTACTGTAAAGAAAATGGTATTCTTTTGGGTTCTGGCTCTGTCTTTAGATAGAGCCAGACTAGGTCAAAAGAGAGGAGAGCCAGGTTACATCACCTCCCTTGGATTTTGTTAAATCCTGAAAATGTGAACCCGAGGGATTTCCTCCATAATATGTCATTTTCTTTCCCTACCTTATTTCTCCTCTTTCCTACCTTTTCTCTCTTTTTGTTGAACATGAGTCTATCTGAATCAGCTAAGACAACTCCATCTTTAGCAATAATGCTGTAAAAAGCCCAATATATACAGCTCAATGCTCATAACAGTTTTCTAGGTATCAGAGTTGAGACCAAGCATCCTGCTTGTAATTTCCCAACAGCTAGGCTCCAAGGAAAAGTAAGCAAAGACAGATGCTGCATTCTCTATCTTTTGCTATCCTTTTCCCTCCTATTTAATGTGTTTGTCTTGTTTCTTCTTAAAGGAAGCACAGTTGGATTACAGCAATAACAACTGTTTAAGACCATCTAAACTATTTTTTTCCTTCCAAAAAGGACTGTGAATGCCATCTTTAATTTCATCAAAAGAAAGACAAGCAGGAGTTTTCTCCTATAAATCACCATAAAACTAAAAAGAAAGAGAATAGGGAAAATTGTTAATAGGAAAGCCTATTGTTTTCAAATAATTTAACTCTCTTCCTTTTTCTTTCACTTCCCAAAAGCTACACTAGATAAGGTATTCTCAGCTTAGTTACACAGAAAAGGAACACTAAGAACATCGCCGCCCGAGTCAGGTTGCCGGAGCCCCAGGGTAGCGGTAGCAAGGCTCGGGTGGCAATTTACAGGGCCCGGGGCTCCAGCTGCTTCAGGGAGCCCCGGGCTCTTTAAATCACTGCCCGAGCCCTGCCACCGCTGCCCCAGGGCTCCGGCAGCCTGGCTCCGGTGGTGATTTAAAGGGCCTGGGGCTCCGGCCGCTGTGGGGAGCTCCAGGCCCTTTAAATCGCCAGCCTGGAGAAGCCAATCTGGTCAAGCATAGCATACGAGCTCTTGCCAGTACGCCATACTGGACTGTACCGGCTTACTTTCACCTCTGACAATATCTTTAAACACCAGAATCACACTCAGCATGGCAAGATGCTCACACTATGAGAGGCACCTGGGAACTGAGACAGACTGAGGGAACAGCAGATTCACGTCTCCCATCTCACACACACTCCGGGGCACACGCTCATTGAGTGGAATGGTGGGTAGAATCGTTGTTTTTCTTTTTTTTGCCAAGTGCGTATAGCTGAATTTGTATAAGTTAAATGCGCGTATAATGCGACTCCACTGTAATTCAACTAAGTTATTTACCGAGTAGGTCAAAAAGACACTGTGTAATGTTGCAAAATTAGGACCACAGAGAATTACCTGTCTACGGTAAGGCTTTTGTCCAGTCTACAATATCAGTTAACCTTCCAGACGCATATCTGTTGTAGCTAATAAAAACCTGAACACCACAGAAAATGGGATAATAAATCACATACACAGTTCTATTTATGGAAAGTAACCATATAAATAGAAAAGCGGAATGGAGACCAAATTCAGCATTTTCTTTCTAGGCAGAACACTAACTGTAACCAAATGACTAAGGAAAGAATGCAATTCCATCGTCTGTAAAAGCCCAGCATGCTAGTAACCTATTTATAGAAACTCTTATGTATAATGAGAACCCTGAAAAATGACTGGAAGAAATCCAGGCAATGATGCTTTTTATTTCGAGAACAAGGTGACGGAGAACTCATCTATCTGCAAAGAGCATATGTGAAATATATCTTATAGTGGCAACTTATTTTAGGGGGAGTTCAGCTAGCATGATAATGAACTCTCACCCATGCCCTCATCACCTTGCATGTTGACCACTGCAAAATTCTCTCTGGCCTTGAAAAATCCCATATTGCCCCATTTACATCTATTCATAACGCTGCTGTAAGACTTTATCCTGGCTGATCACCTCAACCTTGTCTCTCACACATCCCTTTTGCATCCCTTTACTGGCTCCCTGCACTCCAATGAATCAAACACAAAGCTACTTGTACTTGCTCTCAAAGGTTTTTTATGGCTGATCCACACACTTCTATCATCTCATATGTAGAGAGACACTGACAACTGTCCCCTTTGCACCCCAAACGGTGCCAGTCTTCATTGCTCATTTGTAAAATTTTTCAACACTTTCACATTCTCTCCTATGCGGCTACTTCTGCAAAGCAATCACTTCACCCTTCTTCAAATCCTGCCATAAGCTTCTCCTTTGGCATGATGCCACATTCATCTTCAGTAGCAGCCTAGATATCCTTGGGAGTGGATAAGCTGTTGTGCAAAATTAGGGGCCTCGTACTGCTGTGTATCGAGGGGTCAGGATATGTCCCTTAGTAGAGACCTTTTAACTATCATGTTCAAAATATCTGTTTAATGTGTGTCAGTGTATGAAGATTGCATAAGTAAAAGTCTGGAAGAAGAACTAACTGCACAGTCTCTGTTGGGAAAACAAAACACATTTTAAGGGAAGTGTGTCTAACGGTTAAGCATGGGATTTATGAGAAGTTCTAGGCTGTAACCCTGGCTGCCTCTACCAGTCATTGCTGTGTGAATGTGGGCAAATCATTTACATTCTACCTGCATCCGTTTTTCCAAATGTAAAGTGAGGTAATACTACCTAATTAGTTCACAGGGTGTTGGGGCACTTAATATTTGTAAATCCATCTTTACATAACACCTTAGATCTTCTTAGCTCAAAGTATTAATATTACTTCCAACAATATATGTACGGGTATTTTTCAGGTTTACTTTTTAAACTAAACTGAATGGGCAAATAGCAGTGAATTCAGAAAATATTCCAAGTGGACCAAGATAGTCTTTTGCTAGTGCACAGATCATTACATGTCTAATTACAATTTCAATACAACACAATTAGTACCAAAAAATGGTGTGGAATATACTTAGCTCTACAGTGTGCAGAAGTGTCAGACCAAAAGAGGTTTTAAAACCGTATTTTAAAAAGCCAGTAGTGACATGGTATTAACATTTTCACAGAAAAATACTAAAAGCATCATGCTCGCATTGCTTCCATGCAATTTCAATAATGTATAAATATAATAAAAATATCAAATACATAATACAAATATACTCATTATGTAAAAAGTGACAGAGTCCTGTGGCACCTTATAGACTAACAGACATACTAGAGCATGAGCTTTTGTGGGTAAATATCCACGTCGTCACTCTCTTTGGGGTCAGGATTTGTGTGGTGCAGGGATTAGGAACTAGAAAGCTGAGATGAGACAAGGTGAGGGAATGTACATTGCCCTTGTTTCTCCCCTTCAGCCCCACTAATTGTAAAAGGTAATACAGCCTGCTGTGCGGCTATACTGGAACCAAGAAGGTAGAGAAAGGCAGGAGCCGCAGAGGGACTCCAGGCCAACACAAAAATATAATGTCTCCATGTTGATAGACTTTACCTTTGGTAGATCCCTAGAGAGCCGCAGGGTTTAGGGAAGGAATCCATTCCGTTGGGGAGCAAGAGACCCAATCAGCTAAAAATGGGTTAAAGGAAATGTTGCAAGGAGACCATCAGTTTCTGCCCATCCTTAATCCCTCTACCAGTGTTTCTTCTAGAGGAGATAGAAATCCTGGGGAAAAAGCTGCAGCCTGCATGTGTCCCTCCCTATGCACATAGGGATTGCAGTGTTTGTATAAGATTATGATGATGGAGGTAGGTGTGTGAAATAAGTAGGAAAATTCTTAACCTGCCTAAAAAGTTTTCCCTTACAACGGGTCTTACCCGTTTGCAGCTCTGTGGAGACAGAACTGGTTCTGTCAATCAAGACAGGCTAGGCGTGACACCACTCCGAGAACAAGGCTGTCTGAGATACTTCCAAAGTTGTTCCATGGAGCTAGTTCATTTAAGCATTAACAGGTTATCAGACATAAACAGAAATTATCACACACTTCTCCTACTGCAGAACTTCAAATTTCACCCCAGCTACTAGCAGAAAGACAAACTGTGCACCAAACAGAAAACAAAAGAGGATGTGAGAATTCAAGCCTTCTCTTAGAACTATTATCATTGTGCTGGGTGAGAGGGATCTGCAGATTTTCTCGTTAGAAGGAATTAGGGTGTCCAGGTGTCTGGTTTGCACACAGAAAGTCCTGTTGAAAAGGGGATCTGATAGTGTCCGGTCAGATCTACTTACTGGACACCCAAAGTTTGGTTACTGCAGGCAGGGGAGGTGCCGGGTTATCACCTACACTAGCCCCTACTTAGCCGAGGCTGCCTCCTGCCTGTGTTGGGCGACTGCAGCTCCCAGCCCCAGCTCTACAGATGAGTCCCTCCTGACCTGGGCCAGAGGGGAGGGGAAAACCAGCAAGTGATGGGGGGAGAGGGGAAGAGGAGCGAATAGGGGTAAGGCCCCGGGGGAAGAGGCGGGGCAGGGGAGGTTCCAGCACTCATGCTGGAGCATCCAGTTTTTAAATAGTACAAAGTTGGCAACCCTAGGATAAACAAACATTTTTTTTCCTATTCTTCAACAGGAAAGTCTGCAGATCCATTACAATGGGATGTCTAATCAGTGTGTCTCAAGGGAGGAAAACAAAGAATGAATGAGTAAAGTTTTGTATTGTTCTGAATTGTTTGAAGTGTTACTGGGCGAGCATAGTATGCACAGCTCTCCCTCCAGTGCCAGGGACTGATAAAGCATGCCTGTTTCATTTGTACAACTTAGTGAAGGTGCCAAAAAATGCCCAAGTAGCCACCTTACATCTCTTTATAAGTTGCATATTATCCTTCAGGTTTCCATAGACCTGGATGAATGAGCACAGATATTTTTTTTGGGGGGGGGGAGTGGCCTTTTTCCTGTGAAAGCTTCTGAAACGCACCAATTTTATGATCTAAAAACAGAAACCTTGACAGTTTTTTATTTTGTGAGTGGTGTAGAACAACAGAGAATGTCCAATGTGGATTTTTACAGGTCTCCTGGTATGCAGAGTAGGCCAGAAGGGGGAGTGGGTTGTATGTGGCAAAAGATGGGGCGGGGGGGGAGTTTCTTGTGACCTATGGAACAGAGTTTAGTTAGGTATTAAGGATTCTACTCAGTCATAGCACAACTTTGTAGTCATGAGACGACAGAACTCCAAAATGATCCTTGAAAAGTGACTACAACGAGGAAGACAACTTTAAAGACAGCAGGGGGTTGGGAGGGAGGCATATCAGACAAGGAATTACAGAAGTCAGGGTATTTAATACAAAATTTTGATCCTAAGAAGGACCTCTTGGCACAGGGCTGAGAATGAGGCAACAAATCTTCCTACATCCAGGTGAAACAAAATCCTTAATCCACTTGCTCTCTAGTGCACTAGAAATGGCCATTACTTGGTTTATTACTTTGTGAAGATTCAGGCCCACATGAAAACCTTACTCTATATACTCCAAAAATTAATTTCACTGAGGACGTGATTGGATCCATGCTAATGATTTTGCATCAAGCCTTACAGATAAAACAAGCCCCTGAAATACCTTTTTTGTGGAATACATTCTCAGGATTAAATGGGTGTTTATGAACACACCCAAATAACCTATTTTAATTGGCATCTCTTAGTTACAATGTAGCTAGATCCACTTTTTCTGGGCTTCGGTGCCAAAATGATCCTTCTGAGAGATGAGCCTTCCTGCAGAGGAGGAGTAATGGAGTGGTGGGGCCCACCTGAATTAGATCTGAGGACCAGCAACAACATGAGGCCACTTCTGCTTTCTCTCTCTGTCTCTCTTTTTTAAAGTTTTCCTATGGAATTCTATATAGCAGCAGCAACAACTAAAGACATACAAGCAATGTTTTGGGCCACTGATGAAAGTGCATGATCCTGGCTACGGCCTGTTACTCTCATCACCTGAAATAAAACTAAGAACATAAGAACAGCCGTACTGGATCAGATCAAAGGTCCATCTAGCCCAGTATCCTGTCTACCGACAGTGGCCAATGTCAGGTGCCCTAGAGGGAGTGGACCTAACAGGCAATGATCAAGTGATCTCTCTCCTGCCATCCATCTCCATCCTCTGACAAACAGAGGCTGATTTAAAGGACAGGTTACAAACTCTAGTTAATAATTCCGCCATTTCACATTTGAGTTTTTTCAGAATTCTTGGGTGAATGCCATCTGGTCCCAGTGACTTGTTAATGTTAAGTTTATCAATTAATTCCAAAACCTCCTCTAATGACACTTCAATCTGTGATAGTTCCTCAGATTTGTCACTTTTGTACCTTTGCTGGCACAAAGACAACTACACTTGATACAAGATAAATGGTGGGAGAAGGTAGCAGAAGACACTCAGATGTATGCAGAAACAAATGAAACAAAGAAGTTCTTTGATTCCTTGAAGATAATCCATGGACTTTCAAAGGTGGGCACAGGTTCGCTCATGATGGCTGATGGCAGGACAGTCATCAAAGAAAAACATGGCATGGAACAGAGATGGGTTGAATATTTCAGCCAATTACTGAACAGACCATCCTCAACTGCAACAAGTGCTATTAATCAGATATCTCAAAAGGCTAATCAGCACCACCTTGACTCACCACCCTCACTTGAAGAAATAGAAAAGGCAATCAGTTGGATGAGCTCAGGAAAGTCCTTGGGCACAGACAGAATACTGGCAGACATATATAAATCTGTGGCTCCAAAGGTGGTGGTAACACTCCAGAAGATTCTTACTGACATCTGGGACAACGAAGAAATGCCACAAGACTTCAAAGATGCCACAATTATTCCCTTATTTAAAAATAAAGGCAGCAAAATGATCTGTCATAACTAACGCGGGATCTCTCTCCTATCTGTTGCTGAAAAATCTTTGCTTGTGTCCCCCTGAACCTAGTGATTTCATCTGTCTCAGAAGCCAATCTACCTGAGATTCAGTGCCGATTCAGACCTGGCCATAGCACCATAGACATGATTTTCAGTATCAGGCAAATAGAAGAAAAATGTATCGAACAAAATGTGAATCTGTTCAGCGTTTCTATTGATCTGACAAAAGCATTTGATACAGTCAATAGATAAGGATTATGGATGATCCTCAGCAAACTTGGTTGCCCACCAAAACTGATAAAGACCTTTTATTTATTTCATGAGGGGATGCAACATCAGGTATTTTTTAATGGAGATCTCACTGACTGCTTTCCCATTTCAAATGGAGTAAAACATGTATATGTCCTTGACCTTATCCTGTTCAACCTCTTCTTCACTCAAGTTCTCAACCATGCTACAAATGGGCTCAACAGAGACGTATACATCAATTACAGATATGATGACTCAGTCTTCAATCTTATAAAGCTTAAAGCAAAAACAAAAGTAATAAAACTACTACATAGAAAAGCACTCTTTGCGGATGATTGTGCCCTTCTAGCACACACAGAGGAAGATCTCCAGTGCATCACAGATCACTTCGCTAAAGCATCACAATTGTTTGGCCTCATAATCAGCCTGGAAAAAACTGTAGTGTTGCACCAATCATCTTCACCGCTCTGTGCCATATCCCCTAGCATATCCATTAGTAGAATTCAACTAAAGTAAGTTGACAATTTTACCTCTCTTGGCAGCAACATCTCCAATGATGGATCTCTTGACAAAGAGATCATGAACAGGATACAGAAAGCTTCTCAGTCATTAGGAAAGCTATGTAACCAGGGTCTGAAATCCCATAACATAACCCTCTCAACAAAAATAAAACTTTATAATGGTTTTGTGCTCACATCTCTCCTCTACAGCTGAGAGACCTGGATAGTACATAAATAGCATATCAGATGGGTAGAGGCCTTCCATATGCGGTCTCTGCACACGATTATGGGGATCCGCTAGCAGAATAAAATCATCGATCTGGAGGTTCTCCAAAAGTCAAATGCCATAAGCATCGAGGTGATTCTGATAAAAGCCCACTGGGTTGGACACATCATTAGGATGCCTAAATATCAACTTCCTAGATAAATATTCTATGGAGAATTGGCACAAGAACATTGGAATCAAGGCCGCCCCAGAAAGCGCTATAAGGACAGCATCAAGAACAGCATACCTACTCTTACTTAATTGGCCTCTCAGAGCTGGTAAGACAACTCCCACCTTTTCATGCTCTCTGTATGTGTATATATATCTCCTCACTATATGTTCCATTCTATGCATCCGAAGAAGTGGCCTATAGCCCACAAAAGCTTATGCTCAAATAAATTTGTTGGTTCCTAAGGTGCCACAAGTACTACTGTTCTTTTTGCGGATACAGACTAACATGGCTGCTGCTCTGAAACCTGGCATACACTTTGGTGCAGTAAAACCATATGACCTTTAGAAGGCTGTGTTAAATAGATCAGCAGGGCAACACACAACACTGAGAGCTTTTCAAGCCTTTGAAGAGGACAGAAATAATTGACTGTTAGCTGGAAGGGAAAAACATCATACTACTGCTATAGCTACCAAGAGGCTCATCAATGACATTGTCTGCCTGATCTGCTCACGCTTTGAACTTCAGAGTCACTCCAGAATCCACAAAAAGAGATAGCATGAAAATGTCATTGTTGACCTGACAGCCTACACACACACGCTTTTGCTGGATGATGCACGTAAGTCAGCTGTGCACAAGCGACCAGGGAGCTTAGCGAACAGGAGCTGCTAACAGGGAGTTTTGCAAGGGAGTTTGGAAGGGGAGTAAGAAGGGAGTGGGGTTCCCTTGTCGGTCTCATCTATGACCCATTGGTCCCCTGAACCTAGAAACTGAGCCACATCCAAAACCTTTCTGTTTACAGCAGAGCAGAGCGGACAGGGAGCTGCAGACGGGAATTTGAGAGAGTTTGACAGAGGGAGGCTTACAATGGTGAGGAGGACCCGCAACACCTGTGCCAGCACTGTTTCTGTCTCCTCCACCTGGGCCTGTAGCGAGACAGAGCACCAAAGCGTGGATGCTTTTACCCAGATTCTGGTGTGGGCTTGCAAAGACTGTAATTTGCAATTTCCACTTCCTGATATCCAGGCTGGGGGTGGCATCCAATGTGAAAGGTGCCTACTGGTGGAATCTCTCAGGCAGCAGGTGGGAGAGCTACAGGAGGAGGTGGCTAGGCTGAGGAACATCCGTATCCATGAGCAATTCTTGGACAGTATCCATGTGGAGACAGCTGACGTAGCTGTCCCAGTTGACAGGACTACTGACACACCAGTGGAGGAGGAGATGCCTAACGGTGTAATCGGACACACCAGTGGAGGAGGCGGCTCAGGGTGGACACAGCCAGCTGGTTACTTCTAGCAGCAGACAGTGCTCCACCCCTGCTGCAAACCCTCCTGCTGTGGTAAAAGATAACTGTTATGCTCTTCTTGATACAGGAGAGAAGGAATCACCCCCAACAGTTAAGGAGGGGAAGCCTCATACCCCTAAGGCTGGGAGGTCTGCTGCCACCACTGATAAGAAACGTAGGGTAGTGGTGGTTGGAGACTCTCTGCTGAGGGCGACGGAGACACCCATCTGTCGCCCTGACCGTTCATCCCGGGAGGTATGCTGCCTGCCAGGGGCCCGTATCCGAGATGTTACAGAGACATTGTCGAGGATTATCCAGCCTTCTGACTACTACCCCATGCTACTCATCCATGTGGGCACAAATGATACTGCGAGGTGTGACACTGAGCAGATCAAGAGTGACTACAGGGCTCTGGGAGTACCATGTAAGGAGTTTGGAGTGCAGGTGGTATTCTCTTCGATTCTTCCTGTTGAAGGTAGGGGCCCGGGCAGAGACAGATGCATTGTGGAGGTGAATGCCTGGCTGCGAAGATGGTGTCGCCAGGAGGGCTTTGGCTTCCTCGACCATGGGATGCAATTCGAGGAAGGACTGCTAGACACAGATGGCGTTCACCTTTCGAAGAGGGGAAAGGCCTTATTTGCGCACAGACTGGCTAACCTAGTAAGGAGGGCTCTAAACTAGGTTCGATGGGGACAGGTGAGAAAACCGCACAGGTAAGTGGGGAACAAGACCTGGGAGACGGGTTGGAAACAGGAGGGAGCACAGGCTATAATGGCAGTGAGGAAGGAGGGTCAGGGCAAACCTGGGAGGCAAGATCAAACCAGTATCTTAGATGCCTATATACAAATGCAAGAAGTATGGGTAATAAGCAGGAAGAACTGGAAGTGCTAATAAATAAATACAACTATGACATTGTTTGCATTACTGAAACTTGGTGGGATAATACACATGACTGGAATGTTGGTGTGGATGGGTATAGTTTGCTCAGGAAAGATAGACAGTGGAAAAAGGGAGGAGGTGTTGCCTTATATATTAAAAATGTACACACTTGGACTGAGGTGGAGATGGACATAGGAGACGGAAGTGTTAAGAGTCTCTGGGTTAGGCTAAAAGGGGTAAAAAACACGGGTGATGTTGTGCTGGGAGTCTACTACAGGCCACCTAATCAGGTGGAAGAGGTGGATGAGGCTTTTTTCAAACAACTAACAAAATCATCCAAAGCCCAAGATTTGGTGGTGATGGGGGACTTCAACTATCCAGAGATATGTTGGGAAAATAACACTGCGGGGCACAGACTCTCCAATAAGTTCCTGGACTGCATTGCAGACAACTTTTTATTTCAGAAAGTTGAAAAAGCTACTGGGGGGAAGCTGTTCTAGACTTGATTTTAACAAATAGGGAGGAACTTGTTGAGAATTTGAAAGTAGAAGGAAGCTTGGGTGAAAGTGATCATGAAATCATAAGAGTTTGCAATTCTAATGAAGGGTAGAATGGAGTACAGCAGAATAGAGACAATGGATTTCAGGAAGGTAGATTTTGGTAAGCTCACAGAGCAGATAGGTAAGGTCCCATGGGAATCAAGACTGAGGGGAAAAACAACTGAGGAGAGTTGGCAGTTTTTCAAAGGAACACTATTAAGGGCCCAAAAGCAAGCTATTCCGATGGTTAGGAAAGATAGAAAATGTGGCAAAAGACCACCTTGGCTTAACCACGAGATCTTGCGTGACCTACAAAATAAAAAGGCGTCATATAAAAAATGGAAACTAGGTCAGATTACAAAGGATGGATATAAGCAAATAACACAGGAATGCAGAGGCAAGATTAGAAAGGCAAAGGCACAAAATGAACTCAAACTAGCTATGGGAATAAAGGGAAACAAGAAGACTTTTTATCAATACATTAGAAGCAAGAGGAAGACCAAGGACAGGGTAAGCCCACTGCTCAGTGAGGAGGGGGAAACAGTAACGGGAGACTTGGAAATGGCAGAGATGCTTAATGACTTCTTTGTTTCGGTCTTCACTGAGAAGTCTGAAGGAATGTCTAATATAGTGAATGCTTACGGGAAGAGGGTAGGTTTAGAAGAGAAAATAAAAAAAGAGCAAGTAAAAAATCACTTAGAAAAGTCAGATGCCTGCAAGTCACCAGGGCCTGATGAAATGCATCCTGGAATACTCAAGGAGTTAATAGAAGAGGTATCTGAGCCTCTAGCTATTATCTTTGGGAAATCATGGGAGACGGGGGAGATTCCAGAAGACTGGAAGGGGGCAAATATAGTGCCCATCTATAAAAAGGGAAATAAAAACAACCCAGGAAACTACAGACCAGTTAGTTTAACTTCTGTGCCAGGGAAGATAATGGAGCAGGTAATTAAAGAAATCATCTGCAAACACTTGGAAGGTGGTAAGGTGATAGGGAATAGCCAGCATGGATTTGTAAAGAACAAATCGTGTCAAACTAACCTGATAACATTCTTTGATAGGATAACGAGCCTTGTGGATAAGGGAGAAGCAGTGGATGTGATATACCTAGACTTTAGTAAGGCATTTGATACGGTCTCGCATGATATTCTTATAGATAAACTAGGAAAGTACAATTTAGATGGGGCTACTATAAGGTGGGTGCATAACTGGCTGGATAACCGTACTCAGATAGTAGTTGTTAATGGCTCCCAATCCTGCTGGAAAGGTATAACAAGTGGGGTTCCGCAGGAGTCTGTCTTGGGACCCACTCTGTTCAATATCTTCATCAACGATTTAGATGTTGGCATAGAAAGTATGCTTATTAAGTTTGCGGACGATACCAAACTGGGAGGGATTGCAACTGCTTTGGAGGACAGGGTCAAAATTCAAAATGATCTGGACAAATCGGAGAAATGGTCTGAGGTAAACAGGATGAAGTTCAATAAAGATAAATGCAAAGTGCTCCACTTAGGAAGGAACAATCAGTTTCACACATACAGAATGGGAAGAGACTGTCTAGGAAGGAGTATGGCAGAAAGAGATCTAGGGGTCATAATAGACCACAAGCTTAATATGAGTCAACAGTGTGATACTGTTGCAAAAAAAGCAAATGTGATTCTGGGATGCATTAATAGGTGTGTTGTAAACAAGACAAGAGAAGTCATTCTTCCGCTTTACTGTGCACTGGTCAGGCCTCAGCTGGAGTATTGTGTCCAGTTCTGGGCACTGCATTTCAAGAAAGATGTGGAGAAATTGGAGAGGGTCCAGAGAAGAGCAACGAGAATGATTAAAGGTCTTGAGAACATGACCTATGAAGGAAGGCTGAAGGAATTGGGTTTGTTTAGTTTGGAAAAGAGAAGACTGAGAGGGGACATGATAGCAGTTTTCAGGTATCTAAAAGGGTGTCATCAGGAGGAGGGAGAAAACTTGTTCACCTTAGCCTCCAATGATAGAACAAGAAGCAATGGACTTAACAGCAAGGGAGATTTAGGATGGACATTAGGAAAATGTTTCTAACGGTCAGGGTAGTGAAACACTGGAATAGATTGCCTAGGGAAGTTGTGGAATCTCCATCTCTGGAGATATTTAAGAGTAGGTTAGATAAATGTCTATTAGGGATGGTCTAGACAATACTTGGTCCTGCCATGAGGGCAGGGGACTGGACTCGATGACCTCTCGAGGTCCCTTCCAGTCCTAGAGTCTATGAATCTATCAATCTATAACTGATGGCCAGGCATCCCAGGGTCTGACTCTCCACTTTCCTGGATCTAACCTTTGCTTGCTTAATGAGCTGCTATGATATTTATTTCTTTATGTTAGTTTTTGAAAGAGAGCAGATTGTTATTTTGTTTAATTTTATTTCTTTTCTTTCTTTACCTAGGAACAGAGCAAATTAGAGGCTCATAGCAGGTCTGAGGACCTGAAACTTGTTTTCTTGTTGATACAAGCCAATGTCAGTGTCATAGAACATCAACAGTATATCTTGGCTGAGCAGGACTGGTGTTACAGCTCTTAGAGCACATGAATGCCCTGTGCTTGAGCCAATTGATACACTGTTGGAGCTCCATTTTGCCATTATTCTCAGATCAAACTGTTTCCTGAATGAGCTTCCCTTCTGTTGAAGCTTGCATAGATTGTCTCGATCTACCCTCTTTGACACTGACTCACCAGCTCTCTGAGTACCTCCTTTCTTTTAGCTGCCAAGAGAAAGATATTAATATTGCTTTGGGACTGGGACCATATAGGACAGGGATAACGGTTCTCGTGAGCTCAGGAAAATAAGAAAATTCTGGACAGAACATGTGAAACTTTAGCTCACAACAGTCTGTTTTTGCAAGAGACCATCAACCTGACAAGAGACATCAGAGCCCTGTCAGAAGTGACTGGAGAATGGATGATATTGTGGCCACAAGCATCTGAAAAACTTTTATAGAAATAATCTTGTGTGGCATTTGGTATCTATGACTCTCCCCAGTATTAATGTAGACTTCTTGGAGTGATTCCATTCATGTCAGAGTTGACCAATCCATGTTGTTCCAGAGAAGGAGCTGTTTTGTGTGCCTTCCACAGAAAGGGTCTTCTGATGGGCTGGTCATCTTGGAATGTTTATATAAGAACATTTTACTGCCCAAGGAAAGTCACAATATTAGCCAGCACTTTGGCAACACCCCTAAAGAGGAGCAGATAGGATAAAAGATAAAACAACATACTGAAAATGTTGTCTGTTGCATGTGAAGCTGAGATATCTCCTATGGGAGGATTATATAATATGTAGATAGATGTTCAGTTCAACTGACTATAGATAAAATCCCCTTGGGAAATTGTTGCTTTAGTGGAAATTAGCATCTTCATCCTGAACTGTGATACAGAAGGAATCTGTTCAAAAAATTCTGATTGGCACTCCTCTGTCTTTGGAATGCAGGGGCATTAGGAAGAGGGTGAATTAGAGTGCCAAGCCTTTGGGTTCCCTAGGAATTCAATTACCTCAATTTGAAACAGTTGATATATTGCAGACTTCCAACCATGGCATCAGCTGGAGGAAAAAGGGGATCTACTTGACCATGGATTGGAGTTGTGTCCAGTCTAAGGACTAACGCAGGCTGGGACATGTCTGTTTAAGATTTATTCTGTATTGATCCAACACTAACATTTCCTCCCAGTTTCACCCTATTGGGGGAACCATATTAGACTGGGTAAGCATGCAGTCATGATGCTTGATGGATGCAAAGGGTCTTCTTACAGTACCTTCTCTGTCTCTCATGTCTTTTGGTGTGTTATTCAATCAGCAAGCTGGATACACCAGATACTGAGAAGACCTTCCAAGATTTTTTTTTTTAAAGAGGTTTCAATGGTAGTTCTTTCTATAGGGTCTGTGAAAATCCTTCGCTCTCAGATATGTAGTGATGACCAGTATCTGCTTTTGTTGGGGATCAGCTTTCCATGAACTTTAGCCAAAGCTGGTGATGAGACAGAGTTGAGTTTATTGCTCTTGCTCTAAAACTCGTGTTCTCCAAAGGTGGTTTACCATGACAGCAGCCGCTATGGAAATCTCTATCAAAATGGCTCTTAGTCAAAAGGATTTTACCATCTTGAATGGCAGAGCTGGCAATAGGGAATTTGATGCATGAAGGGCTGCTGAGGCAGCTTTATTTTTTATTTTTTTTAAATAAAAAAATTCTATTTCTTTAACAACTCATGAGGGTTGCATCCAATTTTGGGAGTATAGCAAGGTCATATTTATTTTTGGTTGTCTCACTTCCCCTTCTCTCTCACTTCTTCTTATGTTCATCTGTAGGAACAAAGAGTCTACCTGCTTTTCCTAAGAACGACTTCAAAATATTTCTCCTAAAAAAAATGATTCTGAGAATCTTCATCTGTGGACTCTGGGCCCAATTCAAAAGGCTACCTGTCCTCGAAGGAATATGTATCTGAAGAACCCGCTCTTGAAAAGTTTGTGTTACGGCAAATTGGAAGAGGAATAGAGTCCCTGTACTTCTTGGTCCTAGAAACCAGAGCCGTAGACATTTCCTTTGTGGAGAAGTGACACCTGTGGCCAAAATCTGTAGTATCCTCTCCTGAGGCAAGTCACCCTCCTTTCCCAAGTTCTCAGATTCATGAGGTGGGGGAGGGGGAAAGGGGAAGAGTAGGGACAGGAGAAATGTTTGATGGAGAGTGAAGAAGTGGTAGGACACGTCCAGCCCTTGGTGGAAGCAGGATCTGGGTATTAGCCCAATCAGCTGGGCATGGTCAGCATGCAGCATTCAGATAGCCCAGGCATTTTTGTGCCCCCCCCCTTTTTTTTTTTTGTCAGCCAGCCTATTTACTTGGTTGCCTGAGAGGTGAAGCTGCCTGAGCAATTTTTGCAGACATGTTGCACTAGAAGACACTGTAGCCAACTACTTCAGTATTGAGAGATGTGATTCCAGCAAGTTTGCTGGAGAGCCTCAGAGGTTAAATAACAGTCAATAACCCTTAGAATTGGATACACTGAATATTAAGAATAAATAGGATCCCTTTCCATTTGTTTTGGATTGTTTTCTTGTTGCTCTGAGCAGAAGATCTGGTAAAACGTACCTATAAATGATGGAGTCAGAATGAACTGGCTCGTTAGGTTTTTGGGGTGTGGCTTATTCCGCTTCCAAGGAGCTATAAGCCAGGACAATGCCTGCAACTGATCTACAGACTTTCCCTGCAAAAAAAGAAATACAAGTGTGAAAAAGAATAAACCAAACTTTAGGGCCAAAACAGTCCTTTCTTTTGGTATGTTTTTTGCTCAATGGCTGTTATTTATTTTTCAAGTTCCTAGAAAGTGGGGAAATCACACAAAAGTCTTAAAGCAATAGAATAATGAATATTGTGCACCAAAATGTATTTAAGAAATAAAGCACATCACACAAGTATATCAATGGGGACTGGGGTTTTACAGGGATCCCCTGGACCGGGTACATGCATAATAATTCACCAAAGGGTAGCATGTAAGATCTTCAAGAGCCAGTAATTTACTGGAAATCATAGTCACTGCAAACTATATGTATGGATAACATTTAAGCAGTCAAGTATATATATTGGCAATTATGTTCTTAAAGCCCTGAAGTTAACAGGTCCCCAGGAGGCGACAGGCCTTGGACATCCTTCTGTTCAGGTAATGGGTAGGAAATGCTTATCTTTCTGTCTTGGCAGGTGTGTATCATGCAGTGCATGCCTCACAAAGAAAGTCTATTTGCATCTCAAGCCACCAACTAGTCAAGACCGCAAAATCAACCAGAGATCCCAAAATCTACCGAAAGGAACAAACAGCAGGAGGGGGTCTGATTTATGAATAAAAATCAAAGGACTGTTCTGATATATCTGGGATGGCAAAAAGACGTTATCCTTCACCCAGGAGACAAACTGCCAGTATGTTCTGTCTTATGAAAGGAGAGTCATAGCCAACCTGGCTGGAAAATGCTGCAAGAACTTTGGGTGAACTGAACTTCATTAGACAAGATAGTATCTTGTTAATTAAATCTAGGCTGTAAAAGGTATTATGGTTTTATTTTACATGTAATAATTTATTTCTAATAATTTCACTTGGTATTTATAGAACCTACGATACTCTGTTGAACAAACTGTTACTTGTTTTCACTATAAACATATCTAAATGCTGTGTTAAGCAGCGCAGTGATCCCGAGTTGTAGCTGGTAAAATGAGGTGTACTGTTCCTATGAGAGCAGCAGATCTGTGAATTCTGTGAATGCCCAGTGCCCAGAGGCTGGACACCCCAGAGAGACACTTGGAGGGCTCAGCGTTGGAGTGTGTGCCTATCGCTAACCTGCAGAGGGACAGTGGAGCTGACATAGGCCAAGAGGGGTGTACTTGTGTTCATGCCCAGGGGAGACAGGGAGGTGACCCACAGCAGGCACGGACGAGGTTTCCTCACACTACGGACAGGCAGTAGCAAGGTGGCTCACAACCTTGGGTACTCTCGGGAAGTGTCACAAACACCCACCAAATATCAACATACTACTTTTTGACAAATTAACAGCAAATAATGTTAATAGTATGAGAAAAGGTCTATATAATTTAACAATAACGTGATAAATATATTATACCTTCTCTGTCCTATGTATGGATCTTTGTGAATTAGGGTCCTAACTACAAATTTCATATGAACAGGAAAAGAACACAAATTTAGAATGCTGGGGCCTGTGTAGCTAGTTTGTATATATTTAGAAGTAACTTCTGATTTGCTCAGAGGAAGAGGAGAAGGAAAGGAGAGAGAAGGCAGTAACAATGAAATATTTGATAGTCCAGCTATTGCTAGAGAGATTGTTAAACATTATCTTCCAGAGTTAAACATTTTAAAAGATGCAGAACTGGAAGACTTGCATGCAATACTTTTAAAGGAACTGTCTAAGGAATTGTCTGAACCACTGATGTTGATTATCAATATATCTTGGAATACTGGTGAATTTCCAGGACAAATGAAAATATTTTTAAAAGTTATATGGAATAACTCAGGTAACCCTAAGCCAGTTAGCCTGATATAAACCTGCACAAAATCATGGAATGGCTGCTACAGGATTAAGTTAGTAAATAATTAAAGGATGATTGCATAAAGAATACCAACCATTATCGTTTTCAGGAAAAACGGAATAGTAAATAAGGACAAGTCAATTGTATTCTGATCTGGATTGCTTTGTAAATTGGGCACAAACAACAAGATCCCTTTTAATCCAGCCAATGCAAGGTCGTATCTGGGAACAAAGAATGTAGGTCATACATACAGGAGAAAAGACTTCACTGCGGAAAGAGTTGACTCTAAAAGGACTGGGGGTCATGGTGGATAATCAATCTACTGAATATGAGCTCCCAGTGCAATGCTGTGACTAAATGGGCTAGTGTCATCCTCAGATATATAAGCAGGGGAATATCCAGTAGGAGTAGGAAGGTGTAAAGAGCTTTGATAAAATCATTACTGGAATAATAATATGTCCAGTTCTGATGTCCACTCTTTAAAAAGAATATTGAAAAATTTGGAGAGTTCAGAAAAAAAAAGTTACAAAAAATTATCTAAATTCTGGGAAATCTACTTTACAATGAGACTTAAAACAGCTCAAACTATTTCATTTATCAAAGAGAAAGTTGAGATGACTTGATCACAGTCTACAAATATCTACACAGGGAGAAGGTTTCTGCTATTATTTTATTTTACACAGCATGTAAAGATGTCCTTCTAAAAGATTCTATAACTAGATGTACTAGGTAACCCACAAGACACAGGCTTTATGCAGGAATTACAAGCTGAAATTCTATGGCCAGTGTTAGAATCATAGAAGATTAGGGTTGGAAGAGACCTCAGGAGGTCATCTAGTCCAACCCCCTGCTCAAAACAGGACCAACACCAACTAAATCATCCCAGCCAGGGCTTTGTAAACCTGGGCCTTAAAAACTTCCAATGACGGAGATTCTACCACTTCCCTAGGTAATCCATTCCAGTGCTTCACCACCCTCCTAATGAAATAGTATTTCCTAATATCCAACCTAGACCTTCTCCACTGCAACTTGAGACCATTGCTCCTTCTTCTGTCACCTGACACCATTAAGAACAGCCTACCTCCATCCTCTTTGGAACCCCCCTTCAGATAGTTGAAGGCTGCTATTAAATCCCCCCTCACTCTTCTCTTCTGTAGACTAAATAAGCCCAGTTCCCTCAGCCTCTCCTTGTAACTCACGTGCCCCAGCCCCTTAATCATTTTCGTTGCCCTCCGCTGGGCTCTTTCCAATATGTCCACATCCTTTCTGTACTGGGGGGCCCAAAACCGGACACAATACTCCAGATGTGGCCTCACAAGTGCCAAATAGAGGGGAATAATAACTTCCCTCGATCTGGTGGCAATGCTCCTACTGATGCAGCCCAATATGCCTTTAGCCTTCTTGGCAACAAGAGCACACTGCTGACTCATATCCAGCTTCTCGTCCTCTGTAATCCTCAGGTCCTTTTCTGCAGAATGGCCGCTTGGCCAGTTAGGCAGAAGGTGTCATGACTATAAAGGGAAGGGAACAGCCCTCCTGTGTACAATACTATAACATCCCTCCTGGCCAGAGACACCAAAATCCTTTTACCTGTAAAGGGTTTAGAAGCTCAGGTAACCTGGCTGACACCTGACCCAAAGGACCAATAAGGGGACAAGATACTTTCAAAACTTGGTGGGGGGAAGGCTTTTGTTTGTGCTCTTTGTTTTGGGGGTGATTCGCTCTTGGGACTAAGAGGGACTAGACATCAATCCATGCTCTCCAAATCTTTCTAAATAAGTCTCTCATATTTCAAACTTGTAAGTAACAGCAAGGCAAGGTGTGTTAGGTTTAACTTTGTTTTCTCAACTGTAAATGTTTCCTTTCGCTAAGAGGATTTACCCGTTTGCTGTAACTTTGAACCTAAGGCTAGAGGTGGTTCCTCTGGGCTCTATGAATCTGATTACCCTATAAAGTTATTTTCCATCTTGATTTTACAGAGATATTTTTTACCTTTCATTCTTTAATTAAAAGCTTTCTTTTTAAGAACCTGATTGATTTTTCCTTGTTTTAAGATCCAAGGGGGTTGGATATGGACTCACCAGGAATTGGTGGGGGAAAGGAGGGGAGATGGTTAAATTCTCCTTGTGTTAACATCCAAGGGGTTGGATCAGTGTTCACCAGGAACTTGGTGAAGAAGTCTCTTAAGACTATCCAGGGAAGGGTGTTAGTATTTGGGAGTGGTGGCAGCAAAACCAGATCTAAGCTGGTATTTAAGCTTAGAGGTGTTCATGCAGGTCCCCACATCTGTACCCTAAAGTTCAGAGTGGGGAAGGAACCTTGACAAGGTCATACTGGATTATTGTAATACCCCCTCTGGTCTTAAAATTGATTATCCTACATCAGACAACAAAGACTGCCCACAGGATGAGTCTCCAGAATGCTGCATCAGTAGCAGCAACAAGGGAAGGCTATTTCCTGATTTAAGTGACAGAAACAAATGAATTGAGGATGGATGGCACAAAAGGAACGAACTAATTGTTCAAATAATTAAAAATCCAAATAAACGGAATTAATGTTCTAACCAGATCCCCACCATGGTGTGAAAGCCTAACGGAAGTGATTCTCACTATGGACAAGTATGTTGTTCCAGTAGAGGAGTTTTCTATTCTGTAACAAGATATTTTGAACATCCAAGGACGTTTTGGACATCTTATCCATTGATGTCATCCAGGGTATCAGGTGGAGGGATGCTGGCTGTGGGTGGAAAATTAGACCTTGATTCTGAGAAATTATGTCTTTGTATGACGTTAATGTTATAAAGTAGAGATTTGACATCTATACCAAGTCAGAGAACCAAAACTGGTAATGCTACACTGAAGCTATGAATGTAACCAGGACCCTGTCCTGTCCGACCTTCCTCGGCACTCTGTGAATTAATGGAAACAGTGGGAAGATTTACATCAGGTACGTTGACCATGGCATCAGAAAAGTATTTTCTATTGATGCAGACTTCTCCCTCCTTGAGAACAGAACAGAGGACATTTCCTGTTTTCCTTGGATACAAATAGGTCCACCTGCAGATTTCCCCAATCTTGAAAAATATTGTTCAGAACTGAGTCCTTCAAGGACCACACATAAGAAGATGACAGTTGCCTGCTTAGGTGATCTGCAAATTGATTTCTCCTGGTAGATGCAGTGTTAACCTGACTCACAAAGCACCAAGTTCACAGTATACTGGCTTCTTGACACAGAGGGCTCGATCTTGCAAACCCTCTGCCTATTTAAAACATTTCCCTGGAGTCATCTGTCAGCACCTATGTCATGGTACTCGCAAAATGAGGCAGAAAAGATTTGCAAGTTTTCATAGATTCATAGTTGGTCTAATGGCCCTGAGTTCTAGCTGTGATTCTTGGTATGGAAGAAACAGCATAGGCTGAGAGTCCAAAACTTATGTAAGTAAGCTTCCCAACCCTTTGTTGAAACATCCATAACCAAAGTTTTAGTGGGAATCAGGATGGCAAAAGGAATCCTTTGACACATTCTGTGGGTCTGTCCACCATATAAGGGACAAAACGTGCCTTGGAACTCTTCCCTTCACGGACATGTTGTGTCTGGTTGAGTGAGACAGATACTTCAACCAGGCTTGAAATGACCTTAATTAAAGTCCGGCAAACAGTTTACAAAATTGCATGATGACACGTACCCCAGTAACCTGAGGGACACTGTTGCTGACATCCATGGACAAATCTGCAACCCCAAGATTATCTGTACGATGCTCTGAAATCTCTCTTGTGGAAGGAAGGCCCTTGCTGCTGTAGAGTCTATAACCATTCCAATGAATTTGCTTGACTGAGATAGAATAAGGTTTGATTTGTTCAGGTTTTATTTCAGACCCAGCAAAAAAAACAGCCAAAGAGATACTTGGACTGCATTAGTTACTTGAAGAGCTGATCTCCCTCAAATTAACCAATCACCTAGGTAAGAAGAAACATGTAGATGTTACCTTCAAAGATAAGGCACGATGACTGAAGACATTTTGTGAACACCTGTGGGGCTGTTGACAGTCGGAAGGGAAACGCATAGAACTGAAAATGATTCCGTAACAACACAAAGAAAATTCCTTTGTGCTGGATATAGGACTACATGGAAGTATACATCCTGTAAGCTAAGAGTGATGAACCAAACATGTGAGGATGTGACAGCAGTGAGAGTCATCATGAAAAATCTTTTGCAACATATTAACACATTTAGCTACCTGAGATCTAGTATAGGTTGCCAACCCTCTTTCTTTTTTGGGATAAGGCAATAGCTGAAAACCTTTCCTCAGAATTCTAGAGGTACTGGTTCTATTGCACTGAATTGTAACAGTCTCACAAGACACACAAGAGAATGGTCCCTGAAGAGGGTCTGGGTAGGGGAATGAGGTATTAGTATGGACTGGAATTGAATGATGTAACCTTCTTGGACGATCTGAAGGATCATCTTTAAGGCCAGATTTTTATCCACCCTGGTGTTGAGTACCATTTTAGCACACTACTTGTAAACTATTGTATTAAATTTCCTTCCAGCTTGACAAGAAATAAAATCCTCTACAACCATATACTTTTAAAGATAATGCTTTCTGCTGTGAACAGGCTCTCTTAGGCTAATTATCATAATAAGAGTTCTCAAACTACATGTCTCTCAGGTATGATTTAGGGTCTGATCAAAGCCCACTGAAGTCAAAGGGAGTCTTTACGCTCACCTCAATGGTCTTTGGATCAGGCCTATCATGAGAAAAGAATATGTTGTACGCAGGGGGGTTCCCATTGCCTTCGTTGCTTAATGCCACTCAATATGGAACAAAAAATGCTGTCATCTCATTCAAGCTAAACATTCATTTTGTTTTTGTCACCAGCTATAGTTCTTCTTGCAATAACAGTGATATATTCAACCAAAAATTTTTTTTGACAGCATTATAGAGCCTTGTTAACTGAAGCTATCAGTCCAATTGTGGCATATAGATATAGAGGTATTTTCAATTTTATACCTGTCATTTTTTTAAATAAATAAAAAAAAACTGTTGGCAAAGCTACAGTAAACAAAAAACAAATTTGCTCTTAGTTATAAAGTTCAGTTCTGATTGTTTACCTATTATATTAGACTTCTATCCAGGTTGACAAGAAATAAAATCCTCCTATGCCAGAAAAAAAGGGAAAAATAAACAGAGCAAGTCAATCTGTTTTAATTATAAGCAATCTTCTTATTTGCAATGTCACTTACTCCTGAAATTATTTCCAAAATAAAGGCTGCGACCTGTTATGCCCTGTAAACTAATTCAAGCACTCTCACACAGGAGATTTCAAAAATTATTACAGTTATCTGAAAGAAACACTCCTCACTGAGAAATTTTGGATTAGCATATTGGGAGTCCTTATAAATTCCATGAAGATTGACATAAGCTATAATATTTAATTTAAAGCAAAAAAATTACAACACTCATTATGTCAAGAAGCATTTTTGTAATCCTCGTTTAAATTTTTGTTATTAGCACAAATGCACACTTTGCAATGTATAGCAGAGTTTCTATTGCTATTGTCAGAAATTCTTTTGTGAGACTAGGGAGGGGAGAACACAAACCAGGAATACAGATTTGGAACAAAACAAATTAAGTTTTTCAAACCATAGGATTTCAAGCCAAGTCTGAACACTGTGGGCTTGATTTTGGCATCTAACCACAGCTCTAATGTTTATTTATTGGTGCTACTCAAGAGGCTGCAGTGCCAAGGCATATGCATTATAGGACTGCACGGAGGGCCCCAGCTCCTGGAGATGTGTTTTTCAGAACTTCAGCTTTCATTGCAAAAAGGTATATTTCTTGGCCTCCTGATTGTGAAGAAAAGCTTTATAGTGAAACCAGTGCAGTGATGACTGCCTGAGTCTGCAGGCAACATGACACAATAGCTCCGAGAAAGCGAGAGAATATCGCCATTCATTTCTGTGGGATGTAAATGTCTAAACCTTCTGTTCTGAGGCATACAGAAGACCGTAAATGTGGCAGGAACTGAAAAGTATACCAGGTTTGGCTTATCTATCCACCCAACAAATACATCCTGGTCTGCAGGAGTAAGTACTAGGAGCCCCCCTACTGTAGTCCAGATGTTCCTGTGGGTAGGGGAGCTATTGTCACTCCTATAGAGAAGCGGGCCCCATATATTGCCTCTTCTTCTCTGGAAAAGGATGGATGTCATTGCCACTTCAAATGTGGTAGGGACAGGGTTATGACACAGGGCTACAGTGCAGAGGGGTGTCCATTTGGTGGTGTGCATAGACCTTCAGAGCCTTCTTAGTATTCTTTTCTGCATAAAAACTTTTTTTTCCTCCTGCTTTAAAGTTGCACTGAGGTTACTGCAGGCCTTCATGCCTGTTCCTCAGTGCTTCAAGGCATCTGTGTGAGCGTCTTATACCCGGTACTTTGATATTATGTGAGTGTAGCAGGGCACATCTGTTCTTGCCTTCTTGCATCACACAAAACCAGCGCAGACTCCATTGGTTGGATATCCACACTATCCTGTTTATTTAGACTTCCTTCACCTACACACCTTTGCAGTTTTGCGCAGCAGCATCATTTACAAATGCCCCTTATATCCTCAGCCCTTTCCCTAGGGCCGAAGAGGAGATACGTCTCTCTTTACTGTGATATCCCTGACGCTCAGCTAGCCCTGCTCCTGCAGCCCACACTTCCTTCATACTCCCTTTTTTAAAATCAGTCCTCAGCTGATGGGCTAAGTAACCCTTTAGCTCAGTCAGCCCGCTATCCTGATTAGTTAGATTTCAGTCCCCAATCAAGCTTCTCTGGCGAAGCCAATTAGTGCCACATTGATCAGAGTGTAGGCTCACCTGTTAACTCCCTGCATTCTGTCACAATAAGTATAAAGAGACAAGGTGGGTGAGGCAATATCTTTTATGGCACCATCTAGATATTATTTCATCCACAGTGTCTCTCTAAAATCCTGGGATCGACACAGCTACAACAAAACTCCATACAGTAAGTTTAGAACCAGACTAAATGCAAGCTCTTTGGGACCAGCACTGTCTTTTTGTACAATGCCTAGCACAGGGGGACTTGGTCCACGACTGGGTCTGCTGGCATTATTGCAGTACAAATAATAATTTAAAAAGCACTAAGCTTTCAAACATGGAGGGAGAGAATGGAATGTCCTGAAGCAATTACAACCACATTTTCAAAGATATTAAGAAGCCTAAAACTGGAGATAGGCACGTTTAAAAGATGACTTTAGGTGCCTGTCTGTATCTTCAGTCCCCATTCAGATACTTTAATGCACTGAGGCATACAGGCACCGGCTCCAATGACTTGAGAAAAAATAGTCTCTTACCTTTCGTAGCTGTTGTTCTTTGAGCTGTGGTACTCATGTCTATTTCATTCTAGATGTGTGTGCATCCATGTGTGCGGCTGTCGGAGGTTTTTGTCTTAGTGGTATCTGTATGGTCTGCTGTGGGGCCTCCTTGAGTGCCACGCTGAAACATCAGTATAGTAGGCAACGCAGGCCCTACACTCTCTCAGTTCCTTCTTGCTGGCAACTCCGACAGAGGACAGGAGGATGGGTAATGGAATGGACATTCGCAACACATCTCAAAGAACCACAGTTATGAAAGTTAGGTAACAGTTTTTCTTCTTTGAGAGCTTGCTCACGTTGATTCCATTCTAGGTGATTCACAAGCAGAAACCATAGAGGCGGGCTCTAAGTTCACAGTTTCAGAAAGAAGTCAGATAAGCATATGCCCGGGCCGGTATGAAACTGCGAAATGGATGCGGCTGGATCTTGCCCTTGTAGAACACCGTATAGGGCAGCGCTGAAGTAAGAGCCCTAATCTCCGAGATCCTGTGGGCAGACGTGATTGTAACCAGGAATGAAACCTTCCAGGAGAGAAGAGGGCACCAGGAAGTCAGAGGGTCAAAGGGGGAAATCATGAGCCGTGACAGCATGAGATCCAGGTCCCAGGGAGGGA
Source organism: Gopherus evgoodei (assembly GCF_007399415.2). Classification (NCBI taxonomy): domain Eukaryota; kingdom Metazoa; phylum Chordata; order Testudines; family Testudinidae; genus Gopherus; species Gopherus evgoodei. The sequence goes on along the minus strand of NC_044332.1, from coordinate 9,312,139 downwards.
CAGGATCACAGACGTGGGTAGAGACGCTCCAGACCCTTCAAAAAATGAACCGTGCTATCATGAGCAAGACCGAAATAACAGCCAAGTGGACTTTGACTGAAGACAGGAACAAACCCTGCAGCATGAGGTGCAGAAGATAGTCCAGGATCACCTGCAGCGAGTCCTGCTCAGCCTAGATAACCCAGTCCAAGGTCCAGCATGTGAACCCTTTCCACTTGGCCAGGTAGGTTGCTCTGGTGGAGGGAGAACTGCTGGGTATAGCTCCAAGATACACTTTCTAACACTCAATGGTCCAAGGTGACCCGCAAACAGGTAGAGAGAAAGACAACTGAGGAAAGAACGCGGTAGATCCGGGGAGTAGACTGGGGCGTCGCTATTGAGCGCACCCTTAAAATGAGTGTTTCTGGCCCCTGTGATGCTTTGCCAGGTTGGGTTGCACAGCTGAGAGGGAGGAAGAAACGTGGCAACGACTAAAACTCATGTCTCTCCCTTCTCCTTGCAGGCCCTTGTCGAGGCTGCCAAGGCCTTGGCGGTGGGGGAGGCCAGAACTGCTTCCTTGCTGACTGCAGTGAGTGAAGGGTAGCCCAGGTGTCCTTCAGACCTTCACATGTGATTCTCCCAAGTACTTGAGGCAGCTGCTATGGGGGTCACTAACAGGCATAGGCCTGTTGCAGTCAGTACTGGGCTTAAAACCCAGAGACCGGGGCATGCCCCGCCTAGGGCAAAGTCCCCACTGGGACTCTATCTCTAAGTACACTACTTAACAACTACTTACTAACTAACTACTGTAAACAAACTATTTACAAGGCCCTAAGGCTCAAAGACTGAAGAAGACGAACCGCTAACCCTTGCTAGGCAAGGGAAAGGCACTCCGACTAACCACCACGGGCAATAAGAAGGAACTGGGAGGGCGTAGGCCTATTAGTGCCTAATATACCAATGCATAAGCGCGGCACTCAAGCGGGTGCCACAGCTGACTCTATGGATACCGTTAAAGCAAAAATCTCTAATGGCCGCGCATAAGCACGGCACTCAAGCGGGTGCCACAGCTGACCCCTATGGATACCGTTAAGGCAAAAATCTCTAATGGCCGCGCAAACCGAGAATGGAATTGACATGAGCAAGCACTCAAAGAAGAGGAACAACAAGGTACAGAAAAAAAGGAGCCAAAGCATCATGGTAAAACATATGCCACTAAAGCCTAGGAATTGGCTTGAGAAATAAATAATAACATGATAGATTCAACATACTAATAACCCACAGAAATCAGACATAGGAAAATATCAAACTGCTGAGGTTCATTATTAGTTTTTTCTCAGGCTTCACACAAATGAACTCCCACTGAAGTCAGTGAGCTTGTGCCAGAGTAAGGAATGAGTGTTACCTAAATAAACTCTAAACAAAAAACTCAAACTTTGGACTTATGATTATATGTAAATATAAAAACACTTCTATCAAAGAGGACGATCTCAGCAATGCAATCCTAAATTGTACATATATCTCTTTATCTATATTAAGGTGACACAAGTTTCAGGTCACAGGCAGTGTCTGAATATTTAAAACTAAATTAGCCAAGGAAAGGTACATCACATTGACTACCAGTATATGGAAAACCTTTCCCCAAATCACGTTTTCTCCACTTGAGCTTCTCCTGTATTCAGTCAATAGGCATGAAAAAATTAATAAACATTTTGGAAAACAAGCTAAAGCTTTTGTTTGACCTATGCAGCTTCCCAAATTTGCTTTGGAACACCACTGAGAAGCTTTTATATCTGCCTTGGGTAATAACACTTGACTGTATAAATATTAATGAGGCTATAATAATACTCTTAATATACTAATGCCATGACCAACCAGATTACCTGTTATCACACTGTGTAATGTAATTGTCTTCACAGTTAAGTAAACAGAAAATTAATTTGTCTAGACTGACAACAGGGCAACTCTTTGATTTTAGGTAATTAAAAGCAGAGATACCATATTCAAAGCATATTTAAAATTCAGCTCCCTGGGAGAATGGAAATGGATAAACTACAAAGAATTGTCAGATGCTCATAAAAGGGTGAAAGATTATAATGGTAGCAATCTGAGTTTTGAAGTTGAGTTTTGGAATTAGATTCAAATCCTAACTTCCCAAAACTGACAGGTGTTTGGTGTTCAGTGTTCTCATTCCAGTCCCCTTTTCACTACGCAAAGCATTTAACAAATCCTGGTAGGGGGTTAGACTAGTTGACCTTTGCAGTCCCTTCTAACTCTATGGTTCTATGATTCCAAATTTATTGTAGCCTTGATCAGCCCAATCCAAACTTTGTCATATAAGTTCAGAAAAATTCTCCAAACATCTTTGAGGTTGATAGCTTCCTTAGTGACATTACACTTAGATTCCTTTATCTGACAAGTTCACAAGCCTAGAGAAAGGGGATTAACAACCACAGTGCATCACAGGGTCTTCCTTTGTCACTAAAACTTGCTGTAAATTGGGGAATCAGCCAGATATTAGCTCCCCAGAGACAACAGCAAGGAAAGTAACCAGCGCCCAGGCAGGGTGTCAAACAACCCATCAACAGCCATTGTCCAGCAAGGGAGCTACAATTCAGTGAGTCACCTGCATGAAGCCACCCCAGGGGAATTGCTCAACCTTGCCTGGGGACTTAGCAATGCCCAAGACATGCCTTGACTTGTGCTCTCCAAGCACATGGGGCTGAGGTTATAAAACAGAACATGGGATCCCATGCTTGGCCTTTCTCCTGCCCCTACCTATGCTGCAAGCAACAAAGACACTCAGAAGAAGACTGGAGATTCCAATAGAGGAGACTGGCCCAGGTTCAAGGGACAAACCTGTATACTAAGGACTGACATATCCAGTGGGGTGAGATAAACTGCTTAATCTAGATGTTGCCCAGTCTAATAGGGTTGAGAGTTTAGACAGCATGTTTATATTTTATTTTGGTAACTACTCTTTTTGTCTATCACTTATAATCACTCAAAATCTATCTTTTGTAGTCAATAAATTCGTTTAACTGTTTATCTTTACCAGTGAGTCTGCCTGAAGCATGTGCAAATCTGCTCCAGTTTACATAAGCTAGTGTATATCCCCTTTCCATTGATGAAGTGGTGAACCAGTTAGTAAATTTGCACTGCTCGGCTTGAGCAGTGCAAGACAGTATATTCCTGAGGTATAGCGCTGGAAGTTTGGGGGATTTGGCTGGTGCCTTTCTCGATGTGATTCATGAGTGGCTCTGATCTAGCTGGGAGTGCAGCTCCAAGTGCTGTTGTGCTGAGTGATAACAGGGCCTGGAGGGGTTTGCTGGGTTAGCAAAGCATTGTGAGAGCGAGCCCTGGCTGGAGGGTTAAGGGAGCACAGAGGTCCCACAGGCCTAGGTTGCGCCCCATGGATCCCATCTCTCATCCCATGCTTTCCAAACTTTTAAATTCCCAATGTTAGTTATCCTTCCACACCTACTTAACTTTCTTGTAAAAGCAGCAAAGAATCCTGTGGCACCTTATAGACTAACAGACGTTTTGGAGCATGAGCTTTCGTGGGTGAATACCCACTTCCTCAGATGCATGTAATGGAAATATCCAGGGGCAGGTATATATATGTGTGCTAGCAAGCAAGCTAGAGATAACGAGGTCAGTTCAGTCAGGGAGGATGAGGCCCTGTTCTAGCAGTTGAGGTGTGAAAACCAAGAGAGGAGAAACTGGTTCTGTAATTGGCAAGCCATTCACAGTCTTTGCTCAATCCTGAGCTGATGGTGTCAAATTTGCAGATGAACTGAAGCTCAGCAGTTTCTCTTTGAAGTCTGGTCCTGAAGTTTTTTTGCTGCAGGATGGCCACCTTAAGGTGTGCTATCATGTGGCCAGGGAGGTTGAAGTGCTCTCCTACAAGTTTTTGTATATTGCCATTCCTAATGTCTGATTTGTGTCCATTTATCCTTTTCCGTAGAGACTGTCCAGTTTGGCCGATGTACATAGCAGAGGGGCATTGCTGGCATATGATGGCATATATTACATTGGTGGATGTGCAGGTGAATGAACCAGTGATGGTGTGGCTGATCTGGTTAGGTCCTGTGATGGTATCGCTGGTGTAGATATGTGGGCAGAGTTGGCATCGAGGTTTGTTGCATGGATTGGTTCCTGAGCTAGAGGTATTATGGTGTGGTGTGCAGTTACTGGTGAGAATATGTTTCAGGTTGGCAGGTTGTCTGTGGGCAAGGATTGGCCTGCCACCCAAGGCCTGTGAAAGTGTGGGATCATTGTCCAGGATGGGTTGTAGATCCTTGATGATGCGTTGGAGGGGTTTTAGCTGGGGGCTGTATGTGATGGCCAGTGGAGTCCTGTTGGTTTCTCTCTTGGGTTTGTCTTGCAGTAGGAGGCTTCTGGGTACACGTCTGGCTCTGTTGATCTGTTTCCTTATTTCCTCATGCGGGTATTGTAGTTTTGAAAATGCTTGGTGGAGATTTTGTAGGTGTTGGTCTCTGTCTGAGGGGTTAGAGCAGATGCGGTTGTACCTCAGTGCTTGGCTGTAGACAATGGATCGTGTGATGTGCCCGGGATGGAAACTGGAGGCATGAAGGTAGGCATAGCAGTCGGTGGGTTTTCGATATAGGGTGGTGTTAATGTGACCATCACTTATTTGCACCGTGGTGTCAAGAAAGTGGACCTCCCGTGTAGATTGGTCCAGGCTGAGGTTGATGGTGAGGTGGAAGCTGTTGAAATCATGGTGGAATTTTTCCAGAGTCTCCTTCCCATGGGTCCAGATGATGAAGATGTCATCAATGTAGCGTAGATAGAGAAGGGGTGTGAGTGGACGAGAGCTGAGGAAGCGTTGTTCCAGGTCGGCCATGAAGATATTGGCATATTGTGGGGCCATGCGGGTGCCCATAGCAGTGCCACTGATCTGGAGATATATATTGTCATCAAATTTGAAATAGTTGTGTGTAAGTATAAAGGCACAGAGCTCAGCAGCCAGTTGTGCTGTGGCATCATCAGGGATAGTGTTCCTGACAGCTTGTATTCCATCTGTGTGTGGGATGTTTGTGTAGAGAGCCTCTACATCCATGGTGGCTAGGATGGTGTTTTCTGGGAGGTCACCAATGCATTGTAGTTTCCTCAGGAAATCAGTGGTGTCGCGGAGATAGCTGGGAGTGCTGGTGGCATAGGGTCTGAGTAGAGAGTCCATATATCCAGACAGTCCTTCAGTGAGAGTGCCAATGCCCGAGATGATGGGGCGTCCAGGATTTCCGGGTTTGTGGATCTTGGGTAGTAGATAGAATAACCCTGGTTGGGGCTCTAGGGGTATGTTGATTTCTTCTGGTGTTAGTGTAGGGAGTGTCCTGAGTAGATGCTTGTAGTTTCTTAGTGTATTCCTCAGTGGGATCTGAGGGAAGTGGCCTGTAGAATTTGGTATTGGAGAGTTGTCTGGCTGCCTCCTTTTGATAGTCAGACCTGTTCATGATGACAACGGCACCTCCTTTATCAGCCTCTTTGATGATAATGTCAGGGTGGTTTCTGAGGCTGTGGAAGGCATTGCGTTCTGCATGACTTAGGTTGTGAGGCAAGCGATGTTGTTGTTCCATGATTTCTGCCTGTGCACGCCGGCGGAAGCATTCAATGTATAGGTCCAGGCTGTCATTTCGACCCTCAGGAGGAGTCCATGTGGAGTTCTTTTTCTTGTGCTGTTGGTGGGAGGGCACCCGTGTATCAGTGCACTGTTCAGTGTTGTCCTGGAAGTATTCTTTGAGTCGGAGACGGCGAAAGTAGGCTTCCAGATCGCCACAGAACTGTATCATGTTGGTGGGGGTGGCAGGGCAGAAAGAGAGTCCCCGAGGTAGGACAGACTTTTCTTCTGGGCTGAGTGTGTAGTTGGATAGATTAACTTTCTTGGTTTGTCTGCTTTCTCAGATATGGTTGATCACATTCCCATTGCAACTTCTCTTCTGTTTCCACAGCTATATTCTTCTGATTCTTTATCTTCCTGATTGTTCCTCCATCATCTCCTTTAACTGTTATTTATCTTCTCTTCATGTGTTGTTATCCTCCAAGGTTTAGTTCTTAGTTCTTTCCTTTTCTTTCTCTCCTGTCTCTATTGGTATACACAGCCTCTTCCATTATTTCAAACACTAACTCTACGCTGATGGTTGTCAAATCTTCCTCTCTATCTGACCTTTCCCTCACTTGTTCAGTTTCACATTTCAAGCTGCTGCTCTGTCATCTCTACTTTGAACTCCAGACAATCTAAAACTATATCTTTTCATACATGAACTGCTCCTCTTTTCCTCATAATACCTCTCCCTCCCCCTCTTTTCTCTATTTCCACTCTCAATTTTACTATAGTTCCTGCCAGGGTTCCCTCCCAATTCTGAACCTGGGGGTACAGATGTGGGGACCTGCATGAAAGACCCCCTAAGCTTATATTCCACTAGCTTAGGTTAAAAACTTCCCCAAGGTACAAATTCCTTGCCCTGGTATCGCTACCACTGCCAAGTGAGTTAGATAAAGATTCAGGAAAAGGACCCCTTGGAGTTCCTGTTTTCCCAAGATATCCCCTCAAAGCCCTTCACCGCCTTTCCCGGGGAGGTTTGAGAATAATATACCAACCAAATAGGTAACCAAGGTGAGCACAGATCAGACTCAGATTCTTTAAAACAGAACTTTATTATAAAGAAAAAAGTAAAAGAAGCACCTCTGTAAAATCAGGATGGAAGCTAACTTTACAGGGTAATAAGATTTAAAACACAGAGGATTCCCCTTTGGGCAAAACTTTAAAGTTACAAAAAAACAGGAATAAACCTCCCTCTTAGCATAGGGAAAATTCACAAGCTAAAATAAAAGATAATCTAATGCATTTCTTTGCTATTACTTACTGTTTCTGTAAAATTAGATGTATCATTTCAGTAGGAGCTGGATTACTTGCTTGGTCTCTCTCTTTGTCTCAGAGAGAACACCACACACAGCACAATGCAAAAACCTTCCCTCACAGATTTGAAATTATCTTCTCCCCTTATTGGTCCTTTTGGTCAAGTGCCAACCAGGTTATTTGAGCTTCTTACCCCTTTACAGGTAAACGAGGGATTTTATGCTACCCTTAGCTGTATGTTCATGACACTTCCTATCCGAGGTTCAAAAAGTCTTAATCACTGCATCTTCTCTCTCCTCCTCCTTACTATATCCATTCCAGGGACAGACTTAAAGATAAGGAACCAATAAGCAAGTGAACCAGGAGGGACCAATGATACGGCACAGATGTGAGGTCTGTGGGGGCTGGCTTTGCAGGCAGGCGCAGGGGAGGGGTGTGTGGTAAGTTGTGCTGCAGCAGAATCATAGATTCCAATGTCAGATGGGACCACTGTGATCTAGAATACTCGCCTGCCTAACAGAGGCCAGAGGACTTCGCCACTTCAAACAGGCATTAATTCAGGGAAGATCTTTTACAAAAATATTCACTCTTTATTTAAAAATTGCCACTGATGGTGAATCCACCACAACTCTTGGTAAGTTATTGCAATGGTTAATTACTCTCATGCAAAAATTAGCAACTTCTTTAATTTTTGAATTTGTTTAGCTTCAACTTCTAGCCTTCGGATTACATTACACCTTTCTCCGATAGACTGAAGAGGCCATTATCAAGTATTTTGTTCCCAATGTAGGTACTTATAATCTGATCAAGTCAGCCCTTAACTTTCCCTTTGTTAAACTGAATTGATTAAGATCCTTAGGTCTATCACTATAAGGCATGTTTTCCAATCCTTTGATCATTCATGGTTCTTCTCTGAACCTTCTCCAATCTATCAACATTGAATACCAATTTATCAGCACAGTGATACTTGTAGTTAATGTGGCCCAGCACTTCCTATTAAAACACCAATTTCTGGTTGCTTATGACTTCGCCAAACTTTAACCATTCACGTTTTTTTCATACTGAGTATCTGCTTTCTCTTCTAGGGTTTCAGCTAAAACAGATGAAGTACAGTTTCCAAGTAGAAGGTTAGAGAAAAATCTCAGTTCACACATGTTCAGTAGAAACTTGTTAGCTGAAGATTCCATCTGCACTCAGGGTATGGCTACATTTGGAATTTCAAAGCGCTGCCGCGGGAGCGCTGCCGCGGCAGCGCTTTGAAGTGTGAGTGTAGTCAGAGTCGCAGCGCTGGGAGAGAGCTCTCCCAGCGCTGCATGTAAACTACATCCCTTACGGGTGTAGCGTGCAGCGCTGGGAGCCGCGCTCCCAGCGCTGCTGCCCTGATTACACTGACGCTTTACAGCGCTGTATCTTGCAGCGCTCAGGGGGGTGTTTTTTCACACCCCAGTTGCAGCGCTGTAAAGCGTGAGTGTAGCCAAGGCCTCAGCATGCCCCATTCCCTCACAGCTCCTACATAGCAACTAGAAAGCACATGCATCATCCACACTGAAAGACGCAGCATGTTCTATCCCAGGGCTGTAAAAACTGACAGGGACTTTCTGAGCAACTGCTCCTCCTGGCTGCTGGACTGCTTTGGGACCAGATACAGAAATACTAAAAGCACACTCTCAATTACGCTTTTCTGGAATACAGGCAGCAAGAAGGAAGCATCTTAACTCAAATGCTGAGAGTCAAGAATAGTAGGAAGCAGCGCCATGTGCAGAAATTTTATTTTGATTATTGGGAGGCCCATGCCCCTACTTGCTCCCTGTCTGATGCCCCTGGTAGGAAGGGAGTGGGAAGAGAAAAACAGGCAGCAGGAGGAAGGTGAGAGAGGGGCACTTGTCAGGCATTTGGAGTGGAGGGAACAACAGCGGGCAATAATCAAGTAGAATGGGGAGGAGCAACAGCAGATGGGGAGCAAGGAGGTAGGAATATAAAGGGACAGGGAGAGGCTAGGCAGGGACAGAAAAGTTTATAACTACTAGACAATTCCTTACAGAGCCTGGAATTGACCCCAGGCATCTCAAATTTCAAAATTCATCTGGCGTCTAGGAAAGAGCATGATGAAACCCATGGGCAAAGTGCACGTCTCCATCCCCCTCTAGTAAGGAGCTTCACGTAGAAGATAGTAGCAGAAGGCTGTGATCATTTACTCCATTAGCTCAAGTGGCAGAGGACTGCGCTGTGAATCTAGAGCTTCCAGCACTGCTGTTGACCCATTTCAGGAGATGAACATGGATCCATATTTTGTTTTTTCCTTATTAAGTTTTTTAAAAGCTTAGAAAATTACATAAAAATACATGAGAAGAAATAGAAAAATAACTGTGGAAAAATAAGTAATGAAAGATTGTATCGCAATGCACATCTACAAGAGGGCTGAATCAAGGATATACAGGAACTCTTAATTTTGGCATTGCCTATGTTCTGATTGCTTCATTTCGCAATCAATATTCTTTCACATAGTTTTTTGGATGCAGTTTATATATATGGTGATGAGTCATCAGCATAGGCAACACCACTCTTGTATTGTTTGTATTACAATTACACATGCATTTGAGACCCCAGTCACGACACTGTTTTGTCTTAAATATGTCAGAACACATTTTTGTTGATTTGCAGAGACCAGACAAAATCATGTTACAACTATGTTAAGAGAAATAAACCTTAATGATTCCATTAACATGGTAATAACATGATTTGGTCTGATCTACATAGGCATAACCAAACTGTGTAGTAATACGGTTATGACTCAGTCATGTAACAGTAGCATAGACCAATCTTTCCCAACTAGTGTGCCATCAGGCTTGAATAGGTATTGCTTGGAACAGGTATTGCTTGAAAAACTACAAAAGAGAATTTCCTTGTATTTTAATTACTATTAGAGCTGGATCACATTCTGTACTTCTGCTCTCCAGGATGAGGCCCCTTTCAAATACTGTGTATGTGTCACATTCCATTCCACAAGAGCAAATTTGACTCCTGCAGGATGGGGGAAGGGGAAGGGGGAAGCCATCTACTGATTGGCTGTCTGCCTCACTGCCCCACCTCTTCCAGGGACAGAGCAACCAGTCAGAACTCAATCTCCCTCTTCTCCCTCCTGTGAGCAGTGGGTCAGCTCCTCTGCCCCTCCCCCCTGCAGCCACTGGTGGGGCAGGGGGAAGAGCCCCTAGAGCCGCTCTCCCCAGACTGTAAGGGGAGCAGGGACTCCATTGCAGCCCCCAGGCTTGGGAGATGGGAAGAACTCCTGGAGAAGCAGAGGTGAGGTGAAGGGGGGTGGGGCTGGGGGGTGAGTTGGGGGAGCTAAGAGGAGCAGAACTGGTGAGAGAACTAGGGGGGTCAAACTGAGTGGGGCTGAGGACAGAACTGGTGTGAGGTCATACTATAATATTGTTAACTGTATTGTACAGACTATGAATGGCAAAAGTAGTAAACGGCTTAATTCGAGCAATAAGAGGGCAAGTTCATTTGGAGACAATATGGTGGTGTACCTCAAAATAAATGAAGGTCTCAAGGTGTGCCATTGCAAAGAAAAGGTTGGGAACTACTGGCGTAGACAAGGGCTGTCGAGGGAAAGCATGAAGCTATATATGCACCTTATGATGTCAGTAAATAATTGTTAATCAGGCCTATGTGTCTCTAAAGCAAAATACATTCAGGTTCTTAGAAAATGATCTCTGTAGAGGACTTTCCTTTCATTCAATACAGAATATAATAGTATGATGTGTTGAACGGGAAAGAGGGATAAACTCAAAGATATTGAAACTGAGGGTATTATATATTCTGGTTACTACTGCAGATAACTTCATGGCTAAAATGGTAATGGAGATGGTAACATAAGAACATAAGAATGGCCATACTGGGTCAGACCAAAGGTCCATCTAGCCCAGTATCCTGTCTTCCGACAGTGGTCAATGGCAGGGGTCCCACAGGGAATGAACAGAACAGGTAATCATCAAGTGATCCATTCCCTGTCGCTCATTCCCAACTTTTGGGAAACAGAGGCTAAGGACACCAACCCTGCCCATCCTGGCTAATAGCCATTGATGGACCTATTCTCCATGAATTTATCTAGCCCCTCTTTGAAAGCTGTTATAGTCTTGGCCTTCACAACATCCTCTGGCAAGGAGTTACACAGGTTGACTCTGCATTGTGTGAAGAAATACTTCTTTTTGTTTGTTTTAAATCTGATGCTTATTAATTTCATTTGGTGACCCCTAGTTCCTGTGTTATGAGAAGAAGTAAATAACACTTCCTTATTTACTTTCTCCACACTAGTCATGATTGTATAGACCTCTATCATATTCCCCCTTAGTCGTCTCTTTTCCAAGCTGAAAAGTCCCAATCTTATTACAGTCTCCTCATACGGCAGCTGTTCCATACCCCTAATCATTTTGCTGCCCTTTTCTGAACCTTTTTCAATTCCAATATATCTTTTCTGAGATGGGGCAACCACATCTGTATGCAGTATTCAAGATGTGGGCGTATCATGGATTTATATAGAGGCAATATGATATTTTCCGTCCTATTATCTATCTCTTTCTTAATGATTCCCAACATTCTGTTCACTTTTTAACTGTCACTGCACAGAGAGCGGATGTTTTCAGAGAACTATCCAAAATGACTCCAAGATCTTTTTCTTGAGTGGTAACAGCTAATTTAGACCCCATTATTTTATATGTATAGCTGGAATTATGTTTTCCAATGTTCATTAATTTTCATTTATCAACATCGCCGTTTTGTTTCCCAGTCACCCAGTTTTCTGAGATCCTTTTGTAGCACTTTGCAGTCTGCCTGGGACAAATTTTCCCACCTCAAAATGCACACCCTTTTTCCAGATCATTTATGAATATGTTGAACAGGACAGGGCCCAGTACAGACCCTGGGGGACACCACTATTTACCTCTCTCCATTCTGACCATTTATTCCTACCTTTTGTTTCCAATCTTTCAACCGGTTACCGATCCACGAGAGGACAGCCCCTCTTATCCCATGACAGCTTACTTTGCTTAAAAGCCTTTGGTGAGGGACCTTGTCAAAGGCTTTCTGAAAATCTAATTATGCTATATCCACTCAATCTCCCTTGTCCATATGCTTGTTGACCCCCTCAAAGAATTCTAGTAGATTGGTGAGGCATGATTTCCCTTTACAAAAACTCTGTTGACTCTTCCAGAACAAATTATGTACACCTATGAGTTTGACAATTTTGTTCTTTACTATAGTTTCAGCCAGTTTGCCTGGTACTGAAGTCAGGCTTACCAGCTGGTAATAACCGGGATCACCTCTGGAGCCCATTTTAAAAATTTGCATCACATTAGCTATCCTCGTCATTTGGTACGGAAGCTGATTTAAATGATAGGTTACAGACTACAGTTAGTAGTTCTGCAATTTCACATCTGAGTTCCTTCAGAACTCAGCCATGAAGACTGATGCTAGGAATTCATTTAATTTCTGCGCAATAGCCTTATCCTCCTTCAGTGCTCCTTTAGCATCTTGATTGTCCAGTGGCCCCACTGGTTGTTTAGCAGGCTTCCTGCTTCTGATATACTTAAAACATTTTTTGCTATTACTTTTTGAGTCTCTGACTAGCTGTTCCTTTCTATTTTTCTTAGTAGGATTTAACTTTTTAAAGGATTCCTTTTTACCTCTTACTGATTCTTTTAGTTTGTTGTTTAGCCACAGTGGTCCTTTTTTGGTTCTCTTACTGTGTTTTTAATTTGGGATAAACATTTAATTTGAGCCTCTGTTATGGTGTCTTTAAAAAGTTTCCATGCAGCTTGCAGGGATTTAACTTTTGTCGCTGTATCTTTTAATTTCTGTTTCATTAACTTCCTCATTTTTGTGTAGTTCTCCTTTCTGAAATTAAATGCTACTTTGTTCTGTCTGTTATTACTTGGAACCACTTAAATCCTACTTTTTGTATTTAATAAAATCACGTTTTACTTAATTAACCCAGAATATGTATTAATATCGGGGGGGGGGAAGCAAACAGCTGTGCATCTCTCTCTATCAGTGTTATAGAGGGCGAACAATTGTGAGTTTACCCTGTATAACCTTTACACAGAGTAAAACAGATTTATTTGGGGTTTGGACCCCATTGGGAGCTGGGTATCTGAGTGCTGGAGAAGGAGCACTTCTTATGCTGTTTTCAATTAAGCCTGCAGCATTTGGGGGACGTGGTTCAGACCTGGGTCTGTGTTTGTAGCAGGCTAGCATGTCTGGTACAACCAGGCAAGGTAGTGGAATCCCAAGCTAGCAGGGAAAACGGGCTTAGAGGTAGTCTCAGCACATTCAGTTGGCAGTCCCAAGGGGGTTTCTGTGATCCACCCCATCACAGGATGGTTTCAGACTCCCACATCAATCTATTCTCCGCCCCAACCCCTGGTTGTCTTCCCTAACCCACATGCCTCCCCATCCTCCAAGCAAAATGAGACTTCAAGCACTGGACGTTGTGAGAGCTTCATTTGGACAGGACCAAGTCATTCATGTGTACACCTAGACCCTTCATGGCATTTGCTGAAAGGGTAAAGGGACAGCCAGAGTCACTGGGTCTCAAACTGTGTCAGTACTTTCCAGGTTTTGCTAAAATACCCACCTGGACAGTTGAACTCATTCTTCTAGGGCTCAGACAGCCCCTGTGGCCTGCTTGGGTAACATTCTGTATCAGAAATATGTAAACTAGCAGCAAGGGGTTTGATCCACATTATTACCATTTGTTATTCCTTGATGCAAGCTGCCAGGTCAAATGTTTATTTTGAGAGGGTAGTCCTATACTCATTCTACAAGAAGGCCTGTACTCATACACCTCCTGGCACTAGGGTACCTTGTCTGCCTGGCGCAAAGGTTGCGGATCTCTCGAGACATCTACATAGACCAGGGGTCAGCAACCTTTCAGAAGACTGGAAGTGGTTAGGTCATTACAAAACTAAACCTAATTTCCCCAATACTAATTTCCCCCTACTGTTACTCACACCTTCTTGTCAACTGTCTGAAATGGGCCATTCTCATTACCACATCAAAAGTTATTTTTCCTCCCTTGGTATCCTGCTGTCAATTGAATTGTCTCGTTAGACTGACCTCATACTTGGTAAGGCTAATCACATCTTTTCATGTCTTTTATATCTGTTCCTGTGTTTTCTACTCCATGCATCTAATGAAGTAGGTTCTAGCCCATGAAAGCTTATGCCCAAATAAATTTGTTAGAAATTAAAAGGTACTGTGCCAAAAGTGAAATACCTGCAAGCTGTATGGAAACTTTTTAAAGCTACCATAATAAAGGCTCAACTTAAATGATTGGTAGACAAACTAATCAGAGGACGAGCTATTCCACCCATCACCCCTTTTTGGAGTCCTTAAAAAGGGAATTTGAAGGCTAGAGTGGAAGTATTTCATCATCATACACAATCCTTGACATATCATTTGGGACTCCTAAGAATCACCATTGCACCTGTGAGGACCCCAGCATGGTAAAAGTGCTCTCTTCTCCTCCCTCATGTGTCCATTTCTGTCCTCTACTATCTTCCCCTTGTCCTGTCCCAGCTTTTTACCTGACACTGAAATCAACTGCACTAACATAGTGAGAGGAGACAGCCAATTCAACTCCACTCGTACTACGGCTGACTGAACTGCCAGCCCAAAATCTGTCCATGACAGACTAGCTACCCTGTATCCTGAGAACAACAACGAAAGCTGTAATTGCCTCTAGCTTTATTAGCCTCTCTCTTCTCTCTCTTGTGTCTGTCTGTTTTGTTGAAAGCAGAAAAGTGACTAGCATTCCTGACTCAAAGATTGAACAGAACCAACCCCTTTCTTCCCCTCGAGGAAGAACTTCTTAACAGAATAACAGACTAATCAATATTCCTTCTCTCTGAAGAGACTTTGATAGGTTTTGGTTAATTCTGTAATCAAAATTACACAATTAGACCAATATGGCCAAAACTGGTATGGGTAGTTAGGAGGGCACATAGGTGAATATTAGGTGGGTGATCCTGATGAGTTCCCAGTTACCTTCCTGTTCCTCTCAGAGTCCACCCTAGACTCTCTAGGGGACCTTCATTGTGCCACCCGTGATCTGGAAGTGACACCCCTGGAAGGAGCCTCTGAGAGAAAGGACAAAGACTAAGCCTTCTCAAAAGGAGACGCAGATCTCTCCAGCGCACTCTGTCTCAGTGTTTGGTACCAATCCGACAGAGATGTCTCAGCGCTATGTATGGTAGCAATGCCAGCACAGAGTGTTTGTGCACTGCTGGAACAGAAGACTAACAGTGCCAAGGAGGTGAGCAGTGCAGGATCTTTGTGTGGGTGCACCATGACTCAGTGTTAGCAGAGCTGGTGTAGAAGTGCTTGGCATCAGCTTGCTCAGTGCCAAGGACAAAGACTTCTTTGTTGTACCAGAAGCAGCACTGCTTTTGAGCCAGGCAGAGATTTCTACCTTAAGATCTCAGCAGCCGTGAGTCTGAGGTTTTCTGTCCTGAGGAGGGGGATCGGTGCCTGCTCTCATCCTCCATAGTGATGCTGCTTGCAACCTCTCTCTAAGTGTGTCATTCTTTCAGCTGACAAGTAGGGCTTATGCAATGCAGCCCAGGAGCCTGAAGAGGCATCTCAGCTAACCAAGGTGCTGTCCACATGAAGTTCCTCTGATAGTCTTCTCACATCTGATAAGGCTTGCCTGGATCTTTCACTGAAGAAGAGCTTCAGCTTCACCTTCCTGGTCTTACAGATTAAGCAGTGTGCCAGGGCATGGCCCTCACGAAGGCAAAGCAGGCACTGGGAATGCCCACTATTGATGGGCATAGCAGCATCACAGGACAGGCAGATTTTCAAGCCCAATGACTTAGGCTTGGTCTACACAAGAGCTTATTTTGGTATAACTTATTCGCACCCCAGGGTGATATAATTCACGTAAGTTACTCCAAGCTAAGCACCAGTGAAGACAGCACTATGTCAGCAGGAGAGCTTCTCCCGCCACTATAGCTACCGCCACTCATGGAGGTGGAGTTATTATATTAATGGGAGAGCCCTCTCCCATTGGCATAGAGTGTATTTACTAGATGCACTACAGCAGCGCAGCTGCATCATTGTAGTGCTTCTACTAGATTAGTCCTCAGGATCAGTCACTTTGGGCTTCCATTCGGGAGGAGAAGGGGGCAGACTCTCGTGCAGTGTGTTCTATACCAGGGAAACACCCTCATACAGCAGGAAATCCTATCACCACGCTGTTCTAAAAGTTAAGCAACTAAGTTAATTGGCAAATAAAAAATGTATCAGTGCTGAGTTAAAACTAACAAACTTTCTAAACTGAAGAACAACTAAACTACTTATTCAGAGCAAAACTACACGGTTCAGTCTTGAAGACAAGAGTGGAAAGAAGAAAGTGAGTGTTGGTTGCAGTGACACCACCCTTTATGCCCTCAGCTATAGGGAGTGAGACAGCACTCAGGATACAAGTGCATGCCCCACGCACAGTGCTATTCAAAATAATCTGATCTCATGTGCATGGGAGTATAAAATTTCAGCATGCACTCAAAAGTTCACTGCTCCCGAGGAGTTACGTCAGACTCTTTAGAAAACTTAGTTTCCTCTTTATTATATTTTCATAGAAGGAAAACATGCTTCAAACTGTGAATTACTATCTCAATTACATAACCGTACATTTTGAAATGTTTTAATGATTGAGTGAAGATACAACCAATCATATACAGATAGATATCTGATCTTTTAAAAATGTAGATTACTTGTCTATATTTTAATATTTTGAAGCCTGTCATTTAACATAAAATATAGTTAAACAATGGAATTATCTGAGTAACACTTTCATACCACAAAGAAGCCTCAAAATATTCTAGTTCTAATTGTCCTCAGCAACATTACAACATTTAATGTGACACCATATTCATTAGAACAAGGAGTTTATAAATTACAGTAGAACCTCATTAATTCATCCTAACCACTGGCAGACCTACTGGGAATTCATGAATTTTGTGAAGTAACAGCTGAACAAAACAAAAAGAATAATGCACACAAAATGTATTTTGCTCCATTTAGTTTGCTAATTGACTATTCGTTTTAATTTCCTGTAATACTTCTCAGCATGCCAAAAAAAAAGGTTAGGTAAGTGGCAATATCTGACTTCTGCTTTTTATAACAACTTGTTTTATTGTTACCTCATCCCTCTCCCATCCACATTTGTCTATTCTGTCCACCTGTTGTGTCCTGTTTAACATCTGATTTATAAGCTCTCTGGGACGACGACTGTCTTATTTAGTTATATAGTACCAGGCACAATGGGACACTGATCTCTTTGAAACAGCAATAGTAAGGGCAGTGCTGCATACTTTATTAAAATAATAATTAGTCCTGCCATGAGCGCAGGGGACTGGACTAGATGACCTCTCATGGTCCCTTCCAGTCCTGTGATTCTATAAGTCAGTGAAAGTTCATAAAATGATACAATATATAACTTTTTGTCTGTCTGAAAATTAACTATGAAAAAAAGGTCAAGCTGTTTTCAGTTATGAATGTTATGAACAAGCATAATAAAACAAGACAGAGAAAATGAATTCGTTCAAACAAGAAGGGGCTACTGATATGATTCAAGGACTGTTTAAATCATACTTGGTAAAAAGAAGATGTGGAGCCGGAAATTAATTAATCAAAATGGGTATGGTGGATATTAACCCTAATTGTTGGGTAAAATAATAAGGGGGATGAACTATGCCTCCCACTTTTATCCATTTTGGGATTCTTAAAAAGAGACTGAAAAAGCCCACTATCATCTCTCATCCCACCTTGTATACTAGCCCATCTTGTCTCATACTCCCTGGTCCCAAGACAGAATAAGCAGACCAGTCAAAGATTTTCTTCCTCAGAGGAAGGCCATTAGGGCGTGTTCTTGTTCAGAGAACTTTGTTCACAGGTGAGTTCTGAAAATCACTACATGATCATGAGATAAAAGGTGGGTGAGGTAATATTGGACCAACATCTGTTGGCAAAAGAGACAAGCTTTCAAGCTAAACCCAATAAAAAGATGTTACCTCATCCACCCTGTCTCTCTAATATCCTCCGACCAACACAGCTACAACACTGCAAACATCACATCGTCATGACATCCAGTTCTCAGCCCACCAGTGGGGATACCTAATTACTAGTACCACAAAGACACATAAGTGCCTGTTCTGTTACCTTCCTTTTATGTTGGTCCCTCCATCCCCACCCCTTCACTCTTCCTCCCAGCCTATCTTTCTCTCTAGGCTTTCCATCAAATCCTGAAATCAGTTGCATTACCTCAGCACAGCACGATGAGATGACCACAATCCAGCACTATCTAAGAAGAAAAGATGAAACCAGATGACATCCCTGACTGGAATGGGAACCAAGGTCCAAGCAATAGGTGCTGTAGTTGACCTGCCAGCCAAAGCATCCATTTGTGATTGACCAGTCATTGTTCCAAAAACATCAACAAAAGCTATATTTCCCCCATCTTTTCAATCCTTTCTCTGCTGTGTTTGTTAGAAACCAGAGAAGTGAATGCACTTTAAACATCAGGACTAAAAGTAGAATTAATCCTTTTCCTTTTCATCAGAGACAGATTGTTCTGAAAATGACACACTGATATTTTGCCTCCAAAACGGAGAGAGATTTTAAAGATTATGATCGCTTGTTTTCCATAATGAGTCAATTTCCCTGTTTCAATATATATGTTTGTTTTAATTGCTTATTCTTTCGTGTGTTTGAACAACAAAATTTCAACGTTTGAATTAATGCTTTTGGGTGTTTGGCAAGGAACTAAGTGAAACCAAGGCCTACATAGAAAAAAAAAATCCAAACCTCTGTAACGCTGTTTCATGTTGGACCCTGGACAGATTTTACAACACCCTTTAACTCTTGATCTCTGAAATTAATACAGCAGGACTGTAAAGAGCATGGTTTAGAAAAGTATATATGACTACAGGTCTAATTTTGCTTTCCGGTTCCCAACAAAGTCAATGGGAGTTTTTCTACCGGCCTCAGTCAAAACAGGATTGGACCATAAGGGCTAGATTTTCATGACGGCTCAGCACTCAACAGATTCCACTGAGAACAGTAGCTAGTGGGTGCTACAGACATTGGGAAATCTGGATTACAGGTTTCAGAAACAGAAGTCTAAAATTAAGCCATCCACCATCCCAAATCAGCTCCCCTTTTGAACAAACCCGAACTTGATCAATTTTCAAACCACTAGCAAATTTGATTCAGATTACATTCTGAACAACAATATTTTGATTTATCATGTCTTCTAATCAATCACATTACTTAAAATAATTAACTATTTTGTAACAATCTCCTAAAATATAAAAATGTTTTGGTAGATTAATTTGGCATTTAAAAGACCGAGCAATCTAAATTACTGTTAATTTATTATATAAGAACAAAAAAAGCCCACCTTGTGAAATTCACATTTCCACTTCATTGGTGTCAAATGTAAACAAATGTTCAAGAACAGAGTAAAAACAATACCAGCTACTGGAATATGAAGAATTACATCTACGACCAAATGGCACGTTTACACAAATCTGAGCCCCACTGAAGTTAATGACAGACATCCACTGAATTCACTGGAACCAAAATTTGGCTCTTTAGAAATCCCTAACATTATTTGAAAAACACTGTACAATAAATCTAGTCTTGTCAGCAGGTCTCTAAAGGGATTTAGAAATCTCTGCCTTTTTTTTTTTGATTTGGTAATAAGTATTTTTTGTTGAATCTTTAACTAGTCTATCTTCTATATCACTTTATTTACTGAAGCTTTAATCTTTTAACTGCTTTATTTCTTCATCTCTATACAGTTATTCACAGAGCTTAAATATTCCTTCCATACAGCTCTAGTGTGGCTAAAACAGATGTATTATTTTACAAGGTTCTTGGATGTCACCAGTCTACTTTGATAAACATATTTTTTTTCCTAAATACATCTAAAAGATGGGACACATGAGAGAAAAAATTAACATAGCTTGATTGGACTTTCCAATACAATGTTCACATTTTATTTTAAGGATCTTAATAAAAAAACATTTCAGGATCAATTTGAATGCATGTGAATAGGGAATATGCAGTTCATACAATCCTACTAAGCCACTACTAACCCAGAGAGCTTTCAGAACCTGAAAAATGAGTAATACTTACATGCACTAGAATCAATACTAAAAATGATCTATTTTATCAGTGAGTGATTTTTAGTGAAATTTGTCCAGTGACAAAATGCAGAGTCCTACCCAGATTCAAGTTGTCTTGTCAGATCATCATGTTCTCACTACAGGAATGATCCAAAGTCCATTTAAGTTGCCTGGATGCGGCCCTTAGCCTTCCCCTTAATTTTCCCCTACTGCCTGTTCTAAAATATGATCCATAATGTTTGAATCCTAAACTTTGAAAGCACTGTGAAAAAATGTATTTTCAAAGAAAAGACAAGAGTCAAGAAAAAATGTAAATGTTATTTGCTTAGCGGGGATTTGTAGTAAGGTAAAGGTATCATAAGATATAGCCAATATGCCGGCACTTAGCATACTCAACTTCGTTAGTGATTTGGGTTGAGTTACTCAGTTCTTATACAATTTCATTACTACTTATGGAATCTAAATGATGAAAAACCTAATTCCAGTTTGCAAAGCCATTATTTTTCCCTAGAGATATTGCTTCAGTTAATAAAGTCTTCTGCTATATTTTTCAGATATAATATGATCACTGTATTAGTATTGTTTGATATATTTAAATCACAAACACAAAATAGATATGGTAAGTAAATACAGTTACTGTGGTTACTGTCATCTGTAAAGGGCTGTATCTACTGCCGTATTCTAAAATACAAATAGCAGCATTTGACAAGAATGCTTGCAATTCTAAATACATTACATGCCAGCCATATCAATCAACCAGATACAAAAATGACATCCAGAAGAGTTACAGATATTCACAGATACAAATGGAATTAGAAAAATAAGATTTACAGCAGCGGAATTACACCTTTCTTTATGGTTTGTATATTTTTATGAAGTGCCATATATAAAATGTTCTGTTTTTCCAGATATCATATTATTCTCCAGAGACAATTCAGTATTTTCCAATTATACAAAGTTACAAACAGTACAAAATTCTTAAAGAAATTATAACAAGCCTATACCAGGGTTCTCAATAATGCACTTTGTTTTCAAGAGATATGTAACTAGTTGGCAGATTTTAAGGAATAAAAGAATTCCTTCTTTACTTAATCTAAATGTGTTAAACAGCAAAGGTGTAGCTAGGTGAATAGCAATGCAATCTAAATGAGATTTTAATAGTTTGAATACTTTACAGATTTCTTACAAGTTTTAGCTAAAAGATAAAGGAGACTTTTAGTAGCTCTTGATTTATACTTGCTGTTCAAGACAGGCTAATTTTAAAGCCAGAAAAAGCTCATTTCATGAACTGATTAATGAATATCCAGTGACAAGACAGACAGCTTACAGTCTGACACATGAAACAATTCATTAGGGATAAAACAAGCAGTAAAATACAAAATGCAATGCAACTTTAAGACTTCCACATTTGTCTAAAAATAAATATTTTGAATTTTGAAAGCCTGGAAGCAAAGTGAAATATATTGGAAAATTGATTTCCATTTGAAGCTTATTGCTTTTGGTGTTCAATACTCAAACATAATAAAAAAGGTGTTACAGAATTTATTGTTTTAAAGATATGTATAAAAAAATGTATTTAGTATTTACATTTCAGTATAATCTGAAAACATTTCTACAATGCATTTTTCTATTTATAAAAGCTCACCACTATTCTGTTTTGACAGTACAAAAATTAATATACTACCTTTCCTCTCAGAACGTTTCTTACGCCTTCTTTTATAGCGACGCCTCACAATGCTGAAGAAGGACCCCATGTTCAAAGTCCCAGTTAGCAGAGATGCCATGCAGGTTAAGTGCTACAATCCACAGTCAGCTCAGGTTGCCAGAGTGCTAAATCTCGCTCTGTCTCAATAACTCACTGTATTAATACAGTGATTTATTTCAGTAAGTCATAGAAGCAATGAGAACAGTTAACTCTGTGTTAACATGTCAGGACTACAAACTCTCCTTGTCTATTCAAGGTCCATTCATCAAACTGCAGTATTAACTGCACAGTACACTAAACACTGCAGTTCATTCCTACTATCCGCAAGAGGCACATGTGACAGTTAACCCTTACATATTGTTTTGAAAATGAGAGAGCAAGGAGGGACAGGTTTATTAAACTGAACATGTATTTCCAGAGATGAGGACAGCAACAACACATCAACTAGTTACAGTCTGTCTTTTCCTTTCACCATTATAAAATGGAAATAACCCGTATCACCGTTACAGTAAAATTAAGCAAGAAAATCCAAAACAGCAAGGTTAACTCAGACTGCACCCCTTCCTTTATATTTTACAGCAATTATCTGAACAATATATTAAAGCTACAATGTGGCAAGAAAAACAAAAACACTACACAATAGGCATAAGCAACATATTAAGGTTCATGCATGAATCTTCATTTTGACTTTTGTTGATTCATTTGAACTGTTCCAACTTGATGCAGCACTAGTGTAGTTTAAGCTTTCAACTTTCTATACCGCACACAGATATGTATATGCTTCTATTTTACACAAATAAATATGCATATATTATGTGTATATATGGATAGCTGTAAAAAAGGGTTACATACCTTTTGTAACTTGTTCTTCGAGATGTGTTGCTCATGTCCATTTCAAGTAGGTGTCTGTGCGCCGTGTGCACAGTCGCTGGAAGGTTTTTCCACAGCGGTACCTATCGGGTCGGCTGTGGAGCCCCCTGGAGTCGAACCTTCATGGTGGTCTGTATAGGACTCTTTGCTTAGGGGTCGGCCCCAGTTGTCTCTGTCTTTCTTTCTGGTTGGCCCCCTCCACCACCAGAGTATCCGGATGAGGATGGGAAAACAAGTACTCATACTCCTTGGAAGGCACAAAATATTTTCTCTCTACCCCTTTCGCCATGGAGGGAAGAGAGGCAGATGTTTGCCACAACACTTTAGTGGTGTTATGGATAGTCTAAATGAGGGGCAGAATCACCCTTGAAGGATCTTCAGGGACAGAATATCCACCATAGGGTCAGTCTCCTTTGAGAGCTCCTCCACATGCATGCTCAAGTTTTGAGCCACCCTTCTGAGCAACTCTTGGTGTGCCCGGGGGTCCATGGCAGGCAGTGTGGTGGTGTCCGCCACCGCTTCATCTGGGGAGCATGAGGAAGATGCCTGCAGGGGTACTGAGTCTTCCTGCCCCTTTGGTTCATGGGGATCCCCTTGCATTGAAACACCCTATGTCGTGCAGGGGGCAGTGCTGGTTCCCAGGCCCGCACCCATCTCAGTACCGCCCCCAGTGCCAGGTCCCGCAGCAGTCTCAGTGTCAACCTGCGTGCCCATCTCCTGCCCTTGCAGAGGTTCCCAGGCTACTAAAGTCGATGATGGAGGTACCCATGCCTCCGAAGGCACTGACAAAGATCTGGACCCTGGACCTCGGACTTAGTGGTAGGCCCACTGGATCCAGAAGGGCCATTGAGCCAGAGCCTGCCACCAGGGAGGCCAGGACATCATGGGTGGCAGCTGCCCTTCCTCTTGCCTCAAGTGACACCGGGGAACAGTGCTGGCTTCGCCTAGAGGCGATTACACCTCCAAGTCAGATGAGGACTCCAACATCAGCAATCAAGGGGGTGCAGAATGAGACAGTGCCAGGGAGCAGTGTCAAGGTGAGGATGAGTGGTGCCTTATCATCAGCTTGCGCCTAGAGGGCATGGTGCCTCTTTGCGGTGCTGGTGACTGCACCGTCATCGCAATGAGGTCCCTAGCTGCTTCAAAAGTATCCAGTGTAGAAGGAAGGTCTATGTCTTCCTCCCGACTCTCCCATACTGGGGAGTCCACTAGAACTGGACACAACAGACCTCCCAGTGAGGCTGGAGTCAACCATGCCAGCTGAGTCGGAGCCGGAGCAGGGTGTCCCAGCACAGGACACACACCCGCTTGTGCTTCCTTGTTCCACTACTTTAGTGGGAGAGAGACCTCTCTCCATTTTCTTCCTCTTGCGCAGCACCGGTGAAGGGAACAGTGCCAGACACTCGCACTGGAGGAAGTCTTCAGCGCTGGGGAATGGCGGTGCCGAGAGTCCCTGGAGCCAGAGTCCTTTCTTGGCACTATAGTTTCTCTTACTGAGGTCAGCATGCTCCACACCAAAGTACTGGGCTTGGAGTCGGATGCCGCCTGGGGATGAAACTAACTAGACTATTTGAACTAACTAACCCTAAAATTTTAATTATTTACAGATAACAGTGAGAAAAAAGTCCACTAGGGGATTGCTTGCTGTTAGCAAGAGAGGAGCTGCTCCAACGATCATCATTGGCATTGTGAAAGTAGAATGAATTATATTGTGAAAAGAGAAAGGATTAAAGAAATGCTGTCTGTACCTTTAAGAAAAACTGTTGGAATGCTGCAATCCAGGTGTCAGGAATACAGACATTCACACAGAACAATTGCACCATTTAAGGGCAATTGGTGAAGTATTAGCCTCAGATCCATAAAGAGTTAGTAAGGAAGTAGGATATGCATGCTGTGCCCCAGGTGAATTTTACAGTTTTGCTTTCTTTGTTCTTTTGTCTGATTCCCGCTCTTTTATCTGTATAAATAAGACTGTTTTGGCCTTGCATGGCCGCTCACATATTCTGAATGTTATTGGCAGAGCGCTGTGCTAATAAAACAGAGTGGTCTGACAAATTGTGAGTCCTGATTCTAACTTTGACAGCAGTAAGAAAGAACTGAAGAGGCGGTGGGTCGGCAGGGACCTATATACACCTCCATGAAAACGCAACTTCAGGGGGCTCCACAGCCTACTTGGAATCGACATGAGCAATCACTCAAAGAACATAGTATAAACATGAGTATGCATACAGACACTTTGTTTTACATAGATGGATTAACACTACACACAGATTCTAACTTTTGAGTGTTGGACATTGCAACATTAACATGGTTTATAAAAAGGCTAGAAAATTACATACACTGAAGAAAACAGGGTTTATAGCATGTGAAACAATACTGAACCCCCACGCCCGGTAATTCAACAAGGTTTGACAACAGGCCCTATATCCACATCAGACTAAAGGAATAACTAATAGCAATAGTAAACTCTTATCCTCTACATAGACCAAAACACTCCAGGAGCAGATAACATATGCTATCAGAGGGATTACGCAGCATCCCACACACAGTGAGACTAAATTCTTCAGCAGCTGCCCTACATTCTCCTACCACAATATTCTGTCACTATGAAATACATGTCAT
Organism: Gopherus evgoodei; assembly: GCF_007399415.2. Classification (NCBI taxonomy): domain Eukaryota; kingdom Metazoa; phylum Chordata; order Testudines; family Testudinidae; genus Gopherus; species Gopherus evgoodei. Next base: position 9,286,893 of record NC_044332.1, on the reverse strand, counting down.
TCCCATCCTTCTCCCCAACACACATACACAACTAAAGATCATAATTTTATGATAAGGTAAGCTTTGGTCAACTGGTAGCCAACATGTTACCAAAAATGAACAGATGACTTAAGTAATTGAAAAACTATTTTGACAGAATGTATTTTGATAGGCATACACTTTCAAATGATGTTTTCTTTTACTGTGCATTCTCTCGCTGGCATCTTCACATTTTTCTAAAACTCTGATAAAAATTATTCAGGCTCAAGTTGAGTAGGTCATCAATCATGCAATTTCCCCCCCTAAGGTTGCAATCTTGGTCTCCAGAATCTCAGATTTATTATTATTATTACTATTATTATTATTCATAAAGGCTCTAATCCTTATGGCTCAGAAGGAAATTTTCAAACTAAATGAATTTAACTACATAGTGATGCCTACCTGGGTCTGCAGAAAGCCGAAAACTAGTACTAAGATAAGTGTGAACTTTCCTATTTCTCTCAATGGAGCATTAACTTGCATGCCCCATGATGACTATTTAAATATAAGCACTTCACTATCTCACTACTGACCAAATCCCCACCACCACTCCCAGCTGAATCCTAGAGCCAAAAGGCCAGAGGAGCCCAGAAGGGCATTTGAGTCCCATCAAGAAGAAGTCAACATCACAGAACCCAGGAAGACATCCAAGACACCCTCCTAAACTGACCACATCCATTCTGGTAGAAAGTCAGTAGTCTGAGTAGTTATCAATGGTTTGCTGTCAAACTGCAAGAACGTAGCTACTGTAGTCCTGCAGAGGTCAGTCCTGGGTCCAGCACTAGTCAATATTTTCATTAATGACTTGGATAATGGAGCAGAGGGCATAAAATGTGCAGATGACACCAAGTTGGGAGGGGATGCAAGCATTCTGGAGGACAGGATTAGAATTCAAAATGACCTTGACAAATAAGAGAATTAGTCTCAAATCAACACGATGAAATTCAATAGCAATAAAACCAACGTAGTACACTAATAAAGGAAAAAATCAAATGCACAGCTACAAAATGGGGACTAACTGCTAGGTGCTGCTGAAAAGGACCTGAGGGTTATAGTGCATCACAAACTGAATACAAGCCAACAATGTGCTGCAGTTGTGAAAAGGCTAACATTCTGAGGTTTATTAACAGGGAGGTCCTGCTCTACTTGGCAATGATGAGGCCTCAGCTGGAGTACTGTGTCCAATTCTGGATGCCACACTTTAGGAAACATGAGGACAAGCTGAAGAGAGTCCAGAAGAGAGCAACAAAATGATAAGAGATTTAGAAAACCTGACTTATGAGCAAAGGTTAAAAAAAAATTGAGCATGTTAAGTCTTGAGAAAAGAGGACAGAGGAGGGACTTGATAAGTCTTCAGATATGTTAAAAGCCATTATAAAAAGGCTGGTGATCAATTGTTCTCCATGTCCATTAAAGATAGACAAGAAGTAATACGCTTAATCAGCAGCAAGATTTAGGTTAGATATTAGGCAAAAGCTTCCCAACTATAAGGGCAGTTAGCACAGGAATAGGTTTCCAAGGGAGGTTGTGGAATTCTCATCATTGGAGGCTTTTAAGAACAGGTTGGATAAACACCTGTCAGGGATGGTCTAGGTTTACTAAGTTCTGACTCAGTGCAGGTGGCTGGACTTGACGACTTCTTGAGGTCCCCCCAGCCTGTACATTTCTATGATTGTAGAGCAACAGAGGCTTGGTCTTCTCTGGTGGTAAGAGTTGGGACAGGTAGTTGTCTTTCTGACTGCAGGGGCTGCTGCTCCCCCCTCTGCTAAATGCTGTGTGCAGGCTCAGGCAGACATCATGCATTAGTTACATTCAGTTTACATTCTCAAGTTTTTTTCTTCACAATCATGAGGACTAGAAAACAGATTCTGCCAGTGTTTTGAGAGAATGGAGTCTGGTTTCCTGCCAGAGTTTAGGACTACCAATATACTTTCCCACCTTCCCCACCCAAATCAAGCCCTGAACTTAAGGCACTACTTTTTACTGGTAAATTATTCCAGGCTAAATTTGAATTATCAGAGTTCACAATAAGTGACACATGGGGAGAGGGGAGAAGAAAGTAGGGAGATGTATACTCAGAATAGGAAAAATATTTTTACCTTCTTATAACTCAAGAGAGTTAACTTAATTTTTCATACACTGAAAAGCAACAATCAATTTAAAAGTAGTCGCTTACCTGGAGAGCAAGGAAGATAGCTAATGTCTGTATGGACCTGAGGAGGATTAAACCATTTAGAAATGTGGAAGAGAAAAAAATATTTGTGAGAAGGGAATTCCGACTCCGATTCACAGAAGATGGATTCTATTTGTTAACAGTGGTTGGGAGACCCTCTTCTAAATTGATCACAGCAGTAGGAATCTGGAAAAGAAATGAAGACGTTACTCACCTTGTGCAATGACAATGGTTCTTCGAGATGGGTGTCCACTGTAGGTGTATCTGCACCCCTGCACTTCTAATCAGAGATTTTAGGTAGCGGTGTCTGTTCAGCCCGCGCATGTGCCCTCATGGTTTCCCTCGAGGCGATCTAGCGCTGCATGGGTGAACCTCAGATCCTTCTCTACCGCAGAGACCCTTACCGAGAATTCCGAAGTAGAGGGGAGGAGGGAGGGTTGTGGAGCACCTATAGTGACACATCTCGTAGAACAATTGTTAATGTATAAGTAACTTCTTCTTCAAGTAGTGCTCTCAGGGTTGCTTCACTGTAAGTGATTTCACAGCAGCATCCCCTATGGAGGACTGTGGCTTCAGAGTGGGGTCTATTATTGAAGACAGTACTATGGAGCTGAAGATGGCGTTTGAGGCTGAGTCTCCAGTGATCACATTGGCAGAGGTCCAGGTTGCTGCTCTGCAAATTTCCGAGATGAGAACATTTCTAAGGCAGAAACTGATCTCATGGAGTGTGAGCAGGTTCTCAACAGGAACAGCAGGTTGTGCACCTGGTAACAGTGATTAATGCAATCAGAGACCCATTTGGAGAGTCTTTGAGCTAATATTGCAGAACTTTTGTAACTTTCTGCAAATGAAAGGAAGAGTTTAGGAGACTTCCTAAAGTCCTTAGTCTTGTCCAGATAAAATAGTAGGGCTCTTCTTACAAATAGCGTATACAGAATTGGCTCCCCGTTGTTACAATGATATTTTTGAAAAAAATGGGAAGATAGATTAGTTGATTAATATGAAAGGTGGGGAGGCTACTTTACAGAGAAACTTGGGATGCGGCCTCAATGTGACTTTGTCTTTTAAAAAGACCATGAAGGGCAGGTATGCCATCAGGGACACTATTTCTCCTATCCTTCAACCTGACATAATGGCAACTAGAGATGTTCTCCTGGGCTCTGAGCTTGCAAGCTTGCCCTCTCCAAGCTGGGGCGGGAGGGAGAGCGGAAAACAGTGTTCAATACCTCCTTCCTGTAAGTGGCTGTCCCGCGCCATGGGGAGTAGAGAGTGAGGGTGGGGACAGGCAGCCCAGATGTGCCTACCTTTATGGTACAATATAGGCACAGTACAGTATTTGCTGGTTTGTTTTGTTGGTGGTGTGTTTTTTTTTGTCTCCACTGCTGCCTGATAGCTTACTTCCAGTTCCCCATGGTGTCCAGTTGACCGGTAATAGAATCATGGAAGATTAGGGTTGGAAGGGACCTCAGGAGGTCATCTAGTCCAACCCCCTACTCATGGCAGGACCAACACCAACTAAATCATCACAGCCAGGGCTTTGTCAAGCCTGACCTTAAAAACCTCTAAGGAAGGCGTTTCAACCACCTCCCTAAGTAACCCATTCACCACCCTCCTAATGAAATAGTTTTTCCTAATATCCAACCTAGCCATCTCTCACTGCAACTTGAGATCATTGCTCCTTCTTCTCTCATCTGCCACCACTGAGCAAACAGCCGAGCTCCACCCTCTTTGGAACTCCCCTTCAGGTAGTTGAAGGCTGCTATCAAATCCCACCTCACACTTCTCTTCTGTAGACTAAATAAGCTCAGTTCCCTCAGCCTCTCCTCGTAACTCATGTGCCTCAGCCACCTAATCATTTTTGTTGCCCTCCACTGGACTCTCTCCAATTTGTCCACATCCTTTCCTTAGTGGGAGGACCAAAACTGGACGCAACACTCCAGATGTGGCCTCACAAGTGCTGAACAGAGGGGAATATCCACTTCCTTCAATCTGCTGGCAATGCTCCTACTAATGCAGCCCAATATGCCATTAGCCTTCTTGGCAACAAGGGCACATTGATGACTCATATCCAGCTTCTTGTCCACTGTAATCCCCAGGTTCTTTTCTGCATAACTGCTGCTTAGCCAGTTGATCCCCAACCTGTAGCGGTGCATGGGATTCTTCCATCCTAAGTGCAGGACTCTGTACTTGTCCTTATTGAATCTTATCAGATTTCTTTACAGTCAGTCCGTAACTCTGGTGTTTGTATCTTTGAGGTTCGACTGCATAATTATTCTTATGACACACAAAAAGGAAGAGACCTACCTACTCTATTCAAGGCCAAAGGCAGTAGAGAAGGAACTGAGGGCAGTTCACCTGCATAGCACTAGATAGCCTCGAGGCAAACCATGAGGGAAGGAGCATGCGCGGGCCAAACGGACGCTGCTACCTAAAATCTCCAATTTAGAGGAGCAGGGGCACAGATGCACCTACAGTTGAGCACCCATACGGACACTACATGAAGAACAAGAACTTAGCAGAAAGAGGACCCAGCTCTTCTGTCCACATGAGAAACCAGGACCATTTTATTTGGAGAGATGAGTGCCCCCTCTCTTCCCAGCTCCTGCATTTTGTTTTCCCTTCTCCATTCTGCTCTCAGTGATATGAACTGCAGACTAAATCTCTGGGAGCTCAAGAGCAGGTCAAGCTGACTCCACCCCAGTCTCAGACCTTCCTCCCTCCTGAAGGCTCAGCCCTACCTTGGAGAGACAACCAAGTCCCATCCACAGCTTTCAGGCTTCTCTCTGCACATATGAGAGTGAAACACTAGCAGAAAGTTTCAATTTCTCTAAAATCTCTGAAAAGGTGATTTTACAGTTCTACATAGAAAAGGGGCAATTTCACATGAAAGATGAGAGGCCCATAAAAATAATAGCCTTATACATCACCACTAATAACAGAGACTCTGGAAATGGAACTTAAATTTGACAAATCTGTTGTTTCATGAACCAAAATATAATCTTACTCCCCTACAACTGTATTCATTCTGCAACACTAAATGGAATAAACAGCCATGATTTATTTTAGTCAGTAAATATTAAACTGATTATTTTATTTGTAGTTGCAGTCACAGGCAGAGGCCCCATTGTGTAAATTACTGTAAAAAACACACAGTAATAGACAGTTGTGCCCTAAACATCTTCTCAGGTAGTTTAAGCCAAACCCACAGAGGACTTCAAATATCACAACAGAGATACTAAATATTACTGTATTCAATGAGGAGCTAGTGCAAAGAGGGAGATACATTGCAATGGTCTGCTGCATTCTGTCCCAACTGGCAAGTTTTCAGGGCTGTTGGCTTCACTTTTAAGTAGGAGTTACAAAACCATAATCTTTAGTAACATTTACCAAATTGGATATCTTATTAACCTTTCCTTTGGTTAGTAAATATGCATATTGTACAGTCTTGAAAGAACTACTGTAAGCTTGCAAATTTATTGTTTGACTTGCCCCTAAGTTAATCATAGAATATCAGGGTTGGAAGGGACCTCAGGAGATCATCTAGTCCAGTCCCCTGCTCAAATCAGGACAAATCCCCAGTCAGTTTTTTTTTTTTACCCCTGTTCTCATAGAACTGGAAGGGATCTTGAAAGGTCATCAAGACCAGCCCCCTGCCTTCCCTAGCAGGACCAAGTACTGATTTTGCCCCAGATCCCTAAGTGGTCCCCTCAAGGATTGAACTCACAACCCTGGGTTTAGTAGGCCAATACTCAAACCATTAAGCTATCCCTCCCCGTTAAAAGAGTTAGATTACCTAATGCTCCAACCAAGATCAGACCAGAACAAGGCAAATCTATAGTGCTCAATTTGAATGTACCTTGCAAACAGTAAGGCCCCTAGCACATCTCTCTGCTTCTCAGCTACAGACTTTAAGCCAACACAATAGGAGCACTCAGCTAGAAAATTGGCGTACGCCCTTACACCACACAATGGCAGCAAACATAGAGTTCTGTTACACAACATACACAACGCTCCCATCTTGTAAGTATTAGCCATGGCAAATCATCAGAAAAAGGCCAAACTGCTATGGCAGTCAGACCCCAGACTAAAGTTTTGATCTGCTAAGGAACCATAATAGTCCAGATAATAAACACAAACCAATTAACCCTTACTCAATCAGAAAAAAGTAAGATACCTAACTAGGGAAAAACCAAACTGATTAAGAAACAGGCAATAAAACTGTTAAGACACATAGTTAACTGTGGTAAGGCAGCCCTCTGCTTCTTCCTGCTGTGCTGCTCACAAAAGGGTCTCCCATCTCTTGGGGACCTTCCCATGGACCCTAACAATGCCACACTGACTTTTGTTGCTTACTTTCTTCCTCGTGCAGCTAATTCAGAGCCCACCTACAGGGTTACTCCCATACAACCCCTTTTGCCTTTATTTCTAAGCAAATGTACTGAATCCAAGCCACTGCCTCTTCCGCCCTTAGACAAACTGCCACCAAACAGCAGCCTCCTTCTCTATTCTGTAGAAATGTGGCCTTGAACCCTCAAATTCCTGGTGCAAGAGGTGGTTTCTTGAATTCTCAATAGTGTTTCTCCTGGGTTCTCATCCCTTAAGTTTTCATCCCATCCTTTAGCCCAGTGATCCCAATAAGCCCTCTGCCCTCCAGATCAGATATCTTGGTGCTTCTCAAACAAATCATCCTGCCTATTCCTTCTCAATAATGTGACTAGGTGTTTTCCAAAACTGGATAGGTGAGTTATATCCTGTCCTATATCTGCACTGCCCAGTCAAGTTGATCCTAAGGAAGAAATTCTGTATCAAAACTTCCAGATCCATCTTCCAGTACTTTCAGCAGGACATCTTTCCTGAAGAATGCTTATCCTCATAGCAATACTTGCATTTTACATTGGGAGGTTCTCATTTTCATTTTGACACCCCCACCCCACCCCTTGACCTCATAGACTCATAGACTCATAGGTCAGAAGGGACCAATCTGATCATCTAGTCTGACCTCCTGCACAAGGCAGGCCACAGAACCCCACCCATCCAATTTTATAACAACCCCTATCCCAGGACCGAGTTATTGAAATCCTCAAAATTGGTTTGAAGACCTCAAGCTGCAGAGAAACCACCAGCAAGCGACCCGTGCCCCACGCTGCAGGGGAAGGCGAAAAACCTCCAGGGCCCCTGCCAATCCGCCCTGGAGGAAAATTCCTTCCCGACCCCAAATATGGCGATCAGCTAAACCCTGAGCATGTGGGCAAGAGTCACCAGCCAGCACCCAAGAAGGAATTCTCTGCAGTAACTCAGTTCCCATTCCATCCAACATCTCCCCGCAGACCATTGAGCAGACCTATCTGGTGGTAATCCAAGATCAATTGCCCAAATTAACGATCCTATCATAACATCCCCTCCATATACTTATCAAGCTTTGTCTTAAAGCCAGGAAAGTCTTTTGCCCCCACTACTTCCCTCGGAAGGCTGTTCCAGAACTTCACTCCCCTAATGGTTAGAAACCTTCGTCTAATTTCAAGTCTAAACTTCCTAATATCCAGTTTATACCCATTCGTCCTCATGCCTACATTAGTACTAAACTTAAATAATTCCTCTCCCTCCCTAACGTTAACCCCCCTGATATATTTATATAGAGCAAGCATATCCCCCCGCAGCCTTCTTTTGGCCAGGCTAAACAAGCCAAGCTCTTTGAGTCTCCTTTCATAAGGCAGTTTTTCCATTCCTCGGATCATCCTTGTAGCCCGTCTCTGAACCTGTTCCAGTTTGAATTCATCCTTCTTGAACATGGGACACCAGAACTGCACACAGTATTCCAGATGTGGTCTCACCAACGCCTTGTATAATGGTACTAACACCTCCTTATCCTTGCAGGAAATACCCCGCCTGATGCATCCCAAAATCGCATTTGCTTTTTTAAACAGCCGTATCACATTGGCGACTCATAGTCATCCTGCTATCAACCAGTACCCCAAGGTCCTTCTCCTCCTCCGTCGCTTCCAACTGATGCGCCCCCAACGTATATCCAAAATTCTTATTATTAATTCCTAAATGCATAACCTTGCACTTTTCACTATTGTATTTCATCCTATTTCTATTACTCCAGTTTACAAGGTGGTTCAGATCTTCCTGAATAGTATCCCTGTTCTTCTCCGTGTTAGCAATACCCCCCAGCTTTGTGTCATCCGCAAACTTTATTAGCACATTCCCGCTCTTTGTGCCAAGGTCAGTAATAAAAAGGTTAAATAAGATCGGTCCCAAAACCGATCCTTGAGGGACTCCACTAGTGACCTCCTTCCAGCCTGACAATTCACCTTTCAATACGACCCTCTGGAGTCTCCCCTTTAACCAGTTCCTTATCCACCTTACAACTTTCATATTCATTCCCATCTTTTCCAATTTGATTAACAGTTCCCCGTGCGGAACCGTGTCAAATGCCTTACTGAAATCTAGGTAAATTATATCTACCGCATTTCCTTTATCTAAGTAATCCGTCACCTTCTCAAAGAAGGAGATCAGATTGGTTTGACACGATCTACCTTTACTAAATCCGTGTTGCAATTCATCCCAATTACCATTGACCTCTATGTCCTTAACTACTTTCTCCCTTAAAATTTTTTCCAAGACCTTGCATACTACAGACGTCAAGCTAACAGGCCTTTAATTACCCGGATCACTTTTATTCCCTTTCTTAAAAATAGGAACGACATTAGCTATCCTCCAGTCATACGGCACAACCCCCGAGTTTACCGATTGCTTAAAAATTCTCGCTAACGGGCTTGCAATTTCACGCGCCAGTTCCTTTAATATCCTCGGATGGAGATTGTCCGGGCCCTCCGACTTCGTCCCATCGAGCTGTTCAAGTACGGCCTCTACCTCAGTTGCGGTAATATCCACTTCCATATCCACATTCCCGTTTATCATCCCTCCACCATCGCAAGGTTCCTCACTAGTCTTATTAAAAACTGAAGCAAAGTACTTGTTTAGATGTTGGGCCATGCCTAGGTTATCCTTAACCTCCATTCCATCCTCAGTGTATAGCGGCCCCACTTTTTCTTTCTTTGTTTTCTTCTTATTTATGTGGCTGTAGAACCTTTTACTATTGGTTTTGATTCCCTTTGCAAGGTCCAGTTCAATGCGGCTTTTAGCCTTCCTCACTTTATCCCTACATGTTCTGACCTCACCAAAGTAGCTTTCCTTACTGACCTGTCTTCAGCCCCTCAAGCTTTTACCTAAAATTGGGTTACTGGTCCCCAGCCATCCTCTTCTGAATCTGGTTCTTGGACATCACAGAACTAGCAAAACATAAAACCTTGACTTCTGCCAAGATCCTTACCCCTTTCTCCCAGTATCCAGGGCCAAATACCCACATAAATCTGCTCAACCTAACAGGCTGCAAATTGACTAACGTTGCTTCATAGCAGAGAATCTTCTCCTATGAGGTTGAATGTTCCTGTTTAAGCATTATCTCAGTTAGCAGAGAGTGGCATTCAGATAACAGAGTTTGCTCTCATTTGCTTTATAGTAGCACCAATCTAGCTGCTTTGCCCAAGGCACTGAAAGACAGTGGTAAGAGACAGTCCCTACTCTGATGAGTTCACAGCCTAACACACAAAACAGATAAAAGACAGGAAGGAATATCCCCATATTATAGATGGAAACTGAGACACAGTAAAGGACTTGCCTAAGGTCACACAGAAAGTCTAAACACAGATTCAGAAATTTAGTCCAAGTCTTGTAGGTCCCATTCCAATGCCTTAACCTTATACTTAGTGAGGCCAGTTTTTCTCCCCCTCAGTAGAAGATTTCATTAGATGGGGGTAAGGACCATAAAGCAACTGATACAGGAAAACATTTTGTAAATCACCCTTTGCCCAAAATTGAATGATTTATATTTAATAGCTACTCTCTTCTAGAGATCTCTTCTAGCACAAGAATAATTGTTTTCACTCAAGTTGTCAATTACTCAATTTCAACATTATACTTCTCTCACTCATATCACTTACAAGACAGTCTTACATCCAGATCAGTAAACTTTGAATATGTTACTATTGTTACCCACTGTTGAAAAAAGTTCACATATATATATATATATATATATATATATATATATATATATATATATATATATATATATATATATATATATATATATATATATATATATATATATATATATATATATATATATATATATATATATATATATATATATATATATATATATATATATATATATAAAGATTCTTCTGCCCTGTATCTTTAAGTGCAACTGCAATTGTTCTCCTCAGTAAAAGACTGTTGGTAAAACTTGTACTTCTTGAATAAAAAAATAAAACTGAAAACTAGACTGAAAATCCTCTTTATGAAAAGCAGTAATATGTTTAGAAAAAAAGGAATACTGAATCTATATTTAATACTAATCTTATGGTAAAGTACTAGAATACTCACTTTTGTCATCTGTAAAATAGGGATAATATTACTGATCTTTGTAAAGCACTTTGAGATCTATGAAAGAAAAGGAGGTGTTATTAAAGCAAGAACATAGCAAGACATGGATCAGCATCTCCGCATCAGTACCCAGCCTGCACCGGGGAAGCTAATGAGCCAACCAGTGGACCAAATTCGGTGATGAATCCCAATCATGGGCACCCGAGGCACGTTGCGCATACGCTAAGAAGCAGCAGCAAGAACGTACATTACAATCCTTGGTTCTAAATTGGTTTTCATTTTACTGTCAGCATCAAGATGTACTGGGTTAGATTCTTACATCATTTACAGTAACACTGGATTTACACGAGTTAGACTGGATTTAAACGAGTGTAACTAAGATCAGAATATAGCCCACTGTATTTTCTTCCTTAACCCATAAAGGAATATGTTGGGCCAGAGTCTCAATAGATGTAAATGGACATCACTCCATTGGCTTCCCCAACTGACAACCTGGTCCTTTATTGACCTGCATTATTTGAGGAGGAAGAACACATAGTAAATCTTCCCAACATAAATGCCATATTTTTTTCCTTTATTGAAAGTCTGAGTAATTTAAAAATCTATCAGCATGGCAAAGCAAACAGTACCCTAATTATGTTAAATTTGTGTGCCATGAACTGCAGATTATATCTAATGGTTTATCAGCTTTCTTGTTGTGTGTTAATTTATTTCAGATCCATTTCTCAAAAGAGTTCCCATAATTTATTTATTTCCTAAATGTGTATCTTTACTACCACCTGTCTCCGGGGTACATTTACATTGCCTCATTTTGGCTTAGGAGAAGGTGAGGGAAAAAACCACTCACCTTCTTGTAACTGTTGTTCTGTGAGATGTGTTGCCCATGTCCATTCCAATTAGGTGTGTGTGTATCGCACACAGTCATCAAAGGTTTTTCCCCCTAGTAGCACCCGTTGAGTTGGCTGTGGAGCCCCCTGGAGTGGCGCCTTCATGGCAGTGAATATAGGACCCTGCCAACCCACCACCTCTTCAGTTCCTTCTTGCTAGCTACTCCGACAGAGGGGAAGGTGGGTGGACCTTGGAATGGACATGAGCAACACATCTCGAAGAACAACAGTTACGAGAAGGTGAGTAACCATTTTTTCTTCTTCAAGTGCTTGCTCATGTCAATTCCAATTAGGTGATTCCCAAGCCCTAACTAGGAGGTGGGGTCAGAGTTTATGGAACTACAGATTGAAGCACCACTCTGCCGAATACCGCATCATCCCTGGCATGCTGGGTAATGGCATGGTGAGAGGTGAAAGAGTGTACCGAGGACCATGTCACCACCCTGCAGATCTTCTGAATCAGTATCTGAACCAGGAATGCTGCCAAGGAGGCCTGTGCTCTTGTGGAATATGCTGTTAATGCAGTGGCCGGAACTTTTGCCAGGCCGTAGCATGCTCGGATACAGGACGTGACCCACGATGAAATTCTCTCTGACAACACCAGGAGGCCTTTCATTCTATCTGCAACTGCCACAAACAACTGATTCAACTTACGGAAGGTCTTCGAGCATTCAATGTAAAAAAACAGTGTTTATCAAACGTCCAAGCAGTGTAGTCTTTGTTCTTGACTATCCACGTGAGGCTTATGGTAAAAGACCAGTAGAAAAATTTGCATGGAATTGGTAGACAACCTTTGAAAGAAAGGCTGGATGAGGCCTAAATTGCACCTTGTCCTTATAAAAAATGGTATAAGGAGGGTTGGGGGTTAGGGCCCTAAGTTCAGACACTCTCCTTGCTGCTGTTATGGTGACCAGGAATGCCACCTTCCATGATAGGCAGAGCAATGAATAAGTCACTAGGGGCTTGAAGGGGGAGAGGGGGCATTAGTCTGGACAAGAACAGATTACAGTCCCAAGTCAGGATCGGCTGTCTAACCTGTGGGTATAGTTTGTCAAGACCCTTCAGAAAATGACTGACCATCAGGTTGGCGAAGATTGAACAGCCAGCCGCTCCTGGATGGAATGCCAAAATGGCTGCCAGGTGGACCTTGAGAGATGATACCAAGAGGCCCTCCTATTTCAAATGTAGTAGGTAATCTAAGATGAAAGGTATAGGTGCCTGCATCAGGAGTGTGTGAACTTGAGAACACCAGGCTGAGAATCTTTTCCACTTGGCTAGGTGGGTGGCCCTGGTGGAGGGTTTCCTACTGCCAAGTAGGACCTCCCTAATGGCCTCAGCGCACATTAGCTCCATTGGGATTAACCATGAAACTTGCAAGAGGTGAGGTGAAGAGACTCGAGGCTGGGGTGATGGAGGCGGTCGTGCTCTTGGGTGATCAGGTGTGGAAGTAGGGGCAACGAGATTGGAGTGTCCACCAATAGCTCCAAAAGCATGGCATACCAGTGCTGGCAGGGCCAGAGTAGTGCTATCAGAACGACCGCAGCCCTTTTCCTGCAGACCTTGAGTGGAACCTTGTGGAAGGAACAGAACTGGAGGCATTTTCTCTTGCTCTTTGTGGCAAATAAGTCGAATTGGGGAACTCCCCAACTTTGGAAAATGTTGTTCACCACATCAGGGCGAACAGACCACTCATGATTGTGAAAGGATCTGCTGAGATAGTTCGCCAACTCATTCTGGGAACCTGAGAGGTAGGGTGCTTCCAGGTGAATTGAGTGGGCTATGCAGAAGTCCCACAGCTCGAGGGCTTCCTGTCATAGGGGACAGGAACGAGCTCTATGCTGCTTGTTTATATAAAACATCACAACTGTGTTGTCTGTCATCACCTCTGCACATTTCCCTTGCAAGTGGGCCTGGAAGGTCTGGCATGCCAGGCGGACCACTCCCAGCTCCTTGACACTGATGTGGAGTGAGAGCTTGTCTTGTGACCAGAAACCTTGGGTCTAAAGGTCTCCCAGGTGAGCAACCCACCCCAATGCTGATGCATCTGTCACCAGGGACAGGGTAGGCTGGGCCTTGGCAAAGAGGACTACCGCACATACCTTCTGTGGGTTGAGCCACAAGTGGAAAGATTCAAGAACTGACACTGGGATGGTGACCACCTTGTCCAAAAACTGTTGCACCCTGGCCGACAGGCTGATGCCAGCCAGGTCTGGAGAGGTCTGAGCCTCAACCTCACGCACTGTACCACATACGTACATGCTGCCATGTGACCAAGGAGCTTCAAGCAATTCCTCGCTGTGGTGGTGGGGCACTGCTTGAAGTTTTGTATGTCTGTCTGTCATTCTGACCCAAGTTTAACACTGCTCCAAGAAACTCTATCCTCTGCGTAGGGGATAGAATAATAGAATATCAGGGTTGGAAGGGACCTCAGAAGGTCATCTAGTCCAACCCCTTGCTCAAAGCAGGGCCAACACCAACTAACTCATCCCAGCCAGGGCTTTGTCAAGCCTGACCTTAAAAACCTCTAAGGACTAAGACTGACAATGACTCTCACTCAATCCCGCAGGCTGAACGAACAGAAGTGTTAATTTCTTGGAAGCAGAACTGCAGTGAACATTTCTTGCTAATTATTTGACTTGATATCCACTTCTCATGCTACTCAGGTCTGCTCTGCACTTAAAACACCTTTGACTTTGTGCTGTCTACATGGGGACTTAGGTAAATTTAACCACACTGCTATAGGGTTGACTTGTACTCGTTGAGAAGAAGACCCAACCTGTCAAAGGTAGATCTTCTCAAGCTGACATGGAGCTCCACTTGCTCCCTTGATCAGCCCCTGAGCAGCCAGTCGCTGAGGTACGGAAATACCTGCCTCTGCCTTCATTGCAGGAAGACGGCTACGACTGCCATGCATTTGGTAAACACTTGAGGGGCCGCTGACAGACCAAAAGAGAGGACTGTAAATTGGCAATGGTTGTGATTGACCACAAACCTGAGGAAACATCTGTGAGCTTGAATTATAGAGATGTGGAAGTACACATTCTTGAGGTCAAGGGCAGGTATCAGTCTCCCACATCCAGAGACAGAATGATTGCATTTAGAGAGACCATGCAGAACCTCAGCTTCTTCATGAATCTGTTGAGACCTCGCAAACAGAGGATGAGTCTGAGACCCCCTTTGGCTTTGGGGATTAGTGGAGGAGAACTGAGAGGAAAGAGGTGGTCGGAAGTGGACAGGGGGTGGGAAGAGGTGGGGTGGGGCCCTGGGAGAAGGGGTGGAGTGGGGGCAGAGCCTGTGACAGAGTCAGGGGTTTAACACCCCCTGGAACTTTGGAAAGTCGGCACCCACGCCTGATACACTCTATCATCAATCAGGGGTAGCCCAGAGGATGAAGACCCCACTACCACTTCATCCAATGAGGACAACAACGAAGCTAGAGGCAGTACCGGGCCCTCTTGGCCCTCCACTCCCTGGACTCATTCTGCTTGGTGCTGTGCTTCTTGGCACTGACCGTGGCCTCGGTACTGGTCATGGACCCAGGACCTGGACATAGCTCCGTGCCATTACCAAAGCTGTTTCAGAGCTCCGAGGGGTGGGATGGTCCCTGGCTGGCAGGGGCACGTATCCTTCCGATACCTCAAATTGGAAACCCTGGAGTGTGTGCTCTGGACCCGATGGTAGGCTCATGGGGATCCAGAATGGTCATTGCACGGGCCCCTGCCACAGCACCATCCTCGCATCCTGTCTGTGTCTGTGCCAGTCTGATCAGTGCCGGTTGAGCTGCAAACAGTAGGACTCCATCTCTGAGTCCGATGACTGGGACATAGAGCATGAAGACCATGGTGGTGCCGAGCAAGACAGTGCCGGAGAACACTCTCATGGGGAACGGTGCCGGTAGGATGGTGTCAGGGAACGATGCCACAGGCTTTCCTCTGGATGATGCTGCTGACGGAACTGTGGAGCCGTCATGGCAATCAAGTCCCTGACCGCTTCAAATGTATCCGGGGTGGAAGGCAGCTCCAGCATCTCCACTTGGCACTCTCTAGCAGGGAAGTCCAATGGCACTGGACTCGACAGACCCCCTTGCGGGTCCAAAGTTGATGGAGCCTGCTCCTGCAAGACCGCCACTGAGCGCCCATGCATGGGCTGCACCCTGGTGACGCTGTCCGACCCAGCCATTCTAGATGTGGACAAACACCCTCTGTCTGCCTTCTTGTGCTGCTTATGCAGCACCAGATAATGTGAGCAGTGCTATACTGTCTACACATGCTTCAGAACAGGAGAGTGTCGGTGCTGAGGATCTCTATGGCCAGAGTCCTTCCTCGGCAACATTTCTCAAACGGAGGCCGAAGCACTCTGCACAGAAGTGCTCAATGCCAGCTCCTGCCAGCCCAGAGCCATCTGGGGATGGAGGGCCGCTTCCATCAGGATCTGCTTCAGCCTGAAGTCCCATTTTTTCTGGTCTATGGGTGGAACCCTTTACAGATCTTGCACTGATCTGTTGGAAGCACCTCCCCCAGACACCTGAAGCAAGAGTCAAGGCGATCGCCCTTTAGCATGGACTTGTGGCAGGTTCTGCAGAGTTTAAACGCTTGGAATCAAGGCATGCTCCAAATCCCAAAAGGGGAGACAAATTGGGGTGGGGAAGGCCCCCCATTCCTAGCTAACTAACTAACTTACACTAACTAAACTATTTACAGAAAGCTCAGTTACAATCACTAGGGGAAGCACTTGCTAAGGCAAGCGACCACAGTTCCAATGACCATCACTGGCGGTGAGAAGGAACTGAAGAGGTGGCAGGTCAGCAGGGCCCTATATTCACTGCCATGAAAGCGTCACTCTAAGGGGCTCCACAGCTAACCTGAAGAGGGTGCTAGGGGTAAAACCTTCCAACGACTGAGCACATGGTCTAGGACACTGGTTCCAAGGTCTAGGTGGCTGGACTTTGGAGTTCCACTGTCCAAGAAACCAGGACTGTACCAGAGAGCCCCAGAATGAGGATCAGTGATTAATCACTACCAAGACCCAGGGGGATTAAAAGTACATGGGATTCAGCCACTGGATCCAATCACAACAGAGTGGTGTCCATCCAGAAGGTGGTGCTGGGCCAGACTGTAACTTATTGATGGCAGTGTTGTGGAATAAGTGTGATGATGGATAAAGCTTTTTAAAAGGAGGCTTTTGCAAGGAATTAAACCACTGCTCTTAAACTGAAAACAGAAAGTGGATCTTTTAGTCTGTTCCTGACAGATAGCAATGTGAATTACAAGGCCTCTAAAAAGATTAGCTTGTGCTTGCAGAAAAATCTGCCAACAGCTGATCATGAAAAGACAAAAAGGGTGTTTGCTGTGTGTAAATGACCAGAGGCAGAATGGGGTACAAGCCCCAGACCAGGACCCTAGATGAGGTTTCCAGTTTTCTTGCAGGCCATGCAGGTGTCCAAGGAGATAAAGGTCACAATGACAGGAAGGCTGAGAAGATGATGAGTTCCCAGAGGGAGGCAGGAAGAATGATAAGAGTGTAAACAGCAACCAGAGGAAAGACTGACCTCCACATCCAGGCCTAGTTCCCCAAAATTAGCAAAATCTGTAGTGGCAGAAGCCAAAGCTGGAGCAGGAAAAGCTGCAGTTTGAGAAAGAAAAGTTGCACCTGAGAGACAGAGGTTAGCAGACCAGGAGCAGGAGAGAAAATGGAGCAGGAGAAGCAATGAAAGCATGAGGAGTGCCAGCATGAACTGAACTTGGAGCAACAGAAGCCAGAGGTTGGTTGGCCCAATAATTGGGGATGGAACACAGAATACCAACTCCACAGGAAGCACAGGTGCTAAATTGATGCCCCAATTTAAGGAAGGAGGGTATTAAAGCCCATCGCATCATCTTTGATAAGAGGTTTGAGAAGGCTTTTCATCTGAATCAGATTTTCTTTGCAGATTGGCTCCCTCTTCTAATCTCATTACTGGTAGGAAAAACCACAGGGGCCTATAACCAAATGGAAGATATACACTGGGGATTATGAGCAATATGCTGCTCTCTGTGGTGACGGGTGACAGAACAAGAAGCAATGGTCTCAAGCTGCAGTGGGGGAGGTCTAGGCTGGATATTAGGAAACACTATTTCACTAGTAGGGTGGTGAAGCACTGGAATGGGTTACCTAGGGAGGTGGTGGAATCTCCATCCTTAGAGCTTTTTAAGGCCTGGCTTGACAAAGCCCTGGCTGGGATGATTTACTTGGTGTTGATCCTGCTTTGAGCAAGGGACTGGACTAAATGACCTCCTGAGGTTTCTTCCAACCCTAATATTCTATGATTCTAATACAGATTTTATTCATAGATTTTAAGGGCAAAATGGGCCACTGCAGTCATCTAGTCTAACTTCCTGCATAACAGACTGTAGGACATCACTGAATTAATTTCTGTTTGAAAAAAAATCCAATATTGATTTTGAAACTGCAACTGATGGAGATTCCACCACAACCCTCTGTAATTCATTCCAGTGGTTAATTCCCCTCACTGTTAAAAATGTGCGTGTTATTTCCAGTTTGAATTTGCCCTGTTTCTACTTCCCATCAGTGGATCTTGTTATACCTTTGTCCACTAGACCAGTGGCTTTCAACTTGTAGTCCACGGACCCTTGAGGGCCTGCAGACTATGCCTAAGGGGCCCACAGAAGGTTGCTGTTACCACAGAACAGTGGTTTTCAGTCTGCAGGACGTGGAACCCTGGGATTTGCAGACAAGCCTAAGATTTTCAAAGGGGTTTGCACCTCCATTCAAAATGTTTTAGGGGTCCACAAATGAAGAAAAGTTGAAAACCACTGTGCTAGACTGAAGACAGTCATCACATTTCTGGCACTCATGTAAATACATCTAGACTATGATCAAGTCACACCTTAATCTTCTCTTTGATAAGTAAATTGAGCTCCTGGAATCTCTCACAATAGGATATTTTTTTCTTTGCTTTGATCTTTCTTGTGGCTATTCTCCAGACCTTTGCCAATATTTGAACATCCTTTTTGAATTAAGAACACCAGAACTGAACACAGTATTCCAGTAGTAGTCAAACCAGTACAAAATAGAGATAATAAATCAATATTCCTTGAAAATGGAGCTGATTTGCAGTGAAAACCTGATTCAAGTCACAAGCCTTCTCAAATGCAGTGAGATGTCAATGTCTATCTCCCCCTCCACTCCATATATACATCCAAAGTGACTGCACCACACCTTAAGCAGATATGCCTTTGTCTGGCGTGCTAGGGGAAAGGATATACTGCTTTAGGGTTGGGAGTGGAAGAGAGAGATACGGACACTGCTGCAGAAGGAGAGAGTGGTTCAGCATGGTGATGCTGTCTCATCCCCCAGGAACTGGAAGGGAACGGAGATGATAAAGGACAAGGCCGTAAGGAGAAGCCCCCTTTTCCCCAAACCAGGCAGAGCAGCACCCACCCTCCAACCCTTTGAAATGGCAAAATACCAGATTTGGTCAGGCCCCACTGTGGACATTCTACAAGCTGCTCCTTTCTCACCACCAGATTGGCCAAGGGGGACTTGGGGCAGTTTTCACATTCCCCGCAGCAGGTTGAAGCGTGGGGGCTTTGTAAGGGTGAGTAGGGAACAGGAGTTAGGCTATGATATCACGACTCATTGTGTAAATGCGGGGTGGAGGTCCTGTGCAGGTACTCCGTAAGGAGGATATACAGTGATCAGACAAATGGTTTGGTAAAGGATTTAAATGAGGTATTTGTTAAAGGAGCAGAACACGGGGTGTTTAGGGTGCCTATGACTGGCACCTTTATACACGACCTCAACTCTTATTCAAGGGACTGGGGAGATGGCAAGCAGGTTGGCTGAGGGCGGGGGAGCTGACGGAAGCCTCCAGGTCGATTTTGAAATGATAGAGTTACCTGTCCTGTACACTTTTATCTGCCGAGTAGTCTCAGACATCTAATAATAAAGGTGGAGCTTAATTAAACCATATCCACCCTGTTCTCCTTCTCATATAGCCAGACAAATCCCACAAACCCTTTTAGCCACATCATAATTCTGCGAGCTCATGTTCAGCTGATTATCCACTATGACTCCCATGCCTTTTCATAGTCACTGCTTTCCAGGATATAATCCCCCATCCTGTAAGTATGGTCTACATTTTGTTTTACTGTATATTATCTTACATTTGGCCAAACTGAAATGCATATTGCACCCACTCTATATGTGACTTGTTCCCTTCATTGCTGACCACTCCCCAATCTGTGTCATCTGCAAACTATCAAAAACAATTTCATGTTTTCCACCGTACATTGACAAAAATATTGAATGGCGTAGGGCCAAGAACCAGTCCCTGTAGGACAGGGGTCGGCAATCTTTCAGAAGTGGTGAGCCAAGTCTTCATTTATTCACTCTGATTAAAGGTTTTGCATGCCAGTCATACATTTTAACATTTTTAGAAGGTCTCTTCTTATAAGTCTATAATATATAACTAAACTATTGTTGTATGTAAAGTAAATAAGGTTTTTAAATATTTAAGAAGCTTCATTTAAAATTAAATTAAAATGCAGAACCCCCCGGACTGGTGGCCAGGACCTGGGCAGTGTGAGTGCAGCTGAAAATCAGCTCGCATGCCGCCTTTGGTACACGTGCCATAGGTTGCCTACCTCTGCTGTAGGATCTCATTAGAAACATTTCACTCTGTGATGTTTCCCCATTTACAATTATACTATCAGACTTATCAGTTAACCAGTTTTCAATCAATTTAATATGCGCCAATATAAAATGGCCTTGTTCCTTAAATTTTAACTGACTCCAGAGGCTTAAAGAAAGAGGGGCTTTTTCAGGGGGGGAGAGGTTCAGAAGAATAAGAGGATACTATCTAGATTTGATTTTGAAAAATAGGGAAGAACTGGTTGAGAATTTGAAAGTGATCATGAAATGGTAAAGTCCATGATTCTAAGGAATGGTAGGAGAGAAAACAGCACAATAAAGACAATGGATTTCAAAAAGACAAACTTTAGCAAACTCAGGGAGTTGGTAGGTAAAATCCCATGGGAAACAAGTCTAAGGGGGGGAAACAGTTAAGAGAGTGGGCAGTTTTTCAAAGAGACATTATTAAGAGCACAAGAGCAAACTATCCCAATGTGTAGAAAAGTTATATGGCAAGAGACCCCCCCTGGCTTAAACAGGAAATCTTCAATGATCTGAAATGCAAAAGAAAGAGTTCTATAGAAAGTGGAAACCAGCTCAAATTAAAAAGGATGAATGTAAACAAACAACACAAATACATTGCCCAGGGAGGTTGTGGAATCTGCATCACTGGAGGTTTTAAGAGCAGCTTAGACAAACACCTGTCAGGGATGGTCTAGATAATACTTAGTCCTGCCATGAGTGCAGGGGACTGGACTAGACGACCTCCTGAGACCCCTTCCAGTCCTACGATTCTATGATTTTATATGGACTTGGGGACTACCTCCACAAATGAGACAAAAGTAGCGAGTCACTATCTTAGATGGGTTGTATGAAATGATTGTGTAGTGAGAGTTTTATGGTCTGTGTTTCCATGACTTTAAAATGTAGGCAGTGGATAAGAAGCCAAAAGGCCACTGGACCACAAGCTACGTGGAAGACAAGTATGGGGACAGTAGGTCTGGTTCTGGGAGGAAGTCCAATAGGAAAGTGCTCAAGTATGGGATCCAGGAGGGGGACATGCAGGTGCATCCCAGCAATGGAAAATGGTTAATTCCAAAATGGAAGCAGCTACTTCTCCAAGCTAACCCCCTCGGAGAAATCCCAGAGATCTGAAGCATTTTAACCATCAAGGAACAAAGAACAAGTGAGCTAACTGCTCAGGAACCACATATTAAGCAGTTGACAGTGCACCACAATGGACTAACATATCAGCAATCTAGGCTACACCTCAAATTTATGGAGTTAATTGTGTGACTTAGTCAGCTCATCTGAGGCATAAAACATACATGGGGTTGAGTTCATTCCTCAGACAGTCTAATGGGAACAGAAACACCAGATCCCCAATGGGGACAACATGTGAAAGTTAATGGGGATACATTCTAGGAATGGAGATACACAGGCACTGCTCAGACCCTAGTCAAGCCCCATGTGATGAAATCAAATCAGGTTCTGGAAGGCAGCCAGATATAGATAAAAGTTCCAAGCGTAAAGCTATTTGCCTTGCCTTTCGCTCTGATCTCTGTAATGATGGCGGGGGAAACATTAGAGGATATTCCATTTAATATTTTATTGGGGAATGATGTTATAAGTCTGAGCCAGGGTTCAGTCCTGTTACTGGAGCAATCTCAGGCAATTCTATTCACTCACAGCAGATGACGGATGTAAGAATACAAATGAATTAGCTGGGAAAAGTAGGTTGGAGATGTCTTCCCTCTTCCAATGACAAGGAGGTGACCTTAGGATACTGCCCAGGTGTGTGTGAGAATACAAATAGACCCATGTTGAGAGGGGAAGCAAGGAGAAAATCTGCCTACTCCCCTACAGGTTGAGTGTGCCAAACTGGCTTAAGTGCAAACACACAGAGGCGAGAGTCAGTGGCTATGGAGGCAAATCCACTGCCTCCCCCTACTGTGAAAACTGGAGTATTGCCACAGGGGACCCTGACTCTTGACCCTTGCAGAGGTGGGACAGAAAACAATCCTTGGGTAGGGAACAACAGATTGTTCCTGGGGTGGAAAACGGCTGTGATACACTGCAAAACCCATCTCTTTCCTCAGTGTTCTCGCAAAGGCTGGTGTTTGCTCACTGAGGGAGTCTCTCTTTTCTTTCTTGCTCTGAGGAGGTTGTTGAATTGATTCTTTTTTGTATTAAATCTGATTATATGGCAAAGGCAGCCAGAGCCCTTAAGAGGTACTTGTTTATGTTTTACATAAGTTTAAATAAAATAAATGAAAAGCTGATTTTAAAAAGTTATCCCTTTAATATTGTTCCCCTTTCTGATGTTCTAACTTCCCACTAGACCTCTGTCGTCCATGGTGATGAATGTGCAGTGGATGCACTAGGTAACAGAAGAGAGGATGATGAGTAGGACAAGGAATTGAAGAAAAATGAGATGGAAAGGGAACCCCCTTCAGTGGTAAGTGGGCTGTTAAAGAAGATTTGATGGTCATAAAAAGGGTATTTGATTATGAAAAGATCAGAGAAGGTTCAGTGTTCACTGAGTGGGAAAACACATCTAGGGCTGAAGATGAAACAAGAAAATGAATGCAGGAAGCTAGAATACTAGACAGAACGCAATCCTCAATAACTTCAATTTTCACAACGAAGGTGAGAGTAGCTAGAATGATGGAAAGATAAATACTGAAATCAATGGGAAGATTAGAGGTATGAAATTACTGGATGCTTCCTACAGTCAACTGGAATGATTTAATTTTGAGACAGGCTGGGTTCAAATTTCATATCCTGATAATTCTCAAAACTGATAAACACTTATTTTCTCAACTAAGGTACAGAACCACTAAACCAGAAAAGAGAATAAGATGCAATATCAAGATAGAATTGGAAACTTATGTAGCAAAAGGATATCACTTCACGTTTGATTGAGCGCATAGGTAATACACCCCTACCTTGATATACCGCCACCTGATATAACACAAAGCAAGTTCAATACAACACGGTTTCACCTATAACACAGTAAGATTTTTTGGCTCCCAAAAACAGCGTTATATCGAGGTAGAGGTGTATATCTCCACAAATCAGCAAGTTTCACTCTCACTTGCATGTTCAGCCACTACTATCAAAGTTAAACCAACTACGATAATGGGTTAAATACGATAATAATCAATGTCAAAAGGACCAATATAATCCAAGACTGAGTTATTTAACCAAGTGTTCCATCTCTTTTGCACAACAGAATAAAGGAAAATGGTTTCACATGTTTCATTACACTACACCAGCACCAACCTTCTTGCTATTCTAGTCAGCCAGTTCACTTGACTCCAGATCTGTGCAGTCTTACTACAGTAAGTTAGTACAATTGCTAAACATTGTAATAGACCAAATAAGATTTGCACTGTAAAACAAATTCTCATGTCACTAATCTAGAATACCTGAACTTTACAGTAAAACCACTGATTTAGTACTGTAAATATAGACTACAAAGAATGTTTTGTTAAAATCCTGAAATACAGAAGTGCAATCCAACAGCACCCTCTAATGTTACAGACTAGGTACACAACTGTATTTCAGTTGTAATGCTCCAATGAGTGAAAAAAGTTCTAAAATTGCATTTTTTCCACAAAATGTCTTGAACTTATTTCTATAGTAATATGTTCAAAAAAACCTTAATCTGAAAAGACTGCTTCTAGCTAAATTGTCGCTTAAAGGGAAGGTTATATATATATATATATAAAATTAAAAAGGACAATTAACACAATCACATTGCATATAATTAACACCACTCACAGGAATTATTTTAAAGCATTAAAATTAAGCACACAGAAGTTAGGAAAGCTAAAGTTAAGATTGCATACAAGTCTTTGCATATTACCACACAGCCTTTAATTACATGAAAGACCTCTGCCAATTCTTGACCCCGAATATACTGCCAGATGGAAAAAATAGAGATGATGGGCTTGGAACTAAGAAAACAACATTTTGAAAGTGTGCTGCTGTAGCCCAGGATGACAAACCATTTCAGCCAGGAAACCAGAATATTCTGGATCTTTGGGTGAGTATTGTTGGTATTTTACTGTATTACTTTGGGGAAAAAAATATAAACTAGCTACAACCAAGCCTTGCTGTGTAAATAAGGGTAGTTTAAGTATTTCAGTTGAATTAATATCTAAGGCCCTACTTGAATCGCAGGACAATTCTCAAATAATTGCAGCTGAGTTGCAGGCAAGACATGGAAAACCGCGGAAAAATAAGAATGACCCTTATTATTTGCAGTAATTTGGAAAAGCTAACAGTGGGGACTCCCGCTGTTAGCTGCCCAGAGCTCATAGATGGGACTCCCGCAGTCAAAATTGCAGTTGAAGCCTAATATTGCGAGATTTGTAATTTCCACAATATCGCAAATTGAGTAGAACCTTATTAATATCTATTTAAGTGATTTTGAAGGTTAGAGGCTTACTATTAAAAGAACAGCAAAAAGGACAGAATGAGGGGAGTGTAACTGAAAGAGTATTTTGTCTATTTTCCCGTACCAGAAGAACTGCTAATGGGATTTTTCTCAAACACTAATGAAAATATTCACCTTCAGCCACAGACCTTGCTTAGAAAATTTCAGCCTGAAAGGTGAATGTTTTTTAACCAACAAAAAAGTATTCAAACAAGTCACTAGAATGCAAACTGACTTAAAACGTTCCTACAGTGGCTACAATTAATACCCTCTACAGTAGGCTAACAGGTCTTATTTCTATGATGAAAAGGTTGCAGGATGGCCTCTAGTTCATAAACAAAACAAAAACCATAGACTATGTCACATGTTTACCACTAAATCTTCCAAAATCATTTGCACTGACCATACTGATGCTAATTGCTACAATATACTGTACCAAACTAGGGCCCAAATCTTTCAAACCTCTCTTACAGGAGAAGTTCTTGCTCTCACAAGTAATCTCATTATAGGCAGTGTGTGAATAAGAGTTATTTATGAGATAAACACTGATGGGGACGTGTCTCTGTGCTGCTGGGCCAAGCGTGTGGCTGTCGCGAGCCACTGCCATGGACTCAGCCAGTCTGGTGGAGGAGCTGCAGCTCCATGTGCGGGAGCTGGGGGAGGCGCTGGCCAGGGAGCGGGGTGACGGGCAGGGCCAGCGGGCTCGCATCAAGAGGATGAGCCCGCAGGTGAACGACTCCAACCCCTACAGCCGCCTGATGGCATTAAAATGAATGGGAATTGTGAAAGGTTATGAGAAAACCCATACCTTTACGGCAGCAGTAGTAGGTGTTGGTGGAGCTGGCAGTGTGACTGCTGAAATGTTGACAAGATGTGGCATTGGTAAGCTACTGTCTGATTATGACAAGGTGGAGTTGGTGAACATGAACAGGCTCTTCTTCCAACTTCATCAAGCTGGACTAAGTAAAGTGCAGGCAGCGGAGCATACTTTGAGGAATATTAATCCTGATGTTCACTTTGAAGTACATAACTACAATATCACAACAGTGGATAACTTCCAACATTTCATGGACAGAATAAGTTATGGTGGGTTAGAAGAAGGGAAACCTATTGATCTTGTACTGAGCTGCGTGGACAACTTTGAAGCTCGTATGGCAATTAACACTGCCTGCAATGAGCTTGGACAAACATGGATGGAATCTGGAGTGAGTGAAAATGCAGTCTCAGGACATATACAACTTATCATACCTGGTGAATCTGTTTGTTTTGCGTGTGCTCCCCCACTTGCAGTTGCTGCCAATATTGATGAAAAAACATTAAAGTGAGAGGGAATTTATGCTGCCAGCCTTCCTACCACTATGGGAGTAGTTGCAGGGATTCTTGTACAAAATGTTCTGAAGTTTCTATTAAATTTTGGTACTGTGAGTTACTATCTTGGTTACAATGCGATGCAGGATTTCTTTCCAACTATGGCCATGAAACCAAACCCACACTGCAATGACAAAAATTGAAGAAACAGCAGGAAGAATACAAGGAAAAAAAGGGCTGCACAACCAAAACAAGTAGTAGTTGAACAGGAAGAAGAAATAGTTCATGAAGACAATGACTAGGGTATTGAGCTGGTATCGGAGGTTTCAGAAGAGGAACTGAAGGCTGCTTCTGGTCCACTTCCTGATCTTCCAAAGGGAATTACAGTAGCATATACCATACCAAACAAGGAAGAGAATGTTGTAGCTGGGGAAACAACAGTGGCAGAGTCCAAGGAAAGCCTAGAAGAACTCATGGCCAAGATGAAGAACATGTAGGCAAATGAAATATTGAATTTAACATTTGGGATCTTGCACTAGAGCTGAATCAAGAAATATCACAAGAAATAAGGTCTTGTAAGAAATTCCTTTCTTAAAACTTGAACTTTTGGTAAAACAGAACTATAAAAACTTGGAGATGGCATCTCATAACTGCATTCTGCTGTCTATCTATATACTGCTTTAAAATACAAAGTTGTACTACTGTAAGTTTTCATTTCTCATCATGCTAGGGTCCAAATCTCTAGGGGAAAATTAAAGACAATAGACAAACTGACACAAAAAAGGTAAGCATTGCACACGATGTGGAATAATATTCCACATGTTGGCAATATGGGGGAAATTAAAGGTGGAGTAACCTTATCTGGATAGAGTGGTTCAGGGGATTGATAATGGAGTCTTTAATATGTACATTACAGCTTCAAATGTAAACCAGATTTGTGGTAGTGGTAAGCATCCAGCTGGCTACTGTTCAATGGGCTATGTTGTCTAAGTTTGTAGTGTGATTGTATCTGTTTTGTGGATAAATGGAAGGCTTCAATCTTTTCATACGCCATAAATTTCACTAGAAAAATTTAAAACACAGATCTGCAGAATCAGGACTAAGTGAACTAGTACATTTTTAAAATGCAGTTTCACTTGAAAGAGATATCAGGTATTTCAGGATGTTTCTTATTTTCAGTCCTGATTCAGGATTTTATTGTACTGAAACATTTGGTTTTGGTTTTATAAATTAAAAAGTTGTACCTTTTAAATCTTCAATGAATTTATAAACAAGTGTTTTACATGTTTGATTTTTTAAATACTTTTTTTAAAACAGAAGAATTCATTCCGTGTACACACAGATTTTCTTCCATAAAAAACTTAAACGTATATCAATTAGAAACCACACAACCTCTCAGTAATAATTTTGGCTCACTGACTGCTTACCTCTTCAACTCTCAGAAGCACGTGCTGGTCCTGCAACCTACAAAACAAAAAACCACCACACTTAGATTCTTCCAAGAATAAACACATTCCATTTAGTAAATGGCAACTTTTTGTCCATAAAGGGACAAAGCTGCTTTGGTGGTGATTTGGCCCATAATCACTAAGTACAGTCTGATGTGGCAACATACAATTATTGGCTGAACAAAGGGAGGGAGACTGGCCACAAGCTGCCAGCTAAGAAGTCCGCACAGCAGACACAGCTACCAGAGCCAACTACTGCATAGCCTTCAGGCACAGGGAGGGGACTAGGAACAGCACCAGTTGGGGCACAATTCGCTCTGGAAATCCCCAGCTGCTGGAGAAGCTCTTGGGAACTCCTATCAGCTGGCACAGCTTAGAGCAGCCCCTGAGGTTACTGTAACCTACAGTCAGGGCTGGGTAGAGAATGAGGGCGCTATAACTGGCCATCTAACAGATCCACTCATGCTCTCCTGCATCTAACATAAGGGTGCAGAAGAGAATCTGACCCACCATGGCACACAACTGCAAGCTATATTTAACTTTAACCACCAAAATAACCTAGAAAAATGAAGCCCGCAGGACTGTCACCTATACAGAATAAAAATCTAGTTGGATCTTAATACTTGCATCTGTGCCTAAAAATATTTTTTCTGTTTATGTTGACAAATTTCAAAATGGCTTTGGGGATCGCCAGGTTGGAGTTGGTCCTGCTTTGAGCAGGTCTCTTCCAACCCTAATCTTCTGTGGGAAAATCTCATGGAAGAATAACCACCAGTTTTGGGGTGTGTCTGCCCTTTTTCCCAGCAGCTTGTTCTGAATTTGATATTCTCAGTTGTGATCCACGGAGGCACAGTAACAACCAGTCAGCCTAACTTCAATATCTGGAAAGTTATTGGAACAACTTAATCAATTTATAAGCACCTGGAGGATAATAGGGTTATAAGGAATTGCCAGCATAGATTCCCAAGAACAAATCATTTCCTTCTTTTACAGGGCTACTGGCCCAGTACATGGGAGAATCAGTTGATGTGATATATTAATTTTAATAAGGCTTTTGACACAGTTCCACATTATATTCTCATAAGCAAACTAGGGAAATGTGGTCTAGATAAAATTAGTGTAAGATTGGTGCACAACTGGTTGAAAGATGATACTCTAACAGTAGTTATCAGTGGTTCACTGTTGAGAGGATGTATCTACAGAGGACCCAGAGGAGTCAGTCCAGGGTCCAGTATTCTTCACTAATGACTTGGACAATGGAATGGAGAGTATGCTCATAAACTTTGCAAATGGCATCAAACTAGGAGGAGTTGCAAGCACTTAGGAGGACAGGATTAGAATTCAAAATGTCCTTGACAAATAAGAGATTTGGTCTAAAATCAACATGAAATTCAATAAAGACAAGTGCAAATTATTACACTTAGGAAGGAAAAATCAACTGCACAGCTACAAACTGGGGGGTAGCTACCTTCATGGTTGTACTGCTGAAATGGATCTGGAGGTTATAATGGATCTCAAATTGAATACACCTCTACCCGTTATAACACCACCTGATATACTATGAATTCGGATATAACGTGGTAAAGCAGCACTCCAGGGGGGCGAGGCTGTGTGCTCCCGCAGATCAAATTAAGTTCAATATAACGCAGTTTCACCTATAACGTGGTAAGATTTTTTGGCTCCCGAGGACAGCGTTATATCGAGGTAGAGGTGTATAAGTCAACAATGTAATGCAGAAGCAAAGAAGGCTAATATTCTGGGGTGTTGTATGTAAGACACAGGAAGTAATTGTCTACTCACTATTGGTGAGCCCCCCCCGGAGCGCTGTGTCCAATGCTGGGCACCACATCTTAGGAAAGATGTGGACAAACTGGAGAGAGCCCAGAGAAGAGCAACAAAAATGATAAAAAGTTTAGAAAATCTGACCTGTAAGGAAGCCAAAAAATCTGGGAAAGTTTAGTCTTGAGAAAATTAGACTGAGGGGGAACTGGATAGCAGTCTTCAAATATGTGAGGAGCTGTTATAAAGAGGACAGCGATCAATTGTCCGCTATGTCCAGTGAAGGTAGGACAAAAAATAATAGGCTTAATCTCCAGCAAGGAAGATTTAGGTTAGTTAGAAAGCTTTTCCTATTATCTCTTATCGGTAGTTAAGCTCTGTAAGATGCTTCCAAGGAAGGCTGCGGAATCCCCACCTCAGGAATTTTTAAAAACAGATTGGATGTTTTACAAATAATGAAGACTGAATTTTGTTATTTATATGGTATTTCCATATTGTACATATATTTACATTTTTTCCATTATATGTTTATATTTTAAATAAAAACAAAAATAAAGTTTCAAAGACAGAGATGGTTGAGGTTTACTGGGTCCTGCCACAATGCAGGGGGCTTGACTTGATTACTTCGAGGTCCCTTCCAAGCCTACATTTCTATGATACTATGTTAACCCAACTTGACTGAATTAACATGATTGGGAAGGAAAAAAAAACCCCTTGGCTTGTCAAGA
This sequence comes from Gopherus evgoodei, assembly GCF_007399415.2. Lineage (NCBI taxonomy): Eukaryota > Metazoa > Chordata > Testudines > Testudinidae > Gopherus > Gopherus evgoodei. The sequence goes on along the minus strand of NC_044332.1, from coordinate 9,257,026 downwards.
TGGGGCTAGTGGAATGCTGCAGGGAGGTACTGGGGAATGGTGCATGCACTGAGCCCTAGAATTGCACGGATTTACCTGCAATTAGCAAAAGCCATATCCCTAGCTGCTCCTCCCTCACCACCACCCCACACCCCTGGGCAAATTTCAAAGGCTTGCTGCAAACAATGGCGGTGTTAGAGCTATTGAAAAGAAAAGTCACAAGAAACTTTCATGATGAAAAGTGTTAGGCTGAGGCTGGGAGGTGGAGGGGCCGGGGGGCTTTTGTTGACTTACTTTGGCATCTGGCCCTTTTCTTATTTTCCATTGAAGTTGCAAAGTTAAAGGGTGCCAAGTCACCTGAGCCTCAGACCATGGTGTCCATTGGGTTCTGACAATGTGCCCTAGCAATTTGGATGCATCTTTGCCACTATCTAAACACTACTTTGGTTGACCCTGCTGCTGGGAGAGTGAGGGAAACCTCACCTGTCGAATTGATGTCATCTCCCATTCTATGAACAAGATCTGATTCCTCCCTGTCCAAGAGACGAGTAAAATCTTCATTCTGATGTAAGCTTCATTCTCATGTAACTAACAGAGCATACTTATTTCCTTCTATCTTTCATTTGTTTTGTTGCGGGGAAACTGATTTAATAAAATTACAAGTTTGTAAGTGAGCTGAAAATTTTTGGATTGCAATCTATTTAACTGTGTCATCACAACCTTGTTGATATTGCAATCAAACTTCATATTGCCAGTGTAACTTAAAGATGTAGAAAACAAAATTGATTTTGTAAGTTAACTATGTGCTACACAGAGAAGTTAATAAAGTATAGAAGGTTTACAGCTCAAATGGTTATGATAGATACCCTAAAATATAGCTTGGCCTGGAAGGTTTAGATTTTTATCCATAGATTATTTACTAACATTTATTCCCCATATATACACAAAAATCTATGAAAAAATATTTCCATCAATTGTAACTGAAATGTACATATAGGCAAAATAAGAAATGATGTTTGATAATTTTTGAGTTCGATTAAAGGATATTTACCTTGTATATTTTGACATCTGATGTTGATAATTTGTGTTCTGACAATTATAAAACTTTAACTTTCTGAATGTCAACATCTACTACCATTAAATTCCCCACAACTGTAAACGTTATGATAAAAATAGAATACTTAAAAATAAACATCAATATTATAAAAATTGAATCCTGCCAAACCTAAATATAGCACTAGCCGTAAAGTGCAAAGTCAGAAAAATTAATCCTACAACCATGACACTGTTCAGGTTAGTCATATAAAGACTGACCATATTACTCAACACTGCAGACTTTAGGGTATGCCTACATGCTGAAATGTAAAGACATAACTACACTCATATAATTATATGCTACAGTTACACCAGCATAACTACCCTTGTGAACACACTTCTTACAGAGTACGAGTACCTTTTTTCCAGATTAATTTATAGTGCTTTTCAAGTGACAAATGAAATGAGGAAAAGGTACTCCACTCTGGAATAAGAGTGTCCACACAGGTAGTTACAGAAGCATAATTATATCAGCCAAGTTTACTGCCATAAACAAAGAATGGAGCTCCACTGTATTTGGTACATACAAAGGGACAGACAGCACCTGCCCCAAACAGCTTACAGTCTAAATAAACTTGACAAACAGAGGGTGGGTAAAGGGGTAAAACACAGAGTAAATAATATGATGGCTAACGTCATGTTAGTTCCACAATTTATTTTTGGAGGTGAGGGGTTTAGTTAGGAAGGGATATATTAAATGAAAAGAAAGAGAAAAGACAATAGAGCCCTGCACAACCTGACCTGAATCCAGTGGGACAGAACTTTAAGTGCTGGATTCAGGCCGGGTCAGAAAACAACCTTCCCCTCCTGGGTTCAGGCCAGATCTGCTTTCCTTCTCCTGCCTATTGGGTCAGTGCGGTAGCAATTGTGTGCTCCACTTCTGCTGGCCACTGCCACCTTACTGTGCTGTGAAGTGAGTCACAGCCCCTCTCACACACAGCACGGCACAGCATGGGGTGGCAGGAGGCAGAGGCAGGACATGACAGACACCAGTCTGCCAACCTTGTGGGCAAAGGATGTCTCCTCAGTCAGCTGTCCAGTATCTGTACACTTCATTTTACAAGCAACATTTAAGTGAAAAAGAATATGAAATGCTGTGGTGCATATTATAACCCATATACAAGCATGCTATAAAAACAGACTACCGACGTTTACACACACTTCAACAGGTGCTAAATGCAAGGTAACCACTTGAGGGCACTGAAGACTAAGCAGAATGTCTACTAGCTTCATACATAATTTCAATATAAATATGGTTTATAGTTTGAATTTAAAAAAAACCATGTAATTTTGAACTAAAATCGTATCCACCATGTATGGATATTTTAGTTTAGTGTGGAATCAAGCTTGAAATGCACATAATTTCTAAGCTTAAATTGCTCAAATATTAACTTACAACAATCTCAAATCACTACTTCTCAAAAGGTTTGAGACTTAATTTATTAAAGTTGCCAACTTCTTTTCAAATGGAATACCATATACTATTTCAGATTAAATTAGCTCTTCTGCTTCATTAACTTTAACACACACTTATATAGGCCTTTCATTCAGAATAAAAATACCGCACATACGCACACGCATAGAGGGGGTCACTTCACCTCAAATTACAGCCAACTGATGTCAAATTCTGTAATGTGTGCTCCCTATCTGGATTCCAAACGTGGGTACACATGCACACCCATGGCCGGCTTTAGGCCGATTCGCCCGATTCCTGGGAATCAGGACCCGCGCCTAACAGGGCCCCGTGCTTTAGGTGCCTTTTAAATTTTTTTACTTACCCCGGGCACGGTCTGCTCCGGGGTCTTCCATGGCCCCGCTCCCCTGACCAAAGCGCCTGCGTGAGCGCGGCTGCCCCACAGCCCCGCTCTCTCAGCTGGAGCTCCGACCAGAGCGCCGCAAGCCCCGCGGCCCGGGCTGGAGCTCCGGCCGGAGCGCGACAAGCCCCGTGGCCCCGGCTGGAGCTCCGGCCGGAGCGCGACAAGCCCCGCGGCCCCGGCTGGAGCTCCGGCCGGAGCGCGACAAGCCCCGCGGCCCCACTCTGCTGGCTGAAGCTCCGGTTGGAGCGCGGCAAGCCCTGTGCCCCCGGCTGGAGCTCCAGGCCCTTTAAATAGCTCCCAGAGCCCTCGGGCTCCCACGGCTATTTAAAAGGTCCGGGGCGGGGCAGAAGCAGGGGAGTCCTGGGCCCTTTAAATAGCCCCCAGAGCCCTGGGATAGCAGGGGGCTTGGGGGCTTTTTAAAGGGCCGGGGCTCCAGCTGCCTCTGCTGCACCCCCTGCCCTGCCCACACCAGCCCCGCCCCCCGCTGCCTGCAGCCAGCTCTGCACCCCCCTGCCCACAGCCAGCCCCTACCAAATCCCCTGCCCTGTCTCCAGCCAACCCCTGCCTGCACCAGCCCTGCACTGCCCTGCCGTCTCCAGCCAACCCCTGCTGCATCCCCCTGCGCGAAGCCAGCCAGTCTCATACTCCTGTCTCCAGCCCTGCCAACCCCTGCTGCACCCCCCTGTGGCCCTGCCTGAAGTCAGCCCACCCCACACTCCCCCTGTCGCCAGCCAGCCCCGCACCCCTTGCCCTGCCTGCAGCCAGACCCTACCTCCAGTCAGCCCCTGCCCTGCCTCGAACCAGCCCCATGTCCACTGCTGCCCTGCAGTTCCCAGGCCAGTAACCTGCGCACTTGCTTCAATGAGGTGGGCAGGAAGCAGCGGGAACCCACACATGTGCACACCCCCAGGGAGTGGCGGGGACCCACACATGTGAAACGGCAGTCATTAATAACCAATCAACAGCATATATGATGCAATGTACATAATATACAATTTTATTATTTATATAGTTATGGAAAGTAAATAATACATGGAAGAAATGGAAGGCTTTTTTTAAACTTTTTTCTTTTTAAGTCATCCCTGCCAGGGCCCCACCGAAAGTGTTCGAATTGGGCCCCGCACTTCCTAAAGCTGGCCCTGTGCACACCATGCGCCAGAGCCACAATTGTACAGAGTAGTGTCCACTGACCTGCACACGTGTCAACTGCGTCCAAGGCTTTAAGAGGCTGTGTGGGTCGACAATGCTCTAGTTCCCTCATACCAGGAAGCAGAGGAGCTTAAAGCAAAGGGGATGGAGGGTGGGATTAGAATCCAGACAGGGATCACACATCTCAAAGAACCTCCAGATACAGTAAGTAACCTTCTCTTCTTCTTCAAATGACAGTCCCTATGTGGACTCCAAATGTGGGAAAGTACCAAGCAGTGCTCAGTGTGGAGGCAGGCGTGAAGGCTCACCAGAAGACACAGTCTGAAGGACCAACAGCAGCATTCAATGCCACGACAGGGCAATGGCTTAATGGGTGGAAAAGGTGTGAGGTGGCTGCCCTACAAATGTCATTCCGGGGAACATCCACAAGGAAGCTGATATCACAGCATGTCATAACTATAAAGGGAAGGGAACAGCCCTCCTGTGTACAATACTATCAAATCCCTCCTGGCCAAAGACACCAAAACCCTTTTACTTGTAAAGGGTTAAGAAGCTCAGGAAACCTGGCTGACACCTGACCCAAAGGACCAATAAGGGGACAAGATATTTTCAAATCTTGGTGGGGAAAAGTCTTTGTTTGTGCTCTCTGTTTTGGGGGTTGTTCGCTCTTGGGACTAAGAGGGACCAGACATCAATCTAGGCTCTCCAAATTTTTCTGAATCAGTCTCTCATATTTCAAACTTGTAAGTAACAGCCAGGCAAGGCGTGTTAGTCTTATTTTTGTTTTCTCAACTTGTAAATGTTCCTTTTTGCTGAGAGGATTTTACCTCTGTTTGCTGTAACTTTGAACCTAAGGCTAGAGGGGGTTCCTCTGGGCTGTACAAATCTGATTACCCTGTAAAGTATTTTCCATCCTGATTTTACAGAGATGATTTTTACCTTTCTTTTTAAGAACCTGATTGATTTTTCCTTGTTTTAAGATCCAAGGGGTTTGGATCTGTGTTCACCAGGAAACTGGTGAAGTCTCTCAAGACTACCCAGGGAAGAAAAGTAGTGCTTGGGGGTGGTGGCAGCGATACCAGATCTAAGCTGGTAGTTAAGCTTAGAAGTGTCCATGCAGGTCCCCACATCTGTACCCTAAAGTTCAGAGTGGGGAAGTAACCTTGACACAGCATATGCCTGGGTAGAGAGTGTTGTGACTTTGCGGGGGGCGGGGAGGAGAGAAGGAAGACATGGGAGAGCATATAGCAGTCTCTGATGCAGCAAGAAATCCACTTGGAGAGTCACCGGGAAGAAAGAGTGCAACTCTGGCAGCGCTCTGCAACGGCGAAGAAGAGTCAAGGAGACACTTGGAAGGTGCGGGTGTGTTGGAGATAAAAGGCCAATGCCCAGCGAACATCTAAAATGTGGAACGCACACTCACAGGGGGAGGCATTCGGTTTACAGGAAAAGATTGACAGATGCACACACTGATTGAGGTGAAATGGTGGGGGGGCACCTTGGGAAGGAACTTGGGATGGAGACGGAGGAAGATGGTGAATGGCGGGTAAGTCTGTTAACTTACCTCACGGATGTGATGGTCATCAAGAAGATTATTTTCATGGAAAAGTGGGCCAGGGAGCAGATTGTGAGTGGTTCAAAGGGTGAGTTAAGATTAAGGCGGAGAGAATGAGATTAAGGTCCCAAGAGGGGGTAGGTTTATACACAGTGGGGAAAGCATTGAGATGGCCATGAAGGAAGCAGGATGTGGTTGTGTGAGAGAAGACAGAGAACCCATCCACAGGGGAGAAGAAAAGCACTAAGCACTGCCAGGTGGGTGCAGATGGAGGAGTTGGTGAGGTTCGACTGGCGTAGGTGAAGGAGATAGTCGACGAGAAAAGGAATAGAGACAGAGTCAATGGGGTGATGGTGACAGCACGCCCATGCAATAAAACACCACCACTTGACCTGGTAGCAGGCCTGAGTGGATGGGCGTGGGCTATGTGTAAGGATGTCACAGAGGGGGGCAGAGAATAACTTGTCGACGCACTAACTCTATCCAAATACCAGGCCATGAGATGGAGAGGACCTGGGTTGGGGGTGACTCAGGCGACCATGAGCTTGTGTGAGGAGAGCCAAGAGGACTGAAAGACGGATCAAAGGGCAAGTGGAAAGGTGAAGGAGATCCATGTACCAATACTGGTGAGGCCAGGAAGGGACAATTAGAATGATTGTTGCATGATCATGGCATACCTAGAGCAGGACTTGGGGAAGCAAGGAGATGGGGGGGAAAAGGCATAGCGGAAGTCAGTGAACCACGGGATCAGAAGGGTGTTGCCCCAGCAACCCAGTCCGAGGGTGTCCCTAGAGCAAAAGTGGGGAAGCTTGTGGTTCTCCGGTGTTGGAAGAGGTCCCAGCACAGCGTGCATCAGAGATGAAATAGGGAGTGGAGACTGGGGTCATGGAGGTGTTGAGGAGGATGCGTAAGGGTCCAGATAATGGTGAAGGGATGGGTCCAGGATGGTGCCACAAGAAGCCAAGGTAGAGAAATACAGAGTGACCCAGGAAACGCGTGTGGGCTGCCATGATGGCGAAAACCTTTGTAAATATGCAGGGGGCAGCAGCAATCCCAAAGGGAAGGACCTGGAATTGGTAGTAGGAATGCCCTACCATGAAGCAGAGGAATTTGCAATGAGTGGGGTGGATGTCTATATGGAAATATGCATCCTTCATATTAAGAGTCATGAACCAGGCTCAAGGGGGAAAAGAAGGTATGATGAAGGGGGAGCATGCCCATCTGAGAGCGGAAACTGTGGATAAATTTATTGAACAACCAGAGGTCCAAAATGGGATGGAGACCATCTCCCTTCTTCAGTATGAGAAAGTAAAGAGAACAGAAACCATGGCTGTGGTAGCACTGTGGAACAGGTTCTATGGCACAATTCTGGAGGAGGGCACCCGCTTCCTCTTGGAGAAGATGGTATTGGGAGATATGTTCCGGAGGACCCCAGTGTGAGTGACAGGGTGGAAAGAAGAGGAATTCTGAGGTACCCCAATGAACAATGTCCAGCAGCCAGAGATTGGTGGTAATCATACCTCCGTTGTAACCGAAGAGGGCAAGACGACCCCCAAAAACAACCTGGGGGGTGCCTGGAAGTTCACACTTCTCGGGGAAGGAGTCAAAAGGACTGCTTGGAGGAACGTTGCAGGAAGGCAGAAGTGGCAGGAGCAGAAAAGTGGGATCACTGTGAGCACAGGCGATAACGAGACAGTGCCAATGGACATCGAGGATAGGGCTGGTAAGTGGCATAAGGGTAGGGTCTGAAGGTCAACCTCTGTTGCCTGTGTGTTGGGGTTAGGGTATGTATGCCCAATGACTGGAGGGTGGCATGAGTCCTTAAGGGAGTGCAGGGATTCATCAGTTTTGTCACTAAATAGTTTGCTGTCATCAAAGGGGAGGTCCTTGAGTGTAGTCTGGACCTCCTTTGGAAACTCGCTACATTGCAGCCAGGAATCACGGTGGAGGACAAACACTGAAGCCAGAGAGAGGGATGCAGTATCAGCAGAATCAGCCACTGCTTGGAGAGCCACCCTGGTGACCAAATTGCTTTCATCCAGAAGATGTTGGAAGTCCTGATTCTTCTCTGGAAAGCCTGCCAGGATGGCCTGCTAGCTGGCTATGCAGAATTGGAGACCCACAGAAAAGCAGACCTTGCAGCCCAGCAGGTCCAGCATTTTGGCGGCGTGATCTGGGTGAAGGGGATGGATTTAAAATGCTGTTGCGGGCTGCGTTCAGTCACCGTGTGGACTAAAGAGAGTATAGTGGCGAGTGAGTAAACAGAAAGTCTGTGCCTTTGTAGAGCATGAAATAACGATGCTCTACCCCCTTGCGAATAGGGGCACAAGAGGCCAGGTGTGCCAGACCATCTAGGCCAGTTGTAAAATGGTCTTGAGAATAGGGAGGGAGGTAAGGAAAGGCCCAGGGGGCGGGGGTGTAATATACCCAGAAACTGGCTCTGGGGGTCCTGTATGTCTTCTATGGGTAGGATGAGGGCTGTAGCCATCTGTCGAAGCAGATCCTGGTATTTCAGGTGGCCGTCCGGGGAGGGGAGACAGAGAGAGTAAGGATAGAATAAGTGCACTGTTCAGGGAGGAAGAGATGCAAATAGGGACTGGTGAGTCTGATAGTACCATCGGTACCATAGGTGCCAGCAGTGCCAGAACATACTGGGGCTCCTCATAGACAGAGGGAGGGACTGTGTGCATAGGGGACACCAAGGATGAGGGCATGGCTGCCCCTCATGGTCACGGTAGGGATCCCAAGTGGCCCAGTATGGCCAAGCATAGAGGTCACCAGCCATTGGCAATGCCTGCAGATAGTGGAAGCATGGGTCGACCAGCGGAGCATACATCGGTTGGTATGGGTGGCACTGTGGGTCCAAGCTATGTGACCATGAGGGCATGAAGGCATAGTCTGGCTTAGAGGACCATACGGAGGCTGAAGACAGGTCCAGTAGGGGCAGAGCTGTTGGGACCGCCAGAACCATCAGTATCAGATGAAACAAGGCTGGACAGTCAAAGAGCAAAAGGTTCCGCTGTGGAAGGGCCCAACAGAGAGAGAGAGAGAGAGAGAGAGAGAGAGAGAGACAGAGGGGAGCAGGATGCTGGAGAAGAAGCGGCTCATCTGCGGGATACAGCAGTCTGGAAGTGACGAGTCCCAGAGCATGGAGGAGAGCCGGCATAAGGCAGCATCAGTTCAACCACTGACATGAGTGGGGACAAGTGCCCCAATGTACATGGGGACCAGGCGTGCAAGTCCAAATGGTCCCAGTGGAGTGGATGGGACCAGGAGTGAAAGTAGCAGGGCCAATGGAGCACAGTGCTTCGACTTAGACTCACAGACTTTAAGGTCAGAATGGACCATTATGATCATCTAGTCTGACCTCCTGCACAATGCAGGCCACAGAATCTCACCCACCCACTTCTGTAACAAACCCCTAACCTATGTCTGAGTTACTGAAGTCCTCAAATTGTGATTTGAAGACTTCAAGCTGCAGAGAATTCTCCAGCAAGTGACCCATGCCCCACGTTGCAGAGGAAGGCAAAAAACCTCCAGGGCCTCTGCCAATCTTCCCTGGAGGAAAATTCCTTCCTGACCCCAAATATGGCAATCAGTTAAACTCTGAGCATGTGGGCAAGAACCACCAGCCAGTACCCAGGGAAGAATTCTCTGTAGTAACTCAGATCCCATCCCATCTAACATCCCATCACAGACCAATGGGCAAACTTACCTGCTGATAATCAAAGATTAATTGCCAAAATTAGGCTATCCCATCATACCATCCCCTCCATAAACTTATCAAGCTTAGTCTTAAAGACAGATATGTCTTTTGCCCCCACTACTTCCCTTGGAAGGCTGTTCCAGAACTTCACTCCTCTAATGGTTAGAAACCTTCATCTAATTTCAAACTTAAACTTCCTACTGTCCAGTTTATATCCATCTGTTCTTGTGTCTACACTGGTATTAAGCTTAAATAATTCCTCTCTCTCCCTAATATTTATCCCTCTGATTTATTTATAAAGAGCAATCATATTCCCCCTCAACCTTCTTTTGGTTAGGCTAAATAAGCCAAGCTCATTGAGTCTCCTTTCATAACATGGATGATCCAAGTAATGGAAAACCTCAGTGGCCCTTCTTTGTACCTATTCCAGTTTGAATTCAACCTTCTTAAACATGGGATACCAGAACTGCACATAGTATTCCAGGTGAGATCTCACCAGTGGCTTGTATAACGGTACTAACACCTCCTTATCTTTGCTGGAAATACCTAGCCTGATGTACCCTAAAACCGCATTAGCTTTTTTAACAGCCATATCACATTGGCGGCTCATAGTCATCCTGTGATCAACCAATACTCCAAGGTCCTTCTCCTCCTCTGTTACTTCCAACTGATGTGTCCCCAGCTTATAACAATAGTTCTTGTTATTAATACCTAAATGCATGACCTTGCACTTTTCACTATTAAATTTCATTCTATTACTATTACTCCAGTTTACAAGGTCATCCAGATCTTCCTATAAGATCCCGGTCCTTCTTTGTGTTAGCAATACCTCCCAGCTTTATGTCATCTGCAAACTTTATTAGCACATTCCCACTTTTTGTGCCAAGGTCAGTAAAAAACGGTTACTCACCTTTGTAACTGTTGTTCTTCGAGATGTGTTGCTCATATCCATTCCAGTTAGGTGTGTGCGCGCCGCGTGCACGTTCGGAGAAACTTTTACCCTAGCAACACTCGGCGGGTCGGCTGGGCGCCCCCTGGAGTGGCGCCACTATGGCGCCGGATATATACCCCAGCCGACCCGGCCACCCTTCAGTTCCTTCTTGCCAGCTACTCCCACAGTGGGGAAGGAAGGTGGGTTTGGAATGGATGTGAGCAACACATCTCGAAGAACAACGGTTACAAAGGTGAGTAACCGTTTTTTCTTCTTCGAGTGATTGCTCATATGCATTCCAGTTAGGTGATTCCCAAGCCTTACCTAGGCGGACGGGTCAGAGTGAGATGCTGCAGTATGCAGAACCGCTGTGCCAAAGGCTGCATCATCTCTAGATTGCTGGACCAGCGCGTAGTGCGAGGTGAAGGTGTGGACCGATGACCAGGTCGCTGCATGGCATATCTCCTGGATAGGCACACGTGCCAGGAAGGCGGCTGATGACGCTTGAGCTCTAGTAGAGTGCGCTGTGAGGTGGCCCGAAGGGACATGAGCTAGATCATAGCATGTGCGGATGCACTCAGTTACCCAGGAGGAGATTCTCTGGGAGGAGACTGGCAGACCTTTCATCCATTCCGCGACCGCCACGAACAGTTGGGGAGACTTCCGGAACGGCTTCGTCCGCTCAATATAGAAAGCGAGTGCCCTGCATACATCTAAGGAGTGTAGCTGCTGCTCCTGCCGAGAAGAATGGGGCTTCGGAAAGAAGACCGGGAGGAAGATGTCCTGGTTGGTATGGAAGGCAGACACAACCTTAGGGAGGAACGCCGGATGAGGGCACAGTTGTACCTTGTCTTTATGAAAAACAGTGCAGGGCGGGTCCACCGTGAGTGCTCTCAGCTCGGAGACCCGCCTGGCCGATGTAATGGCCACCAGGAAGACTGTTTTCTATGATAGGTACAGGAGCGAACAAGTCGCTAGCAGCTCAAAGGGTGGGTGCATTAGTCTGTTTAGGACCAAACTGAGATCCCCGGTAGGTGCAGGGCGACGTACGGGGGGATAGAGACGCTCTAGGTCCTTAATGAACTGAGAGACCAAGAGGTGGGAGAACACGGAGTGGCCACCCTCACCTGGTCGGAAAGTGGATATAGCCGCTAAGTGCACCTTCAGAGAGGATGTCGCCAGGCCCTGTTGCTTAAGGTACCAGAGGTAGTCTAGGACCATGGGAATCGAGGTCTCTGAAGGAGTAACGCCCTGAGTTGTGCACCAGCAAGAGAAGTGTTTCCACTTCACCAAATACATGGAGCGGGTAGAAGGCTTCCTGCTGCTGAACCGGAGCGGAACAGCACAACTCCGCTGTGTTTAGCCATGCAGGAGCCACGCCGTGAGGTGGAGGGCTCGCAGGTCTGGGTGACGAAGCTGCCGTGGTCTTGCGTCATCAGGTCTGGGAGGAGAGAGAGGGGAACTGGGGTGTCCATGGACAGATCTAGCAGGGTGGTGTACCAGTGCTGTCTGGGCCACGCAGGCGCGATCAGGATCAGATGTGCTTTGTCCCTGCGGAGCTTTAACAGGATCTTGTGCACCAGAGAAAACGGAGGGAAGGCATACAGCAGGTGGTGCCTCCACGACAGGAGGAATGCGTCTGTGATCGACCCCGGAGAGAGACCCTGCAAGGAGCAGAACTCCTGGCACTTCCTGTTCGAGCGGGAGGCAAACAGGTCTATGAGGGGAAATCCCCACCTCCGGAAGATCGAATGGATGACGTCCGGTCTTATTGACCATTCGTGACATAGGAAGGACCGGCTAAGCCGATCCACCAGTGTTCCGGACCCCCGGAAGAAAGGACGCTACGAGGTCTATCGAGTGGGCTGTACAGAAGTCCCAGAGTCGAATGGCCTCTTGACACAGGGGAGACGAGCGGGTCCCCCTCGTTTGCTGATGTAGTACATGGCCGTTGTGTTGTCCGTGAATACCGAAACACAACGGCCGTGAAGATGTTGCTGAAACGCCTGGCACGCAAGGTGGACTGCTCTCAACTCCCGGACGTTTATGTGGAGTGTCAACTCATGGGACGACCAAAGCGGTGAGGATGCTCACTACGGGGTCTTCGACTTCTGGGACTTCCTCCGCTGGGAGGTTGATATTGAGGGCCATCCTGCGAAGGAGGTCCTGATGGGCCCTGAGGTCTATCAGTGGGGGCCCTGATGATGAGGTCCCTGCCACAGCCTCATCTGGTGAGGAGGAGGAGGATACCCCAGGAATGAGAGGGTCCTGGACGGCCTCCTACTCCTGGGACGGTTCCTGCTCCAGCTGCCCCGGGGAGTCCAGAGGATGTATCGCGTGCTCCTCCGACTCAGCCGCGGGGGGGAGGGAAATGGTGGCCTCTGGTGCCCGATGTTCTGAGGCAGCAGAGCGGGTCTGGACTAGGGGAGCACCCTGGGCTTGATGGTACGCCCAGGGTGTCCAGAAGGATCACTGTTGAGGTCCTATGTCCTGCGGCCGAGAGTCCTGGAAAACTCCTGTAGGTACCTCCATATCCCGATCCCGGTCATAGTAGCTGTCTGCCTGGGAGGATACAGACGTGTGTCTGGACGGCCATGGTGGAGCAGAAAAGCCTGGAGCCGAAGTCCCGACGGATCTCTCACCCCTCGATCGTGGGGACCGGTGCCGGTAAACACAGCAATACCAAGAGCGAGACCGGGACCTGCGACAGGACCGGTGCCGGGAGGTCGACCTGTATCTCGAGTCTCTATGCCTTAACCTGCTCCGGGAGGTACGGTGCCTGGGACGGTGCCGGGAACTGGAGTGGTACCGCGAGTAGAGGGTTGGGGAGTGAGAGACTGATCGGTGCCGAGAGTCCGACCGGTGCCGTGGTGAGGAACGGTGCCGGGACTGAGAGCGACATCGAGAGTGGGAGCGACATCTCGACCCAGAGCACCTGCGGGATCGTGATCTTGAGCGGTGCCGGTCCGCTACGCTGACAGATGGTGGTCTGGTCAGGGTCAGCTTGCCCACGGACTGCAATACCCGCACCGGCGGTGCCGGGGGTAGGGGTGGTGTCGCCTCGGTGATGGCGATCAAGTCCCTTGCCACGGAAAAAGTCTCCAGGGTAGACAGCAAAGTGAGTTCTACCACGGCAGGTGCCAGGGAGCTGTCAGGTGCCGGACTCAACGGCACTCGTGGGGCTGAAGTCGACGGTACCGGTTTTGGCTGCGCCGCGGCAGGTATTGGTGCCGGGCGGTCAGACCTAGGCGCAGTCTCTGGCTGCAACATGGGTGTTGCTGTCTGACTCTTCGCAGTCTTCGACCTCGGGGAGAGGGAGCGGCGCGGAGTCGATTTCAGTGCCGGCAGTGGCCTGTGCCGGGAATCCTTAGGCTTACCAGCAACGCCCGGTGCCGTAGGGGTGCCTCTGCTCACCGACTGGCTCGTGCTCAGTGCCGAGGGCGATGGTGTCAGGGCCGCTTCCATTAGGAGCTGCTTTAACCTAATGTCCCGCTCTTTTTTAGTTCTCGGCTTAAAAGCCTTGCAAATTGGGCACTTAGCCGATAAGTGCGATTTCCCTAAGCACTTCAAACAGGAGTCGTGGGGATCTTCTGTTGGCATCGGCCTATGACAGGCCGAGCACTGTTTGAAACCCGGTGAGCCAGGCATGAGCTCCGGCACCGAGTGCGGGGAAGGGGCTACCCCCCGAACCCCGCAACACTTACTAACTAACAACTATAACTATGAACTATAACTAAATCTAACGAACTATATATATACAATAACAGTTAACTACACTATGAATATAACTAGAAGAGACTACGAGTAGCTAGGGAAGGTGGAGGTCAGCTAAGCCGCACTCCACTGTTCCAAAGACCGACACGGGCGGTAAGAAGGAACTAAGGGTGGTCGGATAGGGTGGGGTATATATCCGGCGCTATAGCGGCGCCACTCCAGGGGGCGCCCAGCCGACCCGACGCGTGTTGCTAGGGTAAAAGTTTCTCTGACGAACGTGCACGCGGCGCGCACACACCTAACTGGAATGCATATGAGCAATCACTCGAAGGAGAATAAAAAGATTAAATAAGACTGGTCCGAAAACTGATCCCTGACGAACGCCACTAGTAACCTCTTCAGTGCTGGAGCATCCAGGTTAATGCACAACTTCTCACCCAACCTAGCACAGCTTGGGGAGGCAATGCTGCATTTAGAGGCAGTTCCCATCGGAAAGCCACCTTTTTGCCCATGGCTGTGCTTCCTGTGAGCATGGTGGGTGTTTGGCAGTTGCAGTCGTGCCACTGGTGCTGGCTGGGAAGGGCCCAGAGCGGTGCTCACCACAGGGACGAGTGGCACTCCACCAGATCCGTCAGTGCCAGATCCAGTTGTGCGTACAGACAATGAAGATACTAATCTCCCACTGTCCTCAACAGCTTGCTGGGATGTTGCTTTGACACTGCAGGGTCATCTGATGATGTCACCTGGTACGAAGTACCACTTTGGACATTGCTTGCATTTTTCCACTGGAAAAAGACGGTTACTCACCTTTGTAACTGTTGTTCTTCGAGATGTGTTGCTCATATCCATTCCAGTTAGGTGTACGCGCCGCGCGTGCACATTCGTCGGAAAACTTTTACCCTAGCAACTCAGTGGGCCGGCAGGTCGCCCCCTAGAGTGGCGCCACCATGGCGCTCCATATATACTCCTGCCGGCCCACCCGCTCCTCAGTTCCTTCTTGCCGGCTACTCCGACAGTGGGGAAGGAGGGCGGGTGCGGAATGGATATGAGCAACACATCTCGAAGAACAACAGTTACAAAGGTGAGTAACCGTCTTTTCTTCTTCGAGTGATTGCTCATATCCATTCCAGTTAGGTGAATCCCAAGCCTTACAAAGGCGGTGGGGTCGGAGTGAAATGTGGCAGAATAAAACTGCTGAGCCAGAGGCTACAGCCTCTCTTGACTGTTGAACCAGGGCATACTGCGAAGCCAAGGTATGGACCGAGGACCAATGGAGCTTCGCGACAGATCTCGTGGTTAGAAACACGAGCCAGCAAGGCGGCAGATGAAGTCTGAGCCCTGGTAGAATGCACGGTGATGTGGCTTGGGGAAATATGAGCCAAATCATAGCAAGTGGGGATGTCCGCCATCACCCCAGATGAGATCCTCTGAGAGGAAAACAAGCAAGCCCTCCCTTTGGCCCGCTACCGGGACAGAGCTGGGGCACCTTAGGAAATGGCTCTGTCAGCACAATATAATGCGAGCACTCCACAGATGTCCAAGGAGTGCAACGGTTGTGCCCATTGCATTGAACTGTGGGTAACATGAAAAGCCGAAACCACCTTAGGGAGGAAAGCCGGGTGCGGTCATAATTGCACCTTGTCTTTGCGAAACCTAGTGTACGGCGGAACCCCCGTAAGAGCTCTGATCTCCGAGACCGTCTGGCCAAGACTAGGTTGAGGTCCCAGGTTGGGGCTGGGCGGCGCACCCGAGGGTGCAAGCGCTCCAAGCCCTTGAGGGACCTCGAACCCATAGAGCGTGAGAACACTGAACGTCCATCTTAGCCTGCTGGAAGGTAGAGATGGCTGCTGAGTGTATCCTCAGCGCTGATACCGCCAGGTCCTGCCGCTGAAGGCCAGAGGCAGGCCAATAGAGGGGATTGAGACCTTAGCAGGAGCAAGATCGAGCGAACTGCAGCTGTAAAAGAAACGATTCCACCTGGCCCGGTACGTTGACCAGGTGGAAGGCTGCCTGTCACCCCGACTCAGGTACGCAGCAGCCACCGTGAGGTGAAGAGGCTGCAGGTCCGAGTGACGAAGCCTGTCGTTGCCCTGAGTGATGAGGTCTGGGCTGACAGGCCGAGCAACGTGGTATGTCAGTGCTGCCTGGACCATTCGGGAGTGATCATGATGATGCACGCTCTGCCCCTGCGGAGTTTGAGCAGGACCTAATGAATCAGTGGGAACAGTGGGAAGGCATAATGCAGTTGGCCTTTCCACGGCATCAGGAATGCGTCCAAGATCGATTCCGAGGAGAGACCTTGGAAGGAGCAGAACACCTGGCATTTCCTGCTCTCACGGTGAGCGAACAGGTCTGTGTGAGGAAACATCTCCACTTCCGGAAAGTGGGACGCCTCACATGGGGCAGAGTGATCACTCGTAAGGCAGGAAAGACCTGCTGAGGCAAAGAGTTAAGACGTTCCAAACGCCTGGGAGAAAGGACGTCGCCAGCTCCATCGAGTGGGCCATGCAAAAGACCCGGAAATGGATGGCCTCCTGACAAAAAAAGGGGGGAGGACTATGTCCCCCTTGAATACTTATGAAGCACCTGGCCGTTGTGTTGGCTGTAAACACCGAGATACAACGGCCTCGCAGCTGCCGCTGGAACCCCTGGCATGCCAGGCGGACTACTCTCATTTTTGGGGCATTGATGAGGAATGCCAGCTCCCTAGAAGACCAAAGGCCTTAAGCTCAGAGGTGACCATGAGCACTCGAGCAGAGAGATGAGGCGTCCGCCGTCAGGGGCAGTGAGGGCTGGGGCGGATGAAAACGCATCCCTGTCCACACCAAGGAGGGAGTTAGCCACCACTCTAGGGAGCCTAAGGCGTTCGAGGGAACGGTGACTACCATGACCATTGGCTCCCTGTCCAAGCGGTACGCCGAGGTGGGCCGGACTTGGAGAGGACGGAGGCGGAGCTTGGCGTGTTTGGTTACAAACTTGCGGGCAACTATGGACCCAGGAGACTGAGACAAGAACGAGCTGAGGTCGTTGGGAAAGCCTTCATACCTCAGATGATTGTTGCCATCGCCTAAAATCGCAGTTGTGATAAGCAGGCTCCGGCTAGGTAGGAGACCAGGATAGCCCCTAGGGAGCCCAACCTCTGCGTGGGAACCAGAGTGGATTGCTCTATAATAAACAGCAGGCCTTGACCTGTGAATAAGACCGTGACGATGCCCACGCGCTGAGTGGTTTGTGTCTCAGAGTCTCCTCGGATAAGCGAATCGTCCAGATACGGAAAAACGCATATCCGACATTAGCGACGGTAGGCGGCGACTATGGCCGTAAACCGGGAGTATTGACTGTTGGCTATAAAGCGGAGGCATCTCCCGTGCGGAGGGAAGATGGCATTGTGAAAGTACGCGTCCTTCATATCCAGGGCGGCACAGTAGCCCCCAGGAGGCAAGGATGGAATAATGGTTCCCAGGGATACCATGCAGAACTCCAACCTTATCCTAACCCGGTTGAGTCCGTGCAGGACCAAGAAGGTCTGAGACCTGTGTTCGAGTGGGGGACTAGGGCATAACGGGAGTAAAACCCCTTACCCCTTTCGTCCGCTGAAGGGGGACAGGGCTGGAGCAAATTAAAGATGGTACCTATGCTCCATCGTGCGCAGGACCCAGCGATCTGAAAGTAACTGGGGCCGTGCCAAGAGAAAGCGGGATCGGGATCCCGTCCTGCGACTGGTACACCGCCCTCAGGTGAACCTTGGAAGATCCGTCTTTGGTCCCAGTGGTAATTGCGAGGGACCTTGACTTTGGCTCTTTTGGGGGTCCTGACGTTCGTCTGCGACCACCTTGGCCTTGCCGTTTTCCAGAGATCTGCCTCTGGCTAGGCACAGAGTATGGCGGCTGGGGCCAGAAAGGCCTGCGTTTGGTCGCTGGCGTATACATGCTGAGACGCATTAGGACCCTATTGCCCATCAGACTTCGCAGTCTGGGGCTGTCTCTGCCGCGAAGATGTCTTTACCAACAAAGGGTAAATCCTGAATGGCATACCGCAGCTCCGGCCGGAGGTTTAAAACCTGAAGCCATGAAATGCACCTCACGGCGACACTCAAGGCCAGAGTGCTGGCCGCAGAGTCTGCTGTGTCCAACGAGGCCTGGAGGGACGCTCTGTGAACCTTCTTTCCCCCGTCCTCCAAGACGGCAGCAAACTCCAGGTGGAAGTTTTGAGGGAGAAACTCCTTCACTCAGGTGCTATAATTATCGCAGCTAAGCAAGGCTTGTTGCTTTGCTACCCCGAGCTGCAGGGCCCCTGCAGAGTACACCTGGCGGCCAAGCATGTTCATTCGCCAAGCCTCTTTCTGCTTCGGGGCTGGCGCCCGCTGGCCATCATATCAGGATCGTGGTCCTGAGCATAAAATCTGCGCATATGGGATGACACGGATGCGTGTCCGGACGGCCATGGAGGTACTAAAAGAAGGCACAGGCAGTCTCTGACTCACTCGGACCTTGCCCAACTCGGCACCGGGGACCGGCATCGGGAGGCATATCGGTACCTGGAACGAGATCCAGACCCGCAACCAGAACGGTGTCGGGAGGTCGACCGAGATCTCGAGGCTCGGAGAAGGGCTACAGGAGTCAAGGGACCTGCCCCGGTGCCAGGAGTCGGAACGGTGCCGATAGCGGGTCGGCGAACGGGATACCGACCGGTGCAGCGAGTGTGACCAGTACCGAGGAAAACAGCACCGGGACTGCCAGTGGTGTCCGGCGTGTCGACAGGACTTGGAGTGTCTGCGGGACCGTGATCATGAACGGTGCCGCTCTGCTGTGCTGACAGGGGACAGTCCCCTGAAGAGACTGCATTACCCGCACCGGCGGTGCCGGGGTCAGGCAGCACTGACTCTGTCATGGCACTGAGAGCCCTCGCCGTTGGTAACATCTCCGGCGTGAAGGGAACAGCAGGCTCAACCACAGTGCATACTGGGGAGCTGTCAGGCACCGGATTCGACGGCCCTCGTGGGACCGGGATCCACGGTACCGAGGTCATCAGAGCTTCGGTAGGTGTCGGTGCCGGGCGATCCGAGTTAGATAAGCTGTCTGGCTGCGGTGCCGTCAGCACGGAAGCAGCGGGAGTAATACGCTCAACCACGGCGCGTGCCGGGGAGCCGTCAGGCACCGGATTCGATAGCCCTTGTGGGACCGGGATCGACGGTGCCGACGTCATCGGTGCCGCAGCAGGTGTCGGTGCCGGGCAATCCGACATAGACTAGCTCTCTGGCTGCGGTGCCGTTGGCACGGAAGCAGCAGGAGCAGTAGCTCAACCACGGCGCGTGCCGGGGAGCCGTCAGGCACCGGATTCTACGACCCTTGTGGGACCGGGATCGACGGTGCCGACGTCATCGGTGCCGCAGCAGGTGTCGGTGCCGGGCGATCCGACTTAGACGAGCCCTCTGGCTGCGGTGCCGCTGGCACGGAAGCAGCAGGAGCAGTAGCTCAACCACGGCGCGTGCCGGGGAGCCGTCAGGCACCGGATTCTACGGCCCTTGTGGGACCGGGATCGACGGTGTCGACGTCATCGGTGCCGTAGCAGGTGTCGGCGCCGGGCGATCTGACTTAGACGAGCTCTCTGGCTGCGGTGCCGCTGGCACGGAAGCAGCAGGAGCAGTAGCTCAACCACGGCGCGTGCCGGGGAGCCGTCAGGCACCGGATTCTACGGCCTTCGTGGGACCGGGATCGACGTCGTCGGTGCCGGGCGAACCATCTTAGACGAGCTCTCTAGCTGCGGTGCAGTTGGCACAGAAGCAGCAGGAGCAGTAAGCTCTACCACGGCGCGAGCCGGGGAGCTGCCAGGCACCGGATTCAGTGGCCCTGGGGGACTGGAATCGACGGTGCCGATGTCATCGGTGCCTCTGCAGGTGTCGGTGCCGGGTAACGCAACTTAGGTGAGCTCTCTGGCTGCGATGCAGGTGGCACGGAAGCAGCGGGAGCAGGGGGCTCAACCACGGCGCGTGCCGGGGAGCCGCCAGGCACCAGCAGGAATCGTAGGCTTTCTCGACCTCGGAAGAAGGGAGCGGTGCCGAGTCGACATCGGTGCCGGCGACGGCCGGTGCCGAAAGGCCTTGGTAGTACCGGCAGGGTCCGGTGCCGAAGAGGCGCTTCTGCCCACCGCTTGAACATCGCTCGGCGCCCAAGGTGGAGGGGTAAGTGAAAGTCCCGCACCTTTTTGTTCTCGGCTTAAAAGCCTTGCAAATGGGGCACTTATCTGTCAAGTGTGATTCCGTGAGGCACTTCAAACAGGAGTCATGTAGATCTCTCTTCGGCCGCGGCTTCTGGCAGGCCGGGCCCCTTTTAAAACCCGGTGAGCCATGCATGGCTCCGGCACTGGGCTCATGGAAGGGGCTACTTCCTGAACCCCGCTAACTAAACTAACCATGTTAGCAAAGAAAACACTTATAACCATACAAATATATATATAAAAGGGTTATAACTGCATAACTATATACGAGAAAACGAGTAGCTAGGGAAGTGGAGGTCAGCTAAGCCGCGCTCCACTGTTCCAACGACCGACACGGGCGGTAAGAAGGAACTGAGGAGCGAGTGGGCCGGCAGGAGTATATATGGAGCGCCATGGTGGCGCCACTCTAGGGGGCGACCTGCCGGCCCACTGAGTTGCTAGGGTAAAAGTTTTCCGACGAATGTGCACGCGCGGCGCGTACACCTAACTGGAATGGATATGAGCAATCACTCGAAGAAGAACAAAGAGTTCCCAATTTATGTGAATTCTAGTTAAGGCTGGGAAGTATATGAATCAGGACTCTTCTCCACTGCCTCACTGTCCAAGAAGGGAGATTGCTAAAAACACCTGAACAGAAAGGCAGGGGGCTGACTCCAGGTTTAGACAGGGTCCAGTCTGCAAAGAGAAATAAGTGGAACTCTAAGCTACAGAAACTCTGCAACCTGCCTAAAACAACATTTAGGGTGAGAAAATATATTTTGTAACCTGGTTCTTGAGTGTATTAAGTGTAGTTTGCGTGTTTTCTTTGCTCAGTAATCTGCTTTGTTCTCTTTGAGCTCCCTTTAATCACTTAAAATTCACATTTTGTAGTTAATAAACTTATTTTTTGTTTATTACAAATCCCAGTTTGTACAATTCATATCTGAGGGAGGGACTGGGCAAAATCTGTGCATCTCTCTCGCCAAATTCAAGGAGAGGGCAATTTTTACTAGTCTGCGCTGCACAGATCTCTTTATACAGCACAAGACATTATTTTGGGTTTACACTCCAAAGGAGGTATGCATGTCAGTTCTGAGTAAATCCCCGAGCTGAATCTTCCCACACAGAGCTGATTACAGTCTGTGTCCGCAGCTGGGTGTGGCCTTATCTGTGTGCGTGCTAGAGAAGGCTTGAGGGCCTGCCACAGCTAGAACAGGGTGAGGAAATCCAAGCTGGTGGAATGGGCAGAACTAGTGGGATCCCAGCACAACAGGTGACACCCCAGACAAGGTAAAACATAGATCAGGAGACATACAATTCTCCCCCAAGGAGTTCAGTCACAAATTTAATTAGCACTTTTTTTAATGTGCTTCATCAGCATGGAAGCATGTTCTCTGGAATTGTGCCCGAAGCATAAAAGA
This sequence comes from Gopherus evgoodei, assembly GCF_007399415.2. NCBI lineage: Eukaryota > Metazoa > Chordata > Testudines > Testudinidae > Gopherus > Gopherus evgoodei. The sequence goes on along the minus strand of NC_044332.1, from coordinate 9,235,464 downwards.
GCAAATACATTTTTAGCATATCTGGCATCTAAATAACTTGCAATGCTGACTACACAAGTGCCATACGAACACCTGTTCTCACTTTGAAGTGACACTGCAAATAAGAATCGGGCAGCATTGTTGCCCATAAATGTAAACAAACTTGTTTGTGTTAGCAACTGGCTGAACAAGAAGTAGGACTGAGATACTCCTGAGGGAATTCTCCGCTACTGTGTGCACACATAATTAATGAGTCACGCATATTTTTATTTTATATATTTATATATTTAATGACTCATGCATATTTGCGCAGAAAAAAGCTTCTGCCAAAATATTGGTGCAGTTCCACCTTTTGCCCACCAGAGGGCGCTGTGGCACTAGAAGAGGGAAGAGAACCAGCCTGCCTTTTTCACAGTACCTGTCAGGCCAGGTCAGGAGATGGGGCGACAGGGAGACTGACAGCATGGGGTGCTGGGGAGGGTCAGATAGGCGCTCATAAGGACTAGTGCGAGAGGACAGATTGGGGCAGGGGCTGAATGAGAGTGGAGGCACAGGTCCACAGCGGGGAGGGAGGTGCAGGGCCACATGGAGATGGGGAGTGGCTGGGTGGGGGCACAGAGCCACATGGGGATGGGGGGGGGTACAGAGCCACATTGGTCCAGGGGGAGGGGTGCAGGGCCATATGGCGATGGAGAGAGTGGGTGTCTGAGTAGGGGTGGAGGGACTCATGTGGACAGGGGCTGAAAGGACACATGAGGGTGCAGGAACACATGGGGACAGGGACAGATGTGCCTGACAGAACGGGAGAGGCTAGGGATCAGCCAGGGTCTGCATGGGGGAAGCTCCCTAACAATACCTCCTCACCCCACCCCCCACAAAAAAATGGTTCCATACTTTTCCCACACATACCCAACAATCCTCCAAGTTCACATCCAGGCTCCTTCCCAGCAATTTACTTCCCTCTCCCTCAGCTCCTGCATTACCCCTGACTCCACCAAGCTTTTCAACTGCTTCTGAGGGGTGCAGGAAATACAGTTCTGTATTGTAGTTTAAATGAATTATTATTCAGAGTTCTATATTAATATGCCTAGTAAGGAATCTATTTGTCAAAAAAAAAATTGTTGTTGTCTCTATTGTTACAGACATACTTGCTGACAGGTATTTTGAAATAAATGACCCAAAATAATTGAAATTGGTGTGATAATACTGTGTTATTTTGACAAATAAAATATGCAGAATGTGCAGACTTTTAAAATATGGTGTGCTGAATTTTTTATCTTTTTGGCACAGAATTCCCCCGGGTATACTGAGTGAACTTGTAGGCTCTAAAGCAGGGGTTCTCAAACTGGGGGTCGGGACCCCTCAGGGGGTCGCAAGGTTATTACATGGGGGATCACAAGCGGTCAGCCTCCACCACAAACCACACTTTGCCTCCAGCATTTATAATGGTATTAAATAAATTAAAAAGTGTTTTTCACTTATAAGAGGGGGTCACATTCAGAGGCTTGGTACGTGAAAGGGATCACCAGTACAAAAGTCTGAGAACCACTACTCAGTTTTACATTCTTTTGTTTCTGAGTGAAGTTATGTAACCAAATAAACCTACATTTGTAAGTTTCATTGTCACAATAGAGTGCATTACAGTACTTGTATGAGGTGAACTGAAAAATACTATTTCTTTTATCCTTTTTACAGTGCAAATATTTGTAATATAAATAATATAAAGTGAACACTTTTGTATTCTGTGTTGTAATTGAAATCAATATATTTGAAAATGTAGAAAAACATCCAAAAATATTTAATACATTTCAATTGGTATTCTATTGTTTAACAATGTGATTAAAACTATGATTAATCATGATTAATTTTTTTAATCGTGATTAATTGTTTTTAGTTAATCGCATGAGTTAACTGTGATTAAAGTCTTAAAGTATAAAGTTGGCTGTTGTCTGGAATACAAGTTTCCCAGGGGAAAAAAAAAGGAGAAAACATTCAGTACATTGATCTCCTTGCCATAATAATACCTATAAGGAAAGCAACTTTAACAAATGAGAAAATAAATGAAGTATTGCTTTAAAAATAAAATAAAATAAAAAAATCTTTCCCGCTAGTTGATGCAAAACCAAGCTTAGCCAGAGGAATTTTGACTGGAGGTCAAAGCTCCACCATTATTTTGGTTTATCTAGGAACACAAGGATGTGAAGCCAAATTCTCCATCTTCAAAGATGGAAAGATCCTAATGCAGTGCCAAGGACAAAAGTGCTGAGATTCAAACCTTAAACGAGTCCAAAACAAGAAGGGAAGAGAAATTTGGGCTGTCACTCCTTCTGAAATAACACATTCAAATACATCATAAGCCCCAGACCAGGGGTAGTCAATAGGTAGACCACGGACCAAATCTGGATTGCTAGATACTTTTCAGTGAACTGCGGGGGCAAAGCATGGGCAGGGCAAGCAGGAACACATGACCCTCCCCCACATTTCTCTGGATGCCTCTGGAGGGTACAACAAGAAGCAAGGAGGCAGTACCCTGCTTGGCAGCTGTGCTCTCCATGTAGCATGGGGAGGGTGTTGGAGGCTGGCTGAGCTCACCCCTCGTCCCGCATGGGGCTGCTTTGCCTTCCCTGCTGCCTGCTCTGCAGACCATTCACCGAGGTGAGTCGAGGGTAGAAGCAAAGGCACCACATGGGACTCAAGCAGTAGGGAAGGCGAAGCAGATCCATGTAGGAGGGAGGAGCAGCTCAACTACCCACCCTGCTGCTTCCTCCCTCCCGGCGGTGCACGGACACAGAGTGCCAGGAGGTGTTGTCTCCTCATTTCTGGGGATCCGAGAACTCAGGGGGCACACATGACCCCCCTCCAACCTTTCCATCTGTGCCCCCCCATAGGATGTGCAGAGCTACATAGGGAATGGGAGTGACTGGGTGGGGGCACAGAGACACATGGAGATGGGGGAGAGGGAACAGGGACACACAGGGACAGGGGAGTGGCTGGGTGGGGGTACAGAGCCACATGGGGATGGAGGGGTACAGAGCTATACGGGTCCAGGGGGAGGGGTGCAGGGCCATACGGCGATGGGGGGAGTGGGTGTCACAGCTACGTGCCACCTCTGTGCGTGGGCTGAAGCTGAGCTGGGACTGAAGCCATGCAGAGCTGTGCTTGTGCTCCAAGTGGTCCCTGGAGCCCACTGCTCCACTCCTGTGTTCCCCATCCTCAAAGCCCACCCCCCTCCACCCTGACCACATGCTCCTGAGCAGTCTCTAGAGCCATCCACCCTGGCCTCATGTCCTTCCACCCCCATCCTTCGAGGCCAACCCTCTCCAACCCTTCCCCCCCTCAACCGGCCTCTCTCCCTCCACAGTCTGCCTCCAGTCACCTGCTTTTGCCACATCTCAGCCTCCCCCTATCTCCCCACATGCTATCTGGAGTCTCCTTGATCCCTCCCGCTACCTGGAGCCTCCTTCCTGCCCCCTCTTTTATCCTAGCCACCAAAGGGGCATCACACTGCTGGCTGGATCATAGCCTGACACAGCTTTGCCTCCTGGCCCCAAGCTCAAAGTACTCATACATATTCACATCATGCTTTGCTACCCAAATCCCAGCCCATACCCAGTCCTCTCCCCCGGTCCCATCTCTGCTACTTAGTTCAATTGGAGACACAGAGGAATATTTGGAGGGGGCACGCAGGACATCAGGGAGCTTGGGGAGGGGGGACAAGCGGAGGACTAGGGGAGGCGAGCGGACCTTGGTGGGGGTCTGGACCTTGACAAAAAATAATTTACTACCCCTGCTCTAGATGCAAAATGCTTTCAGGAGTGTAGGATATCAAGTAGCTGTTTCGAGTACCTGAAATCTAGAAGATTCATACTTAAATTCCAGGCTATAGCTTGAACTTGTCCAGGGATTGACAATATACTAGTTTCTTCTTCAGGTCTTTGAAGAGAGGTCATTTCCAAGGAGCACAAAATGACATCTCCATCAATTGGGAGGAATGAGGTCTACAAGGCCAGTATAAGAGGAAACATACCCAGTCCTTCCTTACTTTCCTGGCTATCCAAGCTGAGTGGGTAAAAGAGGATGGAAGGGAAAGTTTCTTACCATAAATTTCCTTGTTAGTAGCTTTTCCACTAATTCTGTATGGGTGAATGGACTGTGCCTCTTCTCTGTGGAAATCAGAGGCAGTCAGATGCTGTTTGGGGCTCTAGGAGTAGCTCCTGCCCCATATTTTTAGCCACCAGTTAAGTTCTTTCACTGCTGGAGAAACAAATGTGGGTTGTTTTATTTTTACCATTAAGAGAACTTGAAATTATATTATCTTTAAAGTGCACGTGTATATATATACACATCTCTCTAGAAGAAAAAATTCAGTTTGTTACTAACTATAATCCAGTAGCTGCCAAATTCAAACAGGATAAATGTCATACATTTGTCATGCCTCAAGAAATGAAGTGGAATATTTTCGCATACATACTGTCTCAAAGTAAATTAGAAAGTGGTCCAAATTAAATGAAAAGAATAGACTTTCATATGGTAAAAAAAAATATTGGTCTGAGGAGATTTTCTGCAGAATTGATCTAAATATTGAAATTGGTAGCAATGGCACTATATTATGTGCACAGGAATTCTCGTTCAATTCTTAAAATATAGTGTTCAAGAAGACTGAGAAAATTTTACTAAACTGAATTTAGATAAGGTGCAGTTCATTAAGGTAACATCTTAGTAGTTAACTGCTGTGGCTTCTTCTGCAGGTGCCCAATGAGTACATTCATCATTAGGCCTGAGGCACCCAAAGATTAGAAACTTCATGAAAACAAAGCCAGTTTTCCTTTTCAAGAATTCTTATTCTGATTGACTTTAAAGCGCCCTCAATGAAATTTAACAGATTCCGTTTTAATTGATTTTTTGACCAGGATTCCAATTATGTTTAAAATATTGCATTATGAAAATATTTAGTAACATCTGAGACTGTGTGTAAGAAAAAATTCACAAGTCCCAGTTTTCATTTGTTAATACTGAAGTAATTTTGTTTTGTAGTCAAAGATTTTATGCCACTTTGGTGTTATAAAGAGAAAGTTCTGATCCTTCAAATATGTACGCACTAGCTTAACTTTAAGCACAAGTAGTGTCACTGAAGTCACTGGAACTATTCATGTAAGTAAAGCTATTTTGTGCATAAGTGTTTCCACAGGATCAAGGCCTAAATTTTCCAATATTTTGTTCACTGCAATTTTGTAAGACTCAAATGAGATACCCCCACTCTTGGTGACGTTTAAAAATAGCATTGATAATTTAGTTCGTTATGAATGTTAGTCTTCCATTGGAGTAACATGAGTTTTCAAATTAGGTTGAGGCGCTGAGGATTTTTAAAGTGATTTAAAATTTAATTTAAAATCATTCCACTGTTCAAAACTAGTATTTTGAAGATAGCCTCTAGAAAAGCAGAATTTGATCTACAGATAGTATGAAGTAGCTGCCAGAGTTTAAATACCCAGAAACATCTGATTTTAGAAAACAGGATTTGCATGCGGTCTTTTTACTCTGGCCTTTTTAAGGAGTCTTGTGGATGTTAAGGACGCTGATGAGCCTGCATAAAGAATACTTCTGAGGGATGTTTTTTTCCTTACTACATATTGCTTGTTTACAGGAGTCTGCTGAAATCATCCTGAAGAAACTCTCATCCAGTCAGGATGCTCAGACCTGTGAGATTCTTGTTCCTCTCATACCAGAAGTAAAAGCTGATCAAACGAATAAATAGGCTTTCATAGTTGACTCCCATCTGGATGCTAAAAGCATATCAATGACCCTAAACAGAGACTCGCTGGTGAATTACACTTTTCTTCTGTTACCCAAGCTGTCAATTGCAAATACTCTAGGGATCAGGATTAAGAAAGGACCCTTGATTCATGAGGTCTGGGTCTTTTTTCACATGTGCAAATGAGATTCCTTGTCTAGTTTTGTAAAGTCTGAAAACAATGCCTTCTGGGACAGCAGCAAACTAGGATTAAGATCAAAGCAGAGAAAAAAAAGCAGCAGCTGAGGTGCATCCTTTATATGACCTTCCTTGAAAGATACTGCATTTCTCTCTGCCCAGGACATTATTTCTATTCATTCTGATAAAAGGTTTGATAGCCCCTCTGGTTTTGCTTCTGAAAAAGTCAGACCCCAAATGTCTCAAGTTGGGCACCCAGAACATGAAGATCACACAATCAGTGCATTTAGCCACTTGCTCAGGAATACATAGCAAGTCAGTGGCAAACTCTGGGATAGAACTCAGTTCTCATGAGTCAGTCACCACCTTAATCACAAGACCATCCTCTCACTTCCTGCCTCATTCAATACACACCATCCAGTTTTTGCAGAAAATGTAGTGAGCATCCTAATACTTCAGCCTCATTCACTACACCACCCTGATTAGTCCATCCTAGACACTGAACGAGGCAGGAGTTTTAGTTAAAAATAGTTTTAAAAGACATGATGACATACCATCATAATGTATATATACATACAGGGGAAAAGAATTAAGGAAACCTGAACTTTTTAATTTGTGATTTTGCAAACTTAACATTCTTTTAATGTAGCATATTTTAAGATACAAATTCTGAGGTGTGGATGTGCTGGTGGTTTTTTGTTTTGTATTAAAGAAAAATGTAAGTTCACGTGCTCCTCTCATGATCATCAGCAGGGTTTGAACCCAAGACCATCAGTAATGCAGCCCAGACTCCTGAGCAAGCATCCTTATCTGACACCAGAAGTAGGCTGTTATTCTCTCTGCAGACTCAAAATACTGAAAGGTTGTAGTGAGTAGGTCCATTTCACAAAGATTTAACATTCATTCTTCAAGGCAGTATGCATAAGCAGATCAGATTTGGGTCTGCCATATTAGAGGTCTGTGCTCTATGCCCGACTAGGATAGAAGTGAACTTCTTTGTCAGAGTAAATAAGAGACTGTATATTCCTGTAAAATGGGATGGTTTGGACAGTTGACATTTGCCTCCCTTCAGAGAAAGAGATATGTTACTCTTATCACTGAGCAAGGCCTTAAAGTGCACCATCCTTTACACAATTGAGCAGAAGAGGTGAGATTAAAACTTATGGACTTCTCACTCTCATGGCAATGCATTTTGGCAGTGGCGGTTGCAGTGAGAGGAACATGATGAGAAAGATTTGTTATCTGTGTCCCATCCAGACCCAGTTCTGTCTGCATGGCAGTTTCAGGAGAGTCACTGGTCTGGGGAACATTCTTCAATGGACAAGGAACCTTCTGAGAATTTAGGAGCATTCCTCTAACAAGCTTTATTGTGCATGTGCAAATGGTGATTTTTTAAATTTTTTTTTAACTTACTTTAGTCATTTTTTCAAAGGAATAGCAAAATAGCACCCCTGTGACCACAGGACTAAACCCCTGGCAAATTTCAAGTGCTTGCTGCAAACCTCTGAGATACTAGTGATATTGTAATAGTCCGATAAACTATTTAACATTGCCAAGACCAGGGCCGGCCTTAGGATTTATGGTGCCCTAGGTGAGATTATTAAACTGGTGCCCCTGTGCCTGATCTGCTCTTAGCAACACAAACATAAGCTTACAATATTGGAAAACTTGCCACACTCACGTTATTAAAACCAGTTTAACTTAATTAAGCACACTGTAATGCTGATGGACTAGCACTAAAGAAGCAGCATTATAGAAAAAATTCTGATGACAGAATGATGCAATTTTTTTTTAATTTATCAAAATTTTATTGGAAATTTATATGAAGAAGTATTGAAACAAAGATTTGTTTTTAATTAAAAGCAATCTTTCTGGCTTTTTTGGCTGCAAAATCAGTAATAATGTCATCGTATGACAAAGACAAAGTCATGTCTTGTTCGATTGCAAGAATAGCAAGACCAGTTAAGCGTTCCTGACTCATTGTAGAGCGGAGATAGTTTTTAATGAGCTTTAGTTTTGAGAACCTCCGTTCTCCTGATGCTGCTGTTAAAGGAATTGTCAGTAGAATACGAGTGGCAATGTACACATTAGGATATATGTCAACAAGTTTGCGGGTATGAATAAACTGTACAATGTCCATCACTGATTTTGCATGTGGCAACATTGATGACAGTGTACTCAATTCTTCGTACAGTTCAAGTCCATTTAAATCAAAACTATCACCGTGCTTCAGGAGGCTCTCTAGGTTCTTGCACTTTGTCATTAGTTGCTCTTGTTTTCCTATTTCGTTGAATTTAGTTATGTCATACAAAAATCCAAACTGTTCATGGTGTACTTGCAAGGTATTAAACCTTTCATCAACAGCAGATACTGCTTTATCCATCACAACATTAAAAAATTCAACCTCAAATTTCTTTTCTGGATCGTCTATGGGCATGATCTGCTGTACAGATTCTTCATAAAGAAGTGTCCCTGGCCTTTTTAACTCATATTAACTATGTATTTACTTTATGAAAGTTGGAGAAAACATTGTGAAAACGTAAAACATTGGCTGCCCAACTTCTGGGCTGGCAAAAGTTATACTGACTCACAGGGAAAAAAAAAACCAGGAGAATCTTAGTACAACATATGGTCACTCTATACCAGGCATCGGGTCGGCAACCTTTCAGAAGTGGTGTGCCAAGTTCACTGTAATTTAAGGTTTCTCGTGCCAGGGCTTGTCTACATCACAAAGTTGCAGCACTGGTGAGGGGGTTACAGCGCTGCAACTTAGGAGGTGTACACATCTGCAGGGCATCACCAGCGCTGCAACTCCCTGTTTGCAGCGCTGGCCGTACTCCCGTTTTGTCTCGGGTGTAGAGGATCCAGCGCTGGTGATCCAGCGCTGGTAATCAAGTGTAGACACTTACCAGTGCTTTTCTTGACCTCCGTGGAATAAGCAGGTATCCCAGCATACCTGAGGAAGCCTCTCTGGTAATCAAGCAGGTATCCTTCCCCGCGGTTTGCTCCGGTGTTCTCCGAATCCCCCCCCAAGCAGGTCTCCTTCCCAGCGGTTTGCAGGGGGGTTCGGGGAACACGAGAGCAAACCGCGGGGAAGCAGGTCTCCTTCCCCGGTTTGCTCTCGTGTTCCCCAAACCCCCATGCAAGTAGGTCTCCTTCCCCGCACCCCCGAGCAAGCAGGTCTCCTTCCCTGCCATTTGCAGGGGGGTTCGGGGAATGCGAGAGCAAACCGCGGGGAAGGAAATCTGCTTGCTCGGAGGTTCGGGGAATGCGAGAGCAAACCGCGGGGAAGCAGGTCTCCTTCCCCAGTTTGCTCTCGCGTTCCCCGAACCCCCGTGCAAGCAGGTCTCCTTCCCCGCACCCCCAAGCAAGCAGGTCTCCTTCCCCACCGTTTGCAGGGGGATTCGGGGAACGCGAGAGCAAACCGCGGGGAAGGAGATCTGCTTGCTCGGGGGTTCGGGGAACGCGAGAGCAAACCGCGGGGAAGGAGACCTGCTTGCTCGGGGGTTCGGGGAACGCGAGAGCAAACCGCTGGGAAGGAGACCTGCTTGCTCGGGGGTTCGGGGAACGCGAGAGCAAACCGCTGGGAAGGAGACCTGCTTGCTCGGGGGTTCGGGGAACACTGGAGCAAAACCGGGGAAGGAGACCTGCTTTCCCGCGGTTTGCTCTCGCGTTCCCCGAACCCCCCTTGAAGCCGCCCAACAGCGCTGCAGTGTGGCCACATCTAACACCACTTGCAGCGCTGGTTGCTGTAAGTGTGGCCACTCTGCAGCACTGGCCCTATACAGCTGTACTAATACAGCCGTAACAACCAGCGCTACAAAATTGTAGATGTAGACATACCCCCAGTAATACATTTTAATGTTTGTAGAAGGTTTCTCTCTATGTCTATATTATATAAATAAACTATTGTTATTATCTGAGGTCTTGGCCACCGGTCCTGCTCAGGCCACTGCCAGCTGAGTAAATGAAACCCCAAACCGGCAGCGGTCTGGTGGCTGGAACCCTAGACAAGGATCCCAGGCCCTCCTCAGCCTGCTGCTGGTCTGGGGTTCTGACCACCAACTCCTGCCAGCCAGGATCCCGGCCGCCAATCCCCCCTCAGCCCGCTACCAGCCTGGGATTCTGCTCACCCAGGCTGGCAGGAGGCAGAGTGGGGCTGGCGGCTGAGCTCCTGACTGGCAAGGGGCCGGCAGCCGGAACCCTGGAGTAGCAGTAGGCTGAGTGCTGCTGGCACCCCAGACTGGCAGCAGACTGAGCCACTCAACCCCCTATCGGCCCTGCTCAGCCCGCCACCAGCCCACTCAGCCCGCTGCCGGCTGAGTGAATGGAACCCCAAGCTGACAGCAGGTTGAGTGGTTCAGCTGGCCTGCTCAGCCCACTGCCAGCCTGGGGTTCCTTGGGGGTCTCCAGGCCAGCAGCAGGTGCTGAGTGGGGCCGATGGCTGGTATCCCAGCTGGCAATAGGGCAGCAGCCGGAACCCCAGAGCAGTGATGGGCTGAGCCGCTCAGCCTGCTGCTGCATACCATCAAAAATCAGCTCACCTGCCACCTTTGACACGTGTGCCGTAGGTTGCTGACCCCTGCTTTATACACTAGTAAGGAGATGAGCATATTACAGTTGTTGGAGGGTTCTTATCAGGAGTAACAGGCTATAGGAAAGTCAGTCAACATTTTTTGTTTCTTTGATGAAAATTGGCCCACTCCCTGCCTCAAACCAAACCTGTCACTAATAATTGTCAACAACTTAATTTTCTGTTTTTGGCTAAGATATTGATTTTTTTTTAAATAATATTGAAATTGGATTCAGGATTGTTAGCAAGAATTTTTGGCAAACAAAGTTGTTAAATGACAATCTAAATGGCAACTTAGTAAGTACTGCTTTCATGCTTGGCTCACCCCCCAGCCCGCTGGTCCAACAGCTGCAGTAGAGGAGGAGATAGGTGGAAAACTGCAGGACCCCAAAATCCACCTCTTGGGGTGCAAAGTGGCAACAGCAGCAGCAAACCCTCAGGTCCAATCACACACCAATGGGCACCACCACCAGCCTTATGGACCATGGTGAAGTTAGCACAGCATCTGATCTCAGGGACAGGGCACCCATGGAACCACAGCAGCTCATCCTGCCCTATGCAGCTCCCCCCGGATGAGATGGATAGCTGGCAGCTGCCAGCCCGGGGGAGAGGCGCTCCCCAGCTAGGGTGGCCAGATCCAGATGTCCTGATTTTATAGGGCCAGTCCCGATATTTGGGGCTTTGTCTTATACAGGCACCAATTACCCCCACCTAGAGTGACCAGACAGAAAGTGTGTAAAATCAGGACAGGGATGGGAGGGGGTGGGGGGGTAAAAGGAGCCTATATAAGAAAAAGACCCCAAAATTGGGACTGTCCCTATAAAATAGGGATATCTGCTCACCCTACCCCAATCCCGATTTTTCACACATCTGGCTAACCCCATACAAACCCTGTGTGACATTCCAATCCTGGCTGCCTGCCCAGGAAGTGAGTTAGTTACTTTCACTTTCATTCCTCAGCAAGCAGCCAGCCTCCCCTCCCACCACCTACCCCCAGCACCTCACCCAACACAGCCCTGACAGAGGGGAGGGAGGAGAGAGAGATGGGTGCTCCTGGGGAGGAGGGAGAAAGGAGGGGGTGCTCCGTGGGGCAGGGGGGAGAAGAATGGATGTTATGGGAGACAACAAAGGATACTGGTTCCAGAGCCACAGCCTCACCTGACCTCAGCCGGGGGGAAAAGAGTCACACTCACAGGTGAGCTCCTTTCCCAACCCCCACCCGCTCCCCTTCCCAGAGACCCCAGCAGACAATCCCGTCCCTCAGACTGTGCTGCATTCAGCTCTCTCTAGGACCCAGCAGCCCTGCTTCTACACTGTCTGGGCTGCCTGCAGAGTGGTGCCCCCAGGCAGTGTGAGGCCCTACGCCGTTGCCTATTCTGCCTATGCCTAAGGACGGCCCTGGCCAAGACTACTTATTTTTCCCTAATCTCTTCCTTGAAAATGGTTGAACTATTTTTGCTCAAACTTCCCAACGATTCAAAATGAGTCAAAACACAAACATGGAAAATTTCACCCCAAAACAGCTAGAGTTCATCAAAGTTATCAGCAGTTGAGAACAGCGGGTGTTTAGCACCCTTAAATGCATGAATTTCCAGACAAAAATTATATTAAAAATGGAGTTACAGTTGAGAATGTGTATCACAATACATTACATTACAGGAATGCTGATGTTATCCCAAACTAAGCATTAACCCAGTAAATTTGGAGGTAACGCACTTAAAAAATCTAAACATATTAAGATATATAAATGCACAATAGAGGCACCTAAACAACCCTACCTCATTCTTCCAGTGACACAATGCAACAGTACGATTATGATCAAGGCATTAGAAGAAAGTGATTTTTAAAGATTTTTTTTCCCCATTCTCATTGTGTCACTACAGGGAAGAGTTAAGGTCTGAGTGCTCTAAATATGTATTTCACATTTAATAAATGTCTTAAACATATATCACCTTTATTAAAATATATCAGAAAATAATAACATTTAACATTTAGTTCAAAAAACCACAAGGCACTACCTAAATATACTAAGAGTATTTCCTCTCTCCAACAAAAAATCAAAACACAACTTTAGTCCCCAAATCCAGTCATATGAGTCCTAAAAAAAGTAAGAAAAAATCTAGAAAGCCACTCAGCTGAGTTCAGTCTCTCTGCACCCTTAAAGAGAATATTTCAACCTCTCTCTTTTAACGAATTCTGAACTTCACTGGGGTGCTGAAACTAGTCACCTCTTTTCTGAATCCCTCCCATTACACTTAAGTGCCATGCCACCATTACACTTAGATGGAAGTTATGTGTTTATATTACACATCAGTCCTCTGAAATGTTTCATTAGCACACTAGGTCACCATTCTGCAGCTAAGAATATTACCCACCTCTGGGAAGGCGTCCTTTCCATCCCTGACAATTCTATGCTGCCCTTCACTTTTCTTCACACAGTCTCCGCTACCACAGGAAAGGTAAAATACACTGCCAATATACTTCTTGAATTGACAATGTAAATGACCATTAGGTCATGGAATCATAAAATATTAGGTTTGGAAGAGACCTCAGGAGGTCTTCTAGTCAACCCCCTTGCTCAAAGCAGGCCCAACCCCAACAAAATCACCCCACCAAGTTAAAGTGCTATTTTAATATTCTCTCAAATGATATTTTAATCCATGATCTAGAATAAAACAGTCACTGCTGATATAGTCGGCAGTAATCATAACAGATTGAAGTTTGCATTTTAACACAGTCAAATACAAAATCAAACATTTAGGAACATAGAATGCAAGCCCAAAGCAATCCCATATTTCCAAGACAGAGAAGGATATATTGGAAAGCACTGACTCCTACATAGACTTCAGGGTTATGATGGATAACCAAAAGAACAAGCTCCCAGTGCAGCTATGTGTCCAAGAGGGTTAATACTATTGCAGAACAACATTAAGGAGGAGAGGGTATTGGTATAACTTCTATCCATGGCATTAACAAGACCACTACTGGAAGGGTGTTGCCAGTTCTGGTATCCGGAACACTTCAAAAAAGATGAATAACCGAAGAGGATGTTTACAAAAGACCCACAAGAATGAGCAAATAATTGGAAAACAGCGAGAGAGAAAGGAGTTCAGTCTCCTTAGTTCATTGGAAAAAAAGGTTAACAGGTGACTTGATCAAGATCCAGTATTGGCTTGGAGAGATGATGATAGCAGAGGGCTCTTTACGGCCCCTGAAAATGTCATCACAAGATTCAATGTCTACAAGTTGAAGCTAGAAAAATTCAGATTGGAAATAAGGCACACATTTTAAACATTAAGGGTAATTAACTGTTGAAAAAAATTACCAAGGGATATGGTGGATTCTCCATCACTTAACCTTTAAATCAAGACTGCATGTCTTCTTGAAAGATATGAAAGTTCAACAGCAAACTGTTGGGAAGTTGAACGAATTACTGCATGAAATTTTAAGGCCTGTGTTATGCAGGAGGCCATATTAGAAAATCATTAGTTCCTTTAGGCCTAAAAAAAAAAAAAAAACCTATGAATTTTAATCCGTAAGGGAATGAATTTCCTGCTGTCAGCTTGTCTTTGGAGTAAGTGGACTCTTAGCCAGCCATGGCAATATTCAACCTGTCTGCACTACTGAGCATGTTGCAGCGAGAAACACTTACAGACATAATATTAGTACAATCCACAATGTCAATACTTTCAAAAAATAATATTTAGAGCATCTTGTTTCTATACAGAAAAGGAAAACTAAGCTTTCACTCTTCTTGTCCTCTCAAACAATATTCCAACAACCACATTGTCTTACTTCTCAGATACAGAAGCTGGTTTCTATATTTAGACTTCTCTGACAGTACCATTTACACACATCAAGAGTGAAGTCCTTAATATTAATTCCTTTAAGTTCAACTGTTTGCAATATCCTATATAAGACTTGGAAAAACTAACCAGAAACCTAAAGGACCAAATACTCGCAAGGCTGATACAAAGGACAGACCTCATTCCAAGATCTGCAGATATCGAGAGTTACCTAAACAACTAATATCTCGACTCTCATATCAACATTACCTTAGTTTTGAGTTAGTCCTGACAAATAAATGTTAGGAGCAAGAGAAAGGAAGGGACCTTCCCCTTCTCCTCACTCCTGCATCTTCTCCCATTCTACTCTCCTTGCTGCTAAGGTTGACTTTGGGGGAATCTGGGGGAATGTGAAGAGTTTAGCTCCATTGTCTTACCAGGCAACAAATTTAGGTCATTTATTTGTCATCTAGTATACTGGCCCCTGGTTGAGAAGAGCAGTTATAACTTCTTGTGAAAGAAAGTGCTGTGGGAAAGCACTTTTAGTACTTCTACAGGTGCCTCATTGGGTCTCCCTCAGAGCAAACAGAGGGAAAAGAGCACCAAAAGCTGTGCAAGTGTTTTTTCTTTATAACTTTTATTGGACATTATTGACATGAACTGTGACCGTATAAATCACTGTTGCAACCAATGTTATAAATTTGCAGCAAATATTATACAAAGATTTTTGTGTGAGGTGTCTGACAAGGTTATGATTATGCTGTTTGTATGTGTGCATCATTTTTGTATTTGAAGTTATGAATATGGGCTATGTACTTGTATCTCAAATGTATTTGATTCCAGGTAGCATCAGTGAAGCATTTGGTCAGCTTCTTGAGAAAGGAATATTCTCAGTAAGTGCCCAATCAAGAAACACTTGGCTGACAAACTTTGGGAGACGCCAATCCACCTCTGAGAATGGTCACACCTGGGAACATTCAAACTTAACATGTAAACAATGGCATCTGCCTGTAAAGAAATGAGTCATGCATGGAAATGTGGCTTGCCCATGTGACTCCAGGCTCTATCTTGCTGCTGTGATTTCCACAGTAAGAACGGACGGGTGTCCTTCCACAGGGCAAAGGATATACAAGCCCCTGTAAATCCCTCCATTTTGTCTAGCCTCCTGCTTCTGACTTCTGGAGGGACTTTGCTACAAACTGAAGTTTTGAACAACCCATACCAGCTGTGGATGTACACCAAACACTTGATTTGAACTTGCAGTTTATTCCAACACTACTGTAAGCCTGAAACAAGAACTTTGCCATTACTGTATGTAATTGATTCCATTTAACCAATTTTAGCTTTGATCTATATTTCTTTCTTTTATGAATAAACCTTTAGGTTTTAAATTCTCAAGGATTGGCAACAGCATGATTTGTGGGTAAGATTTGACTTGTATATTGACCTGGGTCTGAGGCTTGGTCCTTTGGGATCAGGAGAACCTTTTTCTTTTACTGGGATATTGGTTTTCATAACCATTTGTCCCCATAACAAGTGGCACTGGTGGTGATACTGGGAAACTGGAGCATCTAAGGGAATTGCTTATATGACTTCTGGGTAGCCAGTGGGGTAAAACTGAAGTCTTCTCTGTTTGGCTGGTTTGGTTTGCCTTGGTGTGCAAAGGAACCCCAGCCTTGGGCTGTAACTGCCCTGCTCTAAGCAATTTGTTCTGAATTGGTACTCTCAGTTGTTTCCCACCAAAGGCAGAATCGTTACAAACCAACTTCTACTGGTGAGAAAGAAGCTTTCAAAGTACACAAAGCTCTTCCTCAGGTCTGGGAAATGCACTCAGAGCTTCAAGGCTAAATGCAAAGTGGAAAGGATTGTTTAGCATAATAGTTAGCACATATTCTAAGGGACCATTCAAGGCAGAGTGGCCCATTACCAGTTCTGCAGTCATAGGACAAAAGTGGGTTGTCTTATGACTGCAGAGGTGTTAACGAATTACTATGACACTCAAGACCTTTCCTAGTCATTGCTTTCCACAATACATCTCCCATCCTATAAGTGTGGGCTTTATGTTTTTTGTTCCTAGCTGTAATACCTTACATTTGGCCATATTAAAACACTCCTCTTACCAAGTGTTCCAGATCACTATCAAACAACATTCCCAATTAATCTACCAGTCAATCTCTGTGTCACTTTTAAACTCTATCAAAAGTTGATTTTAAATTTTCCTCCTAAACAATGATAAAGATAATGTCAGATATTGAAGCCTCCTTTCTGTCCAGTGAAAGCTTGTAAGAGATAGCAACTGTGCAGAGACCCAACAAACAACTGGGCTCTACTTTTCTCCTCATTTCTCATATGGTTCAGACCAAGTATTCTACTCCCCTGGCCTGAGTGACCAGACAGCAAGTGTGAAATATCAGGACAGGAGATGAGGGTTAATATGGGCCTATATAAGAAAGACCCAAAAATTGGGACTGTCCCTATAAAATTGAGACATCTGGTCACCTTATCCCACACACACACCCCACTGCACACGTGTGTGCATACATACACACTTTAGTTACAATAAGTAATGAGTCAGAGATAGTAACAGCCTGCTCTGTAGACATTAATCTCACATGAGAACTAAAGTTGCCTGTACAACCTTATTTTGGCACCAGTGTGTGTATGCACTATGATGCAATCTTTAAACAATCGCATATACTTATTTCCATATTAAGCTCATAGAATGGATGTTCCAATCTTGGAAATTATCTTGTTCTCATTCTCTATACTATTACAAATGATAAAAAGTATTATTTCTCCATCCATCTAGAGGAAACAAAAGCAATCCATAAGCTCTTATTAAATTGCAGTAGTTGGTTTTCTTGAAAGAAGTTGGTTGCCTGTCTCACACAGATACACTCTTGAACGTGCATTCTAGTGCATTCACTTTGCTCTTGGAGCTATTTTTAACTCTGCCCCAAGAGCTTTTGCTCTGCTGATAGTTTTTTCCAAAGTACATCTGAGACACAAAGTAGTCTACTAGCCATAAGCTTCAATTCCTCCTGCAGCATACGCTGAAGTTCTATGTTCAATTTCAAGTAGAATAGTTTTAATCTCTTCTACAATGTTTATATTTCATTTTAAACAGCTCTGTTTCTATTCTTCATTATGGCACTTTAATTAACCAAATTTAAAGACACTTAGTTTAGCTTTTCAGCAATTTTTATTCAACCAAAATGTGATTTTTATGGCTAAAGCAGTACATGATTGCTAAAAAACAGTTCCACCTTCAGTGTCTGGAACGTCCATGAATGAATGAATGACTAGTTTTGCCCTCAAATCTCTGTCTTCTCAGATTTGTCTTAAGATTTTCACTGAAGCTACTTTACATAATTTAGATACAATAGAAAAATAGTGAAGGTTTCAGTATCTCTGCTCTTTTATTACCATCCTAAACTCCACCCTAACCCAATGTTTTAAGTTAACCATGCATCACTACCTTAGGCTACTGGAAACAGTTTTTAATGCTCGGCCACAAGTAATGATTTAATATCAGGAAAGGCCTATGTTAAGTTTCATCTGAACTCAAAATGAAAAGCTCTCTGGAACATGAAAGGACAGTTTAACCAGCAATTGCTGCTGTAATTTTGTAATAAGAATTCTTTAGAAAATTTTTGTACAGTCTATTACAGTCTCTTCCTCTTCTAAAATGAAGCTGAGCTGAAAGGGGTAAAAAAATCAGTTGTAACAGGCAATTAAAGTTTTCCAACTCAAAAAGATATTAAACTTTTGGCTTAAAGTAAAAACCCATCTACTAACGCATTTTTCTTATGAAAAAATGATCTAGGAGCAGAAAGCTGTCTTCTACAGTTTTCTAGTCTTAGCTTACTTATGCTCACAGGTTTTGGGCTTACGGCTCTTAACTAGTAAGATCTGTCTTAGAATAAGAATACATAAGTGACCCCTCCAAACCATACAGTTAAATGAAAAGGTTAGAGTCTTATTTTACATATGCCATCTTCCATTTTCTGTATAGCTACTAGCTTCATGAGATATATTCCTCCCCAAGATCCTTTTAGAAAGCTGTTTTCTTAAAAGAACTTGAAAACTGGAATATAAAATCATTACCTTTATAATATATGGTAAATATCCATAACAACAACAGTAAGGTGAACATTCAGACAGGTTATTTTGTACATTTACATCCCCAAAAATCCTGAATCTTTAACTGTTGTTCTCACATGCTGGTTACATTACACTCACTTGGGACCACCACTAAGCATGGAGTGGCTTTTTGGGATGTGGAGGGAAAACAGTCAATTTCTCTGCATAATTCTATGGATTTGTAAATTCTAACAAATATTAGTGCTATCAAGCGATTAAAAAAATTAACCGTGATTAATCGCACTGTTAAACAATAATAGAATACCATTTATTGAAATATAGTGGATGTTTTCTAAATTTTCAAACATATTGATTTCAATTACAACACAGAATACAAAGTGTACCGTGTTCACTTTATATGTATTTTTGATTTAAAATATTTGCACAGTAAAAAAAAAGAAAGTATTTTTCAATTCACCTAATACAAGTACTGTAGTACAATCTCTTTATCACGAAAGTTGAACTTACAAATGTAGAATTGTGTAAAGAATAACTGCATTCAAATATAATACAATGTAAAATTTTAGAGCCTACAAGTCAACTCGGTCCTATTTCTTGTTCAGTCAATCGCTCAGACAAACAAGTTTGTTTACACTTGCTGCCTGCTTCTTGTTCACAATGTCACCTCAAAGTAAGAACAGGCATTCGCATGGCACCGTTGCAGCCGGCATCGCAAGAGATTTGCATGTCAGCTATGCTAAAGATTCATATGTCCCTTCATGCTTCATTCACCACTACAGAGGACATGCGTCCATGCTGATGACTGGTTCTACTTGATAACAATCCTAAGCAATGTGGACTGATGCATATTCATTTTCACAATCTGAGTCAGATGCCACCAGCAGAAGGTTGATTTTCTTTTCTGGTGGTTCGGGTCCTGTAGTTTCCACATCGGAGTGTTGCTCTTTTAAGATTTCTGAAAGCATGTGCCACAGCTCATACCGCTCAGATTTTGAAAGACATTTCAGACTCTTAAACCTTGGGTCAAATGCTGTAGCTATCTTCAGAAATCTCACATTGGTACCTTTTCATGTTTTGTCAAATCTGCAGCAAAAGTGTTCTTAAAATGAACAACGTGCCTGAGTCATTATCCGAGATTACTATAACATGAAATATATGGCAGAATCAGGTAAAACAGCTGGAGACATACAATTCTCCCCCAAGGAGTTCAGTCACAAATTTATTAACACATTCTTTTTTTAACAAGCGTCATCAGCATGGAAGAATGTCCTCTGGAATGGTGGCCAAAGCATGAAAGCATACAAATGTTTAGTATATCTGGCACATAAATACCTTGCAATGCTGGCTACAAAAGTCCCATACGAATGCCTGTTCTCACTTTCTGGTGATATAATAAGTTAAAAGTGGGCAGCATTATCTCCCATAAATATAAGCAAACTTGTTTGTCTTAACGAGTGGTTGAACAAGAAGTAGGACTGAGTGGCCTTGTAGACTCTAAAGTTTTGCATTGTATTAATTTTGAATGCAGTTATGTAACAAAAAAATCTACATTTGTAAGGTGCATTTTCATAATAAAGAGATTGCACTACAGTACTTGTATGAGGCGAACTGAAAAATGCTATTTCTTTTGTTTATCATTTTTACAGTGCAAATATTTGTAATAAAAATAATATAAAGTGAGCAGTGTACACTTTGTATTCTGTGTTGTAATTGAAATTTCAATTTGTATTCTATTTAACAGTGTGATTAAAGCTGTAATTAATCATGATAATTTTTTTTGAGTTAATCGCGTGAGTTAACTGTGCTTAATCAACAGCCCTAATTAATATCCTATTGTGTCCTGCATTTTACCAGGAAGGAAAAAGTGGCATCAGATATCGCTGATATGAAGATGGTTTGACAAAATAATCCTCTTAGATCACTTGGGGGATGGAGAATGGCTGACTCTCTCCTCCCAACAATCTAGCTCACACGGGGCAGGGGAAAGGCTCAGTATACTCATCCCCGCCAACCCCAAGGAGTAGGGACACACAGGGGGCAGAGAGAGGGGCTCAGACCCCAGCTTACATTTGGGGGGCAGGGAGAGAGGCTCAGACCTCCCAAAAAGGCAGTCTCTCTGAAATCCTGGCTCATGCATGGCTATCAGAAACCCCATGACCAAAGACTCAGTGACTTGCCTTCCTTCAATTATACTCGGTTCCATTGCTCAGAAAACGGGTGAAATCATGAGTCAAGCACCCTGTCTAGCGAGGTCTCATCTTAAACCAGAAATGTTACACTATAGTTGACTTTCCTTCCCATTGGATTCAATTTCCATTTTCTGAAGAACAACTTTCACTTGAACCTTGTCACTTAGACGCACTGGCTTACTTCTGGGCTTCTGGCTTCACTCTTCAGGGATAGTCATGCATTTTATGACTCTTACGGTTTGGTTTTGTTTGTAAAGAAACCTCCATGTACAGCCTAAGTATTTTATTTTTTATTTATTATTCTAGGACCTTTTTGGACAGCAAAGTTTATATTTTTTAGTCCTTTTTTCTAAAGGTTAGCACGCTAGTAAACATACAACTTCTCCTGAGAGAACACTGACTTTATTGCGTGGTCACTCTTATCAATTATTATGTGCTAAATTAGGATTCTTTTGGGTGGCCACAAAAGAATCATGGTACCAGCAATCTTCCAGAAAAGGCCATGTAACTGTAAGATCAAGGCACCAATAAACTAGACATACTACAAACAGCTGCTGACCTCCATTATTGACTACCCTCCAGGAGCCTCCACAATCACCTGCATAAGAAGGATGATAGGGTAAAGAGAATAAGACGGAGAATGTCTTGTTGCCCTCCTATAAATCCATGGTATGCCCATATCTTGACTAGTGCATACAGATGTGGTCTCCTCGTCTCAAAAAAGATATACTGGCATTAGAAAAGGTTCAGAGAAGGGCAACTAAAATGATTAGGGGGTTGGAACAGTCCCATATGAGCAGAGATTAAAGAGGCTAGGACTTTTCAACTTGGAAAAGAGGAGACTAAGGGGGGATATGATAGAGGTATATCAAATCATGAGTGGTGTGGAGAAAGTGAATAAGGAAAAGTTATTTACTTGTTCCCATAATATAAGAACTAGGGGTCACCAAATGGAATTAATGGGCTGCAGGTTTAACACAAATAAAAGGAAGTTCTTCTTCATGCAGCACACAGTCAACCTGTGGAACTCCTTGCCTGAGGAGGTTGTGAAGGGCAGGACTATAACAGGGTTTAAAAGAGAACTAGATAAATTCATGGAGGTTAAGTCTATTAATGGCTATTAGCCAGGATGGGTAAGGCGTCCCTAGCCTCTGTCTGTCAGAGGGTGGAGATGGATGGCAGGAGAGAAATCACTTGATCATTACCTGTTAGATTCACTCCCTCTGGGGCACCTGGCACTGGCCACTGTCAGTAGACAGGATACTTTGGTCTGACCCAGTATGGCCATTCTTATCTTCTTAAAATTAGGAGATCATCAAGAGGTAATTCAGCATAGGAGAGATCAGTGAGAAATGTTCTATGTGAATACCAAGTTACAGCTCTCAATTAGCTGTTTCAACTCAAATGACATTTGGAAGAGAAAGCAAGAGGCAGAAGAATCAAGGGGATTGTCCACATGAAAAGTAACTTTGCCTAGGATACAGGTAGGGAACGGGAAAGAAAAGATAGGGCTGACTCAATCAGAATCTGGAAGAAGAGGAGTGACGGGAGAGCACTGTAGGAAGGACAGCAGTAGGGACAGAGGGGGAGAGCTAGTAGGTAGAGGAAGAGTAATTGAAGACATTATGAATTATGGACAGACTACTGGGGCAGATGCTGTGGAACAAGCAGGAATAAAGGAGTGATGTTTTGGATCTTCCTCAACGTTACTTGACCTAATCAGTGAATTCTGACTTAGAAATTCATAGGAAGTGTCCACATATTTTGCCTGACAGTTTTCATTCTTGGGTTTCTCAGTAAGCCACTGAATCATTTATAGGTAGCACAAATACTACCATCCAATATATCTATATATAGTGCAGCTGTTTGTTTTACAGTATCTCTCTTTTATATGCAATAGTTTAAATTGCTGATAATATCTACCCAATAATACTGTATTATCTAAAATATGTTTAGTACTTAAATTAAAAAAAAACACTGCATTCACAACAAGGAATCAGACATGGCAAATTTGTAGTCACCAAGTGCTATTAGTGCGCTACATGGTATACACAGCGAAGTTGCCTGCGGAACAATTATAAGCTAGTGTCTTGAACTGCATGCTAAATTTTCTTTCGATTTTTCTTCTAAAGCGTAATCTCAGATAATTAATTTTTTTATTTATAACTGGATGTAGCTCAAGCATCATAAAACTAAAGCCAGAAAAGTAAATGGCTGGATGTTTCCTACACATAAGAGATCAGCATGGTAGAAAAATAAAATAATTCCACATGTAATTTTTAATAATAATTGGAGATATACCTATCTCCTAGAACTGGAAGGGACCTTGAAAGGTCATTGAGTCCAACCCCTTGCCTTCACTAGCAGGACCAAGTACTGATTTTTGCCCCAGATCCCTAAGTGGCCCCCTCAAGGACTGAACTCACAATCCTGGATTTAGCAGGCCAATGCTCAAACCACTGAGCGATTATCCCTCCCCCCAGTATTCTATATGTTAACATTTACTAAAAATATACCACAGCATTCCAGGTCATTATGGTAAGTAAAATAAACTTAAGACCAATTATAATAGCTTTTTACAAGAGCTCTACATCTTCCATCTCCAATTCAATCATGCTGTGAAGAACGAGTCAGTCCTCAACTCAACAGCTAGTTCCTTGGTCTGCAAATCTGCCCAATCACCTAAGGCACCCTCCAGTCTTTGATCATTTCTGCCTACTTTGTCTGAACAACAAGTGTGCTGACTACTTTATGATATCGTTATATACTAACTTTTTTTAAATTTAGCCCAAGTGCAGCCAATAGCCACCTAGGAGGACCGTCTTCATATCTTACTGGATTTCTTTTAAGGATCAAATACAACTCTCACCCCCACCCCCATTTAATGGATTCTGCCTTAACTTCAGCCCATCCCGTCCTTCAGCCCATTCCTAAATTTCCCCAGATACCACTATCTTTCTGTACCCTTTTCTCTCAACTACAAGCTATTCAGTGTCTCCCCGATACTGCTGTACCACCTGGAACAAATTCTCTTTCTGAGCCTAGGTCCATGGTACCTTTCAGGTCAATACTCATCTTTTTCACTTAGCATCTGACATGAATAGCACAAATTAATCAAATCCCCAAGCTTCAATACATTGCAAAACACAGCCTGTTTCCATCATACCTCTAGATATTGTTTGTATACTTACTCTGTATCTAAAATGAACTTGTGTAGACTAATCAGCGCTGTTTGTTTTCTACAGCTTCTCAAAAATACTGTTTTTACAATGCAACGCCACGATGTAGCAAGAATTATGCTTCCAGTCATCATTCCTCAGGCATGTCCACTAGAAGGCAGCAACTGAATATTTTTCTGAAGGCTACTGTAACAGCAACTATCAGACTGCCCTATTTCAGACTCATTATGAATATTAAACACCAGTGATTATATAAACTGGCCCTAATGCAAAATATTTGCACACTGGGAAAGCTAAGAAGCAGGGAAACAGATCACTCAGGGAAGCTAGCGAAGTACTCATGAGGGCTATAGGTTCTGGTGGATGGGACACAAAAAGCATGTGAAACACAGGAGCTCTGCAGATATTCTGAGCTGAGGCAGTGGAGGAAATCCTGGGAAGTTCAGACTATCCGTAGGGTTGATAAAGTCTCCAGAGACACAGAAAGTAAGTCCAGCTGTCTGTGTTGGGCTATGCTGCACAGCTGCGGTGGCAACAGCCTCTATCACAATTAAACTGTAGACTTGGTGACACACTGTAATGATGACCTTGGAAGTCATGAATTCCATGATTCTCCACCTCTCTCTTCAGCCCTTTTAGTTTCCCTTCTATTCCACTTGGGTCAAAAAATTCTATTACTTTAGGGAAAAGATACCAGGAGCAGCACCTCTGTGATGCAATAATTCTGCCACCTACCCCTTCTTCACAGGGATTGCGGAAACGCCGCTTCCACCTCCCTCTTCTCACACCACAGATTACACCATCATATACTGAAGGCTGAAGGGTTTGAAGACTGCTAATAAAGGACAGCTGCTGCTGTACTTCTCTCTGCTGTCTCTAAAGGGATAGGCAATGGCCTGGTTCTCTATGCCACAGACTCAGAGGCAATATAGTGTTCTGTTTGTGAACAGATGATCAAGTAGTCTGCCAGTGAAAACTTTTGACACTTGTACATGTCCCCTCAGACTCACTTCAGTCAACACAACCACAGTATGAAAAGTGGAAGGAAAGAGTGATTTTGTTAGGTTACCTCTGATGTCACAATGACACTACTTGAGACCTGAGCTATTGAAATGGATACAACAATTGCTTAAACTTCTTTAGCACAACTTGATTTCCTTGAATATAGCCTATGCATCAGTTTCCAGTGATTGTATTATTGTACTGAAAGATTGGATAGTGGTTTTTTTCCATTACTGAGATCATCCAAGTCAATTTATATCAACTGGATATCAAAGCAGATGGTAGCTGACATAACCTGAAGTGGAGCAGGAAGAACAGATATATGAAAACATGCCATATTGGCATGTTTTCTGGTAGCCTGGTAGAGAAGGGCCCGAACTACTGGAGGCAGTGTCCGCTCCCTGTACAGAAGTGGGATGTCTGTCATCTCCAGTATCAAATCACAGATAGAAGGGTAATGACTGACTCTCAAATGAAAACCTGTCTTTCATTTTCCCTTTCTGCTTAAGTTTCCCCAGCTGGAAGAGATGTATGGAGTGCAAGAAATCTGATTGTCACATATTTTTCTATCTTCTTAGTACAGGATGAATGAAGAGATATGAGGGAACAGAAATAGAGCAGGAAAAAAGAGGTGTGGACTTCATTCTTTCACATAAAAGGTACCAAAAGAACTGGGAAGAAGAGACTGGGGGACAATGAAATTGTCCATTCTTTTCCTCCTTGTTCTTAGTAGAAGGAGCTATCACGCTATCTCTTCCATCTTTCATTCTACAAAGTGACTGGCAGTCAGGAGGATCATATAACAATTCTTATATTTGCTATTTAGTATCAACAAATTATTTGCTGCACACTTGCATATGTAGGAAAATAAACATTGGAAATTATACACCTATGCACAACTGAGCATTGCTCTTCAACATTTACATTTCATATATGTATTTTCACCAAAAACACAATAAATGTGAAAATTTACATTAACTCAATATTCCAGTCAAGAAATTAAACACAAAAATTAAAAAGCAGACTTCTACAGCAATATTAATGGTTACACTGCATATACTATCTTCTCTCTGCCTAAGCAGGTATATCTTTAATATAATACTCAAAGTGACTGAGTTAGAAGAGTTGCAAGATCTTTAACTTTTGAGTTTATTGATCCTGTTTTAATTTTTCATCCTTAAGGATTCATTAATGTAGCCTTTTACATTTAATAAAGACTGAGGAAAATCCACGAATGTATGTCTATCAACTCCTCTGACCCTTTCAACATTTCACCAAGTAGTAAAATAAAATTTTAAAAACTTATTTCATTTAAGCTTCTGTCATGAAAAAATTTAAGTGTTTAATGTCAATGATGTTGTAAAGATTAAAACAAGTGGACTGGGAACCATGAATGATATTTAAGTTGACTATTTAAATGCTTACTGTTTTCTAACTGCCCAGATATTGTTTCAGAATGTGAGAAAATATTATAAAGCAAACCAAGCTACTCAGACTGTGGCACATGCCATCAAGGATAATTCTTTAAAAAGGCTTACTGTCAAGAGTTCAT
The DNA here is from genome assembly GCF_007399415.2 of Gopherus evgoodei. Taxonomy (NCBI): domain Eukaryota; kingdom Metazoa; phylum Chordata; order Testudines; family Testudinidae; genus Gopherus; species Gopherus evgoodei. Next base: position 9,209,172 of record NC_044332.1, on the reverse strand, counting down.
CCCTTTCTGAAGAATGAAAAGGCTCTTAGAAACACAAGTAGCACACCCTCAGGATGAAAAGAAAGAAATAATGATCTAAAAGCCAAGCTAAGTTCTAATTTGCTGAAAGGACTTATTTCTAGTGTACAATTATTAATACTTATGAGTCACAATAACTAAGCAGCACGGCTGTAAATATAACCGGCTTTTATAAGCTGTTGCACAAAAGAGTAAGATAAGTTCATTTCCTATTCCTTCCTCTTGCATTTCTGTTCAATTACCAAAAAAGTCTTTGCAGGAAGAAGAGGTGTTGTACCATGCCTTAAATAATTATACAAGTGAGTGCCCTGTATCTCTCACAATATGTATTTATGAATCAGTCAACTGGATTTCAGGTCTATAATTTGATCAGAGGATTTTAGAGCAAAGCTAGAGTTGTCTATATATTTGCCATTATGCAAATTGGACTTCTATTTTCATTTTAAGGTTTGCCAGTTTTTAATTTTATAATACTAGGATTCAAATCCCATTTCAAGAATACTGAGCAGAATCTCTCTCTCTTCCCAGGGTACCATGGAGAGCTCCTACAGCCATTACTTTGTCTCCTTTACCCCCTCCTTTCTTCCCCTCAGACTCCACAGTCTGTCGCTCCTCCTGCCACCATCAGCAGGCCTGATCTGTTCAAATAGCTTTGTCCTAACTACCACAGATATTCTGGCACCCTCTGGCTAGTCTTTTTATAATAGCTATAACCACTCTTCCAATTGCTTACCAAGTTATTTTCAATTTGAACAATTCCTGAGCATTCTATCTGGATGCCAACTAAATGTCCACTTGGCTGTATCATGTAATTAGTGGGTGCAATATTGTGTAACTACCATTTAATTTTGATTGTTATTTCAGACAGCTATATTAAGATGTCATAGTTATGTTTTCCAAAAAAGTCAGGGCATTAAGTGGCAGATTCACAGCCCAGACAGAAGACCCAAACCACTAACCACTGAACAGTTGTCAGCCTACTTCACTGACAAAATCAACCAACAAATCTGTCCCATCATCCTGACTGATTTTGGCACCATCACACATAATGAATATAATGTCTCAAGTCAGAATCTGTGACATTGATCCATGTTCTCTCATGGCTTGTACAAGCCAGTGAAGAACAAATATACCCATTACTGATGAAAATAATCAATGTTGCCTTCAGAGAAGGACTCCTACCAAACTCCTCAAAAATGCAATCTTCAAGAAGCCAACTCTCCAACTACCATCCCATCTCCAGAGTTCAGTTCCTGGATAAACTGACAAACTAATTTAAACAAAGGCCCAACCTGTGACATCATTCAAGATCCTTGAATGCTCACAATCAGGGTTCAGACCGGGGCATAGCACAGAGACAGCTCTAAGTGGCAATAAAAAGATGACCTCATGGTCACAGGCACAATTAAGATTACAATTCTCATCTTGTTGGACCTGCAGCCTTTGACAGAGGGGACTACACAAGGTACTACTGACACCTACATGACATCACAAGGGGTTGATAGCCCAGTAGTGCAGTGGCTCCAGTCGTTCCTCTACAGCAGAAATTAGATTGGTGATGGTAACTGCTCCTTCCTCAGGTCCATCATCCCACAGGAATCCATACTATCCCTGCTTCTCTTCAATATCTACATGATGGCACTAGGTGAGATAGTGGGACACCAAGGGCTTTGCAACAAATGACACTCAACTCTATACCTTATTCTCAATGGATGCAACAACTGCCATTTCTTCAATGTCTTAATGCCAACAGGAAATTAGGTCTTGGATAAAAAACAACTAGCTGAAGCTGAACACAGGCAAGATGGAAGTGATGCTGGTCAGAAACAGGAAACACTTTGAGAAGAGCTAGCCAATGATGTTTCTGCCTTCCACTGAATTTGTCAAAGAACCCTTGGGATTCTGTTTAACTCATTGCTAAGCTTGGATGATCAGGTTGCATCAGTTTGCAAATACATCTGTGATGCTGTCTAGCAGATTGCCAGCTAATTCACTTGCATGCTAATAGGAATCTAAGAAGTGTCAAAAGGCACTGTAATGCGATCAGGCCAATTCACTTTTTGGTATAGTTCAAAGGAATAGTTCACTAACCTTTAACTTCTTGTTTACAATCGCATTACTTTATGTGTAGCCTATAATTAGATGACTCTAGATCAAAACTATATATTAACATTAGGATGAGAATTTACTTAATGTGTAAATCTTCATGAAAACTAATGAAGGCTTGTTTCTAGTAATCACATCATGTTTACATGGTATTACCAATTCTTCCATGATATTAGAACACTTGACAGGGCACCGATGATGCTTTACCAACACCAAGCTGAAAAACATTGCATGGCATTGGTAAAATGCCCCAGAATAGGAAAATAAAGGAAATCTGTTAATGCATAATACTAAGGGCAAATCTGCATATTGTACATGATGATATATTCCCTTGCAATATACCATCTGGTGATGGACTTCAATGACCCCATGAAAATGCTTGTCTCTGAGGAAGGAGCCTCATGTCAACAGCAGGCATCAAGTCCTGTTATTCTGAGAATGAGGAAATAGACATCAGCATAAAGCTATTTTGGAGACACCAAAAAGAAAAAGGTTTGAGGCAAATTCTATTGAGCATTCCTTTAGTACTGGGGGAGGACCCATTGATCTGTGGCGGTATTTGCACATAGTGAGAAATAGCATATATTTTATACAATACTGTAGTGCCTAGGAGGACCTAGTAATGAACAAAGACCCCATGGTGCTGGGCATAGTATATACACAGAACAAGACGACAGTGCCTGCCCCAAGAAGCTTACAGTAAAACAAGAGAGATGAAGACAGATGGGGAAGTAAAAGGAAACACTGAGACTTGGTCTCTGCTTTCAATGCATTCTTTCTGAGCATCATACAGCACTGCTTGATGTAATCTGTTTGAAAGTAGTAGATGAACCCAAAAGAAAAGGCTGCCATCAAAACCAGTCTTTTAGGGTATTTTTAAAAACAATGCTCCTAATATATTCCCTATAGAAGGGAAATTATGACTTATTTAAATTTATTCCCTTCAGTCAGAAGAGTATGAATGGTGTGGTAGTCGCCTGAAGCATTCTTCAAGAACTGTTGGTTGGGGGGGGGGGGTGTTTTGTTTGCTTTTAATCAGAATGCACGGTGCCCCAGCAACCCACCTCCCTCCACAAACCAGTGATTCGGGAATATCTTGACTGTCCTCTGGAATGCTGTCCTCTTGCAGCTTTCCTTCTTACAGTTCAACTATCACCAGTGAAAATTAACCTTTAAAAGTGAAAGACAACTTCTGTGCTCCATATAGAGGTACGCCCCCTCAAAGTTGGAAAGCTTTCTAGATCCTTGTTTCTTCCTTTAAAATGATGGTTCTTTGTTAGTTATTTGTGGTGCACTAACAGTGTACTTAGCATCATAGTAACAAGGAGCAGAATCCTTACACTAAGACAAACCTAGACAACTATTAAACAGAGTGATGTGCACACATACTGGAGATGCACAGCGGAACAGTAGATGATTTGTTTTTAAGTTTTTGTTTAGTAAAATTTCGGTTCAGCTGACAGTAGGTTACCTCCAATGGTCATGCAGAATTAGTGCACATTATGGAGGGATGCGAAGGAGAGTTATGCAGTGAGTAGATGCTGAGGCAGTGGAGGGAATTAATAGTCCAGCTACATCATCTACTGATAACAGGCTTTTGAGTTGTCCTTCAGAAGACAGATCTATGACAGTCTCTTGGCTGAGGAGCATTTAGGACAGTTTAGCTGATATGAGGCCAACAGGGAACAGTGAACCAACCACGCAGTAAGCATGCCTGAACAACAGCTGGGCCCCACAAGCAAGACACTTGCATCTACAGTCTCAGGAAGTAAGGGAGGAAAGGGAACAAAGACTGGGGTTGAGGGAATTGGGATCATGTTTTGCCAAGGGAGGGAATGGGAACAGGGAATAGGAACAGAGACACAGGCAAGGCGCTGTGGTGTCAGAGCGGAGGAGAGAGACACTAAGGAAGAAAACTGGAATCATGCTTGCTGGAAGTTCACCCCAATAAACATTGAATTGTTTGCACCTTCGGACTTTGGGTATTGTTGCTCTCTGTTCATGCGAGAACCAGGGAAATGAGAGGGTGAAGGAATAGGCCCCCTAACATTCTACATCAGGGATCTCAAACTCAAATCACCACAAGGACATGTACATTGGCCCAAGAGCCGCACCACTGACACCTTTTCATATAAAGGTACAAAAGCCCCCCCGCCCCCACCGTTTCCATGAGGCCCCACCCCTGCCCTGCCTCTTCTCACCCCTTCCCCAAAGTCCCCACCCCAATTCCGCCCCCTCTCCGCCCCATTCCAACCCCTTCCCCCGCCTCCTCCCCTGAGCACGAGGCTCCCCGCTCCTCCCCCCTCCCTCCTGGAAAGCGCTATGTGCCATCAAACAGCTGTTTGGTGGTGGGAAGCACCTGGAGGTAGGCAGAGGCGCAGAGATGCAGCGTACTGGGGGGGTGGGCAGGTGAGTGAAGCTTGGCGGCCGCAAGAAATAACTCCAGGGGGGCATGGGGAGCTTGGTGGGCTGCAGCAAATAACTCTGCAGGCCACATGTTTGAGAACCCTGTTCTACATGGAGGAAGCAGACAGCCAGGTATGCAGATAGGAACTGGCTATTGGCTGGATCCCTGCCTTTGCTCAGTTTGGAGAAAATGGCGGGAAGAGTGGGCAAGGAAGGGTGTGTCCCTAACCTGACTCCTCAGCAGGGAATAGAAGGGAGTGAGTACTTCCAGCAGCCAACCACTAAGAAAACAGCTGGTAGGAATCCCCACCTCTTCTCCCCCTAACCTCCAATCCTTCCAACACACCCTTCTCTCTCTTTGGCCTTATCTGATTTTTCCCCTGCAGCCCAGCTCCCTCACTTAATTCCTATTTCTGAACCCAAAGAAAGGAGAGGAGTAGGACATGGCTCAAAAAGGGAAAGATGAACCACTCTTTTAGCTGCTCAAAGTCAGAAATATGCAGAATTTATGTAATTGCTGAACGCCAGTACACTCTACGGAACAGGAAGTGGTTGAAAGGTCTGAAGACAATGCAACATCTCCAAGTGAAAGAACTAGATCTTTCAGGATCTGATCCATTTCTGTTCCAAGGTCAACGGAAGAAAGGAAAGAGCAACAGCTTCATACTAAGCCTTAGCTTCTGTCCTTTGCAAAACATATGAGGAAGTGTTCAAAGTCAGCTATAAAAAGAAAGAGATGCTTTTTCTACTCCTTAAAAACATATCGTGTACCAAGCAAACTGCAATGCAAGCAAGCAAGATCTGGGTCCCTCACCACCATACACTTAACTGCAACGATAGCCTGCTGAGTTATTCTCTTGTATTGTACAGTACTAGGTACTACTGCAACACAAAACATGTTCTAACAAGCTTACAATTTTTAAGTACGAAAGAGAAAAGGGGGACACAACAAACAGAAAGGAGAGCAAAAAGTAACAATGAGAAGATTACAGAGGGTCCCCTGTATACACCGGAGTGGCGTCCTTCAAAAGGGCGATGGATACCGAAAAGACGTATACCACGAAATTTTTCCCCAGACGAAATAATCAAAACTTCACCACATTTGCCTATGACAGTGCTCTTTTTGCCTAAACAGGGTACCTTGTGTGGCAAATGACTGACGCTACTGTGGTGGGTCCCATGCTTTTCCTTAATATGGGGGGTCAAGGTGCCTCCCCTTGCCCTTTTTTTTGGGTGTTATGGGCTCCACTCGTGTCCCCATGGGGGGGAGGAAGAAGAGCAGGGAAGGGACCCAGGTCCGCCCCCTACTCCAGATCCCAGCCCCTTCAGCTTACCCTCTTTCTGCTTGGGCAGGGTTTCCCTTTCCCTGGTACTCTGGTCTTCTGGTTAACAACAGTACCCCTCCAACTCTAGTCAACTCTTCTTTCCCTCCCTGTCTGACTGAAGGGGGGGGGGGGAATTAAGTGTGGAGCGGGGCCTTAATTGGCTCCAGGTGCTCCAATTAACCTGTAGTAACATTTCCCCAGTCCACAGGGAATAAGGCTTGGATCATCCTAGGGCTTATATACCTCCCATTGAACGCTCTCCTGCTGCCCTCTGGCCTTGCTGTATCACACTTTTTACAATGAGAGGTTATACAGTACACATTTTACACATAAAACACAGAATAAAACAATGTAGAACCCGAATAACACCGTTCAAAACACACAGAACATTTTAATACAATACAATAATACAGTATAAAACAGAGTCAATAATGCTAAACATAGGTAGGAATGGTGGCTGGCTTTTCCTGGTCTGGCTTTTCCATGGCTGGCTTTTTGGTGGCAGGAGTCTTTAAAAAGGATTTTATTGATGTCTGCTCTCCTGCATGAATCTTTGAATGACAGATCTCCCTGTAGCAAACCACTGCATCATTGAGAGCCCCGGAGACTTTGGCAGACTGTTCACGAAAAGGATCACTGCTCTGTATGATTTCCATAATTTCATCCATCAATCCAAAGAAACGGGAGAGATTCTTTGTCATCAGATTTCTGGCTTCCTACTCTACATCATCATCATCCTTGCTTTCTTCAGCTATCCGTTGTTGCTCCAGCTCAATTAGTTTCTCATTTGTCAGTTGCTCAGCGTGAGACTCCAACATCTCCTATACATCCTCCTCCTTCACCTCCTCTAAACTGATATCTTTCGCCAACTTGACAATTTCTTCCTTGACGGCAGGAACAGCATCAAATCTCACAAAGCTGTGGACAGCAGCTGGCCATGCACAGCGCCAAACGCTGTTCATACATTGCGAAGTGACCTCTTCCCATGACATGTCAATGTTTTGTACACCATTCAAGATGTTGTTGGACTTCCATAAGTCCTTTAAACTGGGCTTTCCTTCACCCGCCATCTCCTTAATCAGCATAGAGAACATCCTCCGTAGGTAATAAGTCTTAAACATGGCCAGTGGACACAAGTACAGTACCGTACTGTACAATAGAGGAGCGTGTTCCAATTCATGTCAGTCCCAATCCGTGCAAATGACGGATATGCGGATCAGGACCGACATAAATCAGAACACGTTCCCTTATTCATGAGCGACAGATATCCAAAACAACAGATTAGGGGAAGATGTATACCAGGGACCCACTGTATGATCAGCATACTGAAGTGGTCACAACTCACCACTTGTTAACCACTAAATGTTCTGTAGACACCAGTGTACATGCTTTAAGAATTATTTAAATAAAGATAATGTGGTGACCATGGATATTTATGAGGACCTCCTTTCATCCCTATGGGGCAGTACGAGATAAAGCAACGAGGTGCTTCTGGTGTTCTTTGCCATTAGAAAAATTCATTTTCTCCTCCACGCTCTTTTGCTAAGGAGGTAAAATAAACTCTCCACTTCTAATCCATATTCCCCTTATTTCTGCACCCAGGATGGTGTTATCCCTTTTGGCCACAGCATCACATTGGGAGCTCATATTCAGTTAATTATCCATCCCCACCCCCAAATCTTTTTCAGTCATTGTTTCCCAGGATAAGGTCCCCCATCCTCTAAGTACTTGTCTACACTTACCGGGGGATCGACAAACACTGATCGATGCATCGGCAGTCGATTTAGCGGATCTAGTGAAGACCCGCTAAATCGACTGCAGATCGCTCTCCCGTCAACACCTGTACTCCAGCAGATAGAGAAGAGTAGGGGGAGTTGACGAAAGAGCATCTCCCGTTGACATTGCGTAGTGTGGACCCTGCAGTAAGCAGGTCTAAGCTACTCCGATTTAAGTTACACTATTCATGTAACTCAAATTGTGTAGCTTAGATCGAATTTCCCCGTAGTGTACACAAGGCCTCAGTCTGGCCTATATTCTTTGTTCCTAGATGTATACATTTACATATCATATCAAAATGCAATTATTTGCTTGTGCCCAGTTTACCAAATGATCCAGATCATTCTGAATCATTGACCTGTTCTCTCCATTACTTACTATTACACCAATGTGTGTGTCATCTGCAAACTTTATCAATGATGATTTTTTGTTTACTCCCAGGTCATTGACAAAAATGTTAAATAGTATAGGGCCAAGAACCGATCTCTAGGACTCACTGGAAACAAACCCATCCGATGACAATGTCCTGTTTACAATTACATTTTGAGACCTAGTATTTGGCACACATTAAATGGATTAAAAACTGGCTATGTTAATTTTCTGCCGAAGTAAACATAATACATGCTACAGGCTTCCTAATATCTAAGTAGAGATTTGGAGCGCTAAGAATAGAAAAGGCCCAACAGCACAAGGAGCCATGCTGCCAAGCTATGATGACAGTGAGGCAGAATGGTGGCTCCCACTGACAATGATCAGAGCTAGGCAAAATTTTTGTGGTCAATATTTTATTGACTAAAAAAATGAATATTTTGGCAAACCAGACACTATTTGCAAATTCACGTAAAGTTTGTGAACAGTTTGCCCTAACCAAAAATAATCAAAATATCTTGGAAATGTTGAACAGAAACAGTTCTGACATGGCCAAAACACTGCACTATTCTTGGGTAGGAGTTACAAAATGGCCAAGGGAGGCCTGAGTTGATGGTGTCTCCCTTATAAGCTGAATTGTGAATGACTATGAATGGCCAATTTGCCATAATGAGCCTGGCAGTCAGGACACTCATCCTGGATGTGGGAGACATAAGTTCAAGGCCCTGCTCTAATGACTATTTATAAAAAATTGAACAGATGTCAAACAGGAGAGATTGAGACCCACACTAATATCCTATAGCCCCATGGATAAGGCACTCTCCTGCAATGTGGGAGACGCAAGTTCAAATACCTTCTCCACACAGACAGCGGGGGGCAATTGAACCACTGGGCTAAAGCTTATAAGGGAGACACCACCCCAACCACTTCCTCCTGCCAGTTTGCAAATCTAGTTCTCCTTTGCTTTTGTTAAAATACCTTAAATCAAAACAAAAATTGAGTCCAGTTGAATTTTTTTCCAATTTCTAAAACTTTTATTTTTTGGAATTCCCAGTGAACAAAAATAACCCATTAGTAGCACAACTCTAGTAATGATGTAGATATCCTATAGATTTTAATGTAAGAGGCACTATTGCAAAGTTTAACACTAACTAAAAGAAACAATTTGCTCCATCAGGTATTGTTCTACAGAGATTGTAATATTTTCAAAAGATAAGTTATGAATATTCATAAACTGCCAGCGAATAAAATTCAGGACTCATCCTATGGCTGACAAAATATTATATTCTCTTATGCATAATACAATTTGCACACTCTGAAGCAGAAATTCTGTTTCTTTGCTTGTTTCTATGGCAAACAAGTTCATGACTGGATGATCCCATTAGAAAAATGTCCTGAATGATGAAGTCCTTGACTGACCACTAGTGATCACTTGCAAGCTGTCTAATCAGGTAGTCTACTAGGATGTGCTAATAACCCTACACCTTCTGGGTTGCTATTGTGACCCGATGAGTGATGCATCAACACCAAAGGCAAAATACTTCCTGGCACAGAGAGGATGATTGAGCTCCCAGTTATGTGTTCATGCAGAATGTTGCTGTGATTCAAGAACCTCATAGCACTAACTGACTGGGGGAGCAGTGGGGTTACAGGAGTCTCCTAATTCTGTTACATACATTCTCGTTCAACAAAGAATGTCATGTAAGATCTCAAATGAAAGTTGATGGCACACTGGTCATCACTATCATTGTGAAATGTATGCACAGATGCTATGTAAGGAGTTAAGGTATATACACACTAAAAAGATATTGTTTAAGTCTGTATATCAAGGTATTAGTTACCAGCAAATATATAAAACAGGTTTTCCTCTAGACGGAAGGTAAAAAATGTGAACCTCTGTTAATGTAAAGTATACATTGTAAACTAAGACAACGGATGGTTATTTACATACCAAGTCAAATGTTAAAGAGATGTGAACTCAACAGTGAAGCAGCACACTGGAAAAAAACGAGCCATGGGTAGGTTATCCTTTTTATGAGAAAGACAATTAACTTAGGGAGTCTATCTAGAAGGCAAAGATGACACCTCCTCTTCCTGCACCTGGGAAGTAAACACATACCATGCACTAGCATGTTATGATTTTGTTTTATATGCAATCTTTTTTTTTTCAGTCTTATTCACTACCAAAGATTCAAGTGATAACTTATTCTTGGTTTTGCTATACATATAGCAAAGTGGTGTGTTGTTAAGTAAAGAGCTGATCCTGAGTTGAATCTTACAAGCTGGTATGTTCTGTTCATTTGGGAACAGTGGACCCGGTAGTTCTGTAAGAAGCCAATGTTAGGGGCTGGATATCACAAAGGAATACTTCAAAGGGACTTGGGGACTGTGGTTCACTTATCACTAAATTGCAAGGAAAGGGACAGCACAGCCAAGGGCAGAGTGCTTGTGGGGCTAACAGGCTGGTGGTGTTAGGAAGGTGACACCCAGCTAAGCACACACAAGACTCTCACGCTGGAGGCAAGGGATAAGATGACTCCGTCTTGGATATCTCAAGAACCAGCACAGTCATGATGGTATGGTCTCTCCATGTGAATTGTCATATCCTGAATCATGGGGAAAAATGCCATACAGAGTAATCGAATCATCTTAGCTCTAATACATTATATGTAATGTTAAGATTTACTAAAAATAACTGTGACAAAATCACGGACAGGTCACAGGCAATAAAGAAAAATTCATGGAAGCCCCACTGCCCGCTGCAGAGTGGGCTGATAGCCAAAATAGTCAAGGAGGTCTGTTAAAATCACAGAATCCATGATGAAATTGGATCCTTAATTATATGTAAATGCTTCTGAGACACAAACATCCTTGAATTTGATTGCTTAAGTGTGCTGCCCACCCAAGATTGGAAGCATCTGTTACTGAAGTTTTCATGGGCAGAGGTGGTACACATGGTACTTCCTTTCCTACGTGATCATGGTCTGTAGTGGGGCAGCTGCCCCATTCCCTGAGAATTTAGGCTGCAGCAGGCCAGTGGGCATGTGCAGATGGACAGTCAATAGAAAAAGGGCATATTGGGAGCCAATCGGGGCCCAGATTGGAGCCAATCAGGGCTGGGCTCAGCCACATAAAAGGCTGCCCAGAACAGCAGCAGGCAGTCTGTCCCAGGGCTTTGAGAGGGGAAGGTCTGTCTCCAGAGCGGGGAGACTAGCACCAGGGACAGCGCAGTGCTGGGCAGGCTGGGGAAAGCAGAAGGGAACTCCAGCCAGGTGTCTGCCAGGCTGCAGGCCCTGAGGGGAAAAGCCTAGCGGGTGTGAGGGGCTGTAGGGGAAGCGGCCCAGGGAAGTGGACAGACGAGCGGAGAGGAGGAGGACAGCAAGCCTGCTGTCAGAGGGTCCCTGGGCCGGTACCCAGAGTACAGGGCGGACCTGAGTCTCCCCCACTCCCTTGCAGTACACCGAGCCATCGGTCGTGGGGTGTGGCCATCACAAACCATGCCAGATCCCTGACAGGAGGGATTAGACTTGGGGGGGGGGGGGGTTGGACACGGTGGCTGGGGCATAGAGAGACTGCTGATCAGCCCCCTCCTCTCCCAGAGGGGGGCGTGGATGGACTAAGGGGCACTGCCGGAGGGCAGTGGCCCCGAAGAGGACACCATGAGCAGACAGCAACGTGGGCTCAGACGCCAACCAAGGGCGAGACAACGAGCAGGACACCACTGAGAGAGGGCACTCCACTAGACTGAGCTAATTCCCAAGGACGTCCAGCAGGAGGCACTGCGGTGGTGAGTCCCAACCTTGTCACAGGGTCATTCCAACAATTTAATAAGAAGAACACCCGAGGAATTTGTACTATCATGTCTGAGTGGTACCTGCTTGGAAGGCAGACATTGCAACCAATCTGGCATGCAACAGAAGTGAAATCTGGCTTGCTGAATTATGTACATGCAGAAGGCCATGTAACTGAGCATTCAGACACATTCTCATGGATGCTTGAGGATGGTTTTAAAATTGATTTTTGAGATATGCCATGACTTCAAATCTGCTTTGAGGGAACCTGCTCTCATTTGGGTCAAGACTAGGACGGCTCCCATTGATTCTATGCTGTGGGTTGACATTAAGGAAAATTTCTCTTTGTTGATCCTCACTTCTAATGGTGAAGAGCTGGATGAACGGAACTCAGAAGCTGCCAAAATGAGTTTCCTTGAATGAGCAAACTATTAAGGTACAGATAAACTTGAACTCCTTTCTTCTTAGCTCTGTGCCACTAATGACAGACATTTTCTGAAGAATCTTGTTCAGGTTATCCGATAACCTAATAGGACTCCGCTGAAAATGGGAGTTCCTCACCTGCAATCTTAGATATTTCCTTTGAGCAGATGTGTGATCATATTAAAAAAATACATCCTAAAGGTTAAGAGCCACAAGCCTGTCTTGTAGATCTAGAAGGCAGCCATGGTTACCATCATGAACTAGAATCAGTGAATGAAGGCATTGAGTCTTCTTTAAGTCCACAATTGGGCACCATTCTCCTCTCTTTTGGAAATGAGAAAACGGCAATACAAATGCTTCCCCCTGCATTGAAGTGGAGCTTCTTCTATTGGTCTGAGAATCAGAAGTGAGAACATCTCCTGCTGTAGCAGACTCTCATTGGAGAAGTCCCTGTACAAGAGTGGTGAAGGAGAAAAGGAAGGCTCTGGAACTGTATCAAATATCCCACCTTGATGATTTTTCAGGATCTCATGGTCCAAAGTGATGAGTTTCCAGACCTCCAGCAAATAAAACAAGCCGTCTCCAACGGCACATTGAGACCTGTTTTGGGCCACATAACTGAGTATTTTAGGCCACGTAAATATAAGATATTGTTATGATATGAATATGGCATAACTAAGATATGTTTTATGCAAGATGGGTCATGTGAGATCACTGAAAATGTTATGGTTTATTGAATGTGATTATCCTATTTGTATGCATGCATCATTTCTGTATCTGAAGTTAGGAATACTGACTATATATCAATTGCAAAAGTGTTGCACCTGGGGAACACCCACCAGACAAAATGCAATCAGTCTGGCTGGTTAGTCAATAAACCATTAGGGAGAACAATAGGTCTTTGAACATGCTAATCTGCCACCTTCCTGAGACACTTCCTAGGAGGGATCATTCAGTGGTTTGAACATTGACCTGCTCAACCCAGGGTTGTGAGTTCAATCCTTGAGGGGAGCCATTTAGGGATCTAGGACAAAAATTTGTGTGGGGACTGGTCCTGCTTTGAGCAGGGGTTTGGACTAGATAGCCTCCTGAGGTCCCTTCCAACCCTGATAGTCTATGATGCTGCTTTGACACTGCAGGATCATGTCACTGTGTATTAGACCCCCTGTCATAAACAGATAGTTAAGGGTTAATGTCTTTTTTACCTGTAAAGGGTTAACAAACAGGGACCCAAACACCTGACCAGAGGACCAATCAGGAAACAAGATACTTTCAAATCTGGGTGGAGGGAAGCCTTTGTTTGGGGGTTTGGGGTTTGTGTGGTGTTCTCTCTAGGTCCTGGACGGGACTGGAGGTGCAACCAAGTTTCTGCCAATCTCCCTGCTACAGTCTCTTATCTATTCAGAATAGTAAGTAAGTACAAAGGCGGTCATAGTCTTTTAACTCGTTTTTCTTTATTTGCAGATGTGTACTTGCTGGAAGTAGCTTAAATTGTGTTTCTGCTGGAGAAAGCTTCTTTCTATTGTCTATAAGCTAAAAAACTCTGTATATTTACCATCTTGATTACAGAGACAATTTTTATGTTTTTTCCTTCTTTATTAAAGTTTTCCTCTTTTTTAGAACCTAATTGATTTTTTTGGGTTATCTTTTGTAAGACTCCAGGGAAGGGAGTCTGCACTCACCAGGGAAATGGTGGGAGAAAGGAAAGGGAGGAGGGAAGAAAAACCTGCTCTCTGTGTTTATCTCTGTATCTCTCTTTGGGGAAGAAGGAAGGGGGAAGGGAACATTCCTTTCAGGTGGGGATTCAAGGAATTGAATCACGGTGGTCTCCAAGTGTACCCAGGGCGGGAAAGAGCTGGGAGAAAGAAAGACGGGGGAAGGGAAATAGTTTATTCCCCTTTGTTTTGAGACTCAAGGAATCTGGGTCTTGGGGGTTCCCAGGGAAGGGTTTGGGGGGACCAGAGGGTATCAGGCCCTGAAATTCCTGATTGGTGGCAGCGCTACAGAATCTAAGCTGGTAATTAAGCTTAGGGGAATTCATGCTAGTACCCATATTTTGGATGCTAAGGTTCAGATTTGGGAATTATACTATGACACCCCCATCTTGGCCCGCTAGTATTTTTCCACAAAAGAGGTGGAAACAAACTGGGAAACAAAGGATTTCTACCATATGTAAATCCTATTTAAGGCTGGAGAGTCAGTTAATCAAGGTCGCTTTTTTACTGGATCCCTGTCCAAGATGACTGCTAAAAACACCTAAGACTGAACTGGGGAAGAACTGGACCCAGGCTAGAAGGTGTCTGGCCTGTGAAAGGAATATCTGGAATTCTAAGCTGCAAGCAGAAGTTTGTCTTCAAGAATCTCTGCAACCTGCTTAAAACCACATTTAGGGTGAGAAATTACTATTTGTAGCCAGTTTCTTTAGTGTATTAAGCTTAGTTTGTGTGTTTGCTTTATTTGCTCAGTAATCTACTTTGATCTGTTTGCTATCCCTTATAATCACTTAAAATCAATTATTTGTAATAATAAACTTATTTTTGTTTTCTATAAACTCAGTTTGGGCAATTCATAACTTGGGGGGGTGCAAAAAGCTATGCATATCTTCCTCCACATTGATAAACAAGCCACCCATGGCCTGATACAATTAATTCTAGAGTATTTAAGGAACTAGCTGAAGCAATCTTAGAATCATTAGCAATTATCTTTGAGAACTCATGCAGGACAGGTGAGGTCCCAGGAGACTGGAGAAGGGAAAACGTAGTACTGTACCTACCTTTAATCTGGGGAACAAAGAGGACCTGGGGAATTAGAGACCTGTCAGCCTAACTTTGATAACTGAAAAAATACTGGAACAAATTACCAGTATTAAACAATCCTTTTTGTTTAATCATTAGGCATCTGGAAGATAACAAGAGTAATGAAGAGTAATTGCCAAAATGGATTTGTCAAGAACAAATCATGCCAAATCAAACTAATTTCCTTCTCTGACAGGTTTACTGGCCTAGTAGATGTAATATATATATATATATATCTTGATTTTAGTCAGGCTTTTGACACAGTCCCACATGACAGTCTCAAACAAACTAGGGAAATATGGTCTCCATAAAATTGCTATAAAGCAGTTCCACAACTGGTTGAAAGATGGTACTCAAAGAGTAGTTATCAATGGTTCGCTATCATACTAGAAGGGCATATCTAATGGGTCCTGCAGGAGTCATTTCTGGGTCTGGTACTAGTCAATATTTTTATTAATGACTTGATATTGCTGCTGGAATGGGGGTAAATGCCATCAGCTATCCTTCCAATATGAAAAATTAAAACTCATCCATGGATTCTTGTAGGAGCTTCTTTACAAACTCAGTCACCTTATGACAAGTAAGGTAATTATATGTGGACAACACCACCCGATAGTTGACAGTTCTGAGCTGAAGCTAGCAGAAGCGTAACACTTCCAAACAAGTCCAGGAGTTTAGGCTCTCTCCTTGAGTATAGTCTTGGTCTTTGGGGGCAGCTGTCACAACCAGAGGGCCAGGAAGCAGGTGTGTGAAAATACTCAAAACCAAACTGAGGCAGCTGGTATTGCCAGCTTGCTTGGATATAGGTGGAATCAATGCTATTGTCTGCCCTGGGCGTTTATACTGGCTCCAGCAAGCCAATATCAAGTGGCATGGCCAGTCTCTCTAGTACTGAAGAGTGGAGAATTTTAGAAGACAGTGGGGGTTCTTCTGCACTACCTCAATAAGGATTTCTAAAGTGTCAGGCAACCTAGCGAGTAGATCCAGAAAAGTTCTGTAATCATCAGGATGGGATAGTGCAGAAAGACTATGACTTCATCAGACGATGAAGAGGAAATTGCAGAACTCATTCCAGTTGCTGTCTGTTGGTGCTCCTCATCAGATGGCTGCTGATGAGACTCAGTATGTGACCCCTGGAGCAGATGAAGTTGCTACACCCTAACATACTTTACTGGAGGTGGAGACCAGGTTCTGAAGTGGGCAGTCACAATAAGCTTTGTGAGTTGTAGTCTCCATGGGGCCTAATATGGCCAAGCCAAGGTATCATAGATAAAAGGAGCTGGGGGTGAGTACCAAGAAATCTGATCCTCTAAATCCCATGTCTGCGGTGATGGTAAGATACCAAGAATCCCTACCAGAGGTATAGAGGTCATAAACAGAGTGGGGTTCTGGAGAGCACTCAGGCAAATTCTTTCCATTATGTTCTGAAGCTGAGAAGTAGAAGTAGCAAAGGCAGCTTTTACATGGGCCCCAGGACGCGGCACAGGAGTTCCTTTTCTGAGCTGCAGAGGTACTCAACTGAAGTCAGGCTAGTGGCCAGTATTGAGGGGGGTGACTCAGAAGTGCTGATACCTTGAGATCGCTTGGTATCATGAACCTTGCTGCCATAAGCAACATGTGGGAAACTGACAGCACTAGTAAATAGGGTGACCAGACAGCAAATGTGAAAAATCAGGACAAGGGGTGGAGGATAATAGGAGCCTACATAAGAAAGACCCAAAAATCGGGACTGTCCCTATAAAATCGGGACATCTGGTCACCCTACTAATAGAGGGTGCTGAAGACATCAGTACTGAAAACGCTCATGCCAGTACCAAAAGCCTCAAACTGTGGTTCAAAAGGTGGAGGCTGCATGAAGCTGCTTCTTCACCAGCACCATAAGAGTCTTTCAGGGTGCCAAAGGGACTCATCCCTCAGACAAGGGAGAATGAAGTAACTTATGTCTCTTTTCTTAGTTGGTCCTGTTGTGACAACTGGTCCTCAAATTTACCTGGATCATGACCTCAACTGTAAAAAGTATGTAAAAGTTCATAACCTATAACAACAAATGTTGATGTGGAAAGGTACAAAAGGGAGACAAAATAACTGAACTGGTCTAAACAAAGAGGCAAGTTGATATGATTCAAGGACTGTGTTGAAATCACGCTTGTTAAAAACAGCAGATGTGGAACCAGAAGTTATTGATCCAAAATTGGTATGTCCAATATTAGGCCTAACTGGTGGATAAAATAATGGGTCCTTAAAAGAAACATTTTGTGGGGAAATTTTAAGAAGAACAGACAAACAGGAAGGCTACTGAAGTGAACTTCACAATCATGTCTGCCTTCACTCCCACTGTTTCCTGGGACCTTCGTTGCCTCGATCCTGAAAAATGTCCTGACCAGAACATGCCAGAGGGAAGGACCCACATGATAGTCACCCGTTCCAGATATAGCTGAATCTCAAACACCACCTGAGATAATTATGGCCCTCTTTGATACCGTTTAAGAGACTGTCACACAACAGAGGGGTTCTCCTTCTAAAAACTAGCCACAGCTAAAGAGAAAGAGAACAAGCAATGTTAAAATGAAGCCCTATTTCATATTTTACATTTCAAAAGCTATTTTTCCCTCTCTTCTGTATCTGTAATAAAAGGTTAAAAAGATTTGTAATGGTGTGTTTGATACTGTGATAAGCAGGCTGGGGTCACTGTATATCAAACCCCAGACCATGTTTAACACTGTTTAACTTTGGATGTGACTTAAAATTAAAAAGGTCATAGAGCCGCTTTAAAACTAAGGGGCTGGGGGAAAGGCAACAGGTGTGGAGGAACACATAGTTTGAATAGAGACATCCCTTAGGAGAGGATCTATTAATGCAGAGTCTCTATGTTCTAGTAAGGAGGACAGGATGGAAGATAAAATACTGATAGGATCGGATGAGAAACAGTCAAATGAAAAAGGAGTCCCATTCAATTACATCACAAAATGGCAGACAGCTGAAAAGTGACAATTTTTTAATTGCTTATATACAAACGCTAGAAGTCTAAATAATAAGATGGGTGAACTAGAGTACCTCATATTAAACAAGGATATTGACATAATAGGCATCACAGAAACTTGGCAAATGAGTATAATCAATGGGACACAGTAACATCGGGGTATACAATATATCAGAAGGACCGAATAGGTTGTGCTGGTGTGGGAGTGGCACTAAATGTGAAAGAAAGCAGAGAGTCAAATGAAGTAAAAATCTTAAATGAACCAAACTCTACCATATAATCTCTATGGATAGTAATTCCATACTTCAACAGTAAGAATATAGCAGCAGGGATATACTACCGACCACCTGACCAGGATGGAGATAGTGACTGTGAAATACTCAGAGATTAGAGAGGCTATGAAAATAAACTCAATAATACTAGGAGATTTCAATTATCCCCATACGGACTGGGAACATGTCACCTCAGGATAGCATGCAAAGATGAAGTTTCTTGACACCTTAAAATGACTGCTTCTTGGAGCAGCTAATCCTGGAACCCACAAGTGGAGCACATGATCTGGTCCAAAAGACTGCATATGACTGGACTGCTTGGTAATAGTGACCATACGATAATTAAATGTAAACATCCGTACAGCAGGGAAAACTCCACAGCAGCCCAACACTGTAGCATTTAATTTCAGAAAGGGGGACTACACAAAAATGAGGAAATTAGTGAAACAGAAATTAAAAAGTACAGTGCCAAAAGTGAAATCCCTGCAATCTCCATGGAAACTTTTTGAAGACACCATAATAGAGGCTCAATTTAAATGTACACCCCAAATTAAAACCCCCTCAAAAGGGAGGTCCTGGAGGGTCTGTTAGACCACATATGGGAGCTCTGATGCCTACAGCCAGGGGCTCCCCCTCATGACCACCGCTGAAACCATGGTGCAGACGGCCCGATCAGCCACGTCCAGGGCTGCCTGTAGCAACACCCTCACAATCAGTTTGCCCTCCCCTCCACCAATGCAGAAAACTCTGCCCTAGACTCTTGTGGTGGAAGCTCTTAGATTTAGACACAGTTCCGCAGGAGTTAAAGCTGTATCTACTGAGGACTGCCTGGTGGTTTGAGATTTGAAGCTGGAGACCCCAGTAGAGTAAATTTTCCTCCCAAGGAGGTCCAACTTTTTTGCGTCACGGTTTTTGGGTGATGGGCCTAGTGTCCTTGGCATGCCCGCTCATTTACCACCACTACCACTAGGGAATCTGGCATGGGGAAGTGGGTGTAAAAATATTAAAACCCCATAGAGGGAACAAAATACTTTCTCTGTCCTCTTCACTGTCAGTGGCAGGGGTTTGCCACAGCATCTTGGTGGTCTCCTGTATAGTCTTTATGACCAGTAGGGCAACCTGAGAGGGGCCTCAGGGGGACAGGATGTCCACCATGGGATTTGATGTCTCTGCGACCTGCTCAACTTGGATGCCTAGGTTCTGGGCCACCCTGCTTAGGAGCTCTTGGAGGACCCTATTGTCCTCCACTGCAGGAGCCATGGAGGTTCCAGCCACTGCCTCGTCTGGTGAAGATGAGGATGAGGCACTGACTGGGACTGGCTCTTGTTCCTGGCCTTTGGTACTGGGCAGATGGCGTGATGCCGGATCTTCCGACAGAGCAACCGGTGCAGCAGGGGGCGACTGGGCCTATGCCGAGGCGTATGGAGGAGGCATGCAGGATTCTGAAGCCACCAACGCTGATCTCCTAGACTGGGACCCCTGGCTTTGGTAGAATGCCCAGGGAATCCAAAAAGGCCACTGGGTTGGAGCCTGCCATTGCACAAGCCACAGCATTGGGTGGAATTGCTGCCTCTCCCTGTCCGACCTGGAGTGTCTGCGCGCCGGTTTATGTCTGCTTCACTTGGACCAAAAGGAATCCACCTCCAACTCTGATTGGGAGGACTCACTGTAGGACGACCATGGGGGAGCAGTGCCCACCGGTTCCAGGAGCGTGGGGACCAATGTGGCTCCCCTGCCTGTCTGCTGCTAGAAGGTGCCAGTAACCGGCGCTGAGGGGATGGCAACCTCCGCATACATCACTGGCTTGCCTCAGGACAGCACCGAAGGTCTCATGGGTGCCACTGCTGCGGAGCTCAGTGCCGTCTCACCTACCTGGAGATGACAGTGCTGCAAAGGCAATGAGATCTCTGGCCACCACAAACGTCTCCGGTGTGATGGCAACTCCAACACCTGCTCGCAACCTTCCCAGAGAGGGGAGTCTTGGAGGCCTGGACTCAACTGGTCCCTTGGTGGGGCAGGAGTCGATGGAGTCCGACTAGGCGGTGCCATGCTTACGTGGCCCAAAACAGGTCTCAGTGTGCCGGAGTCTTTCCGTGCCGGCATAGGTGAGCGCCCTCATCATGCTTCTTCTTTTTGTGAGGCATGGGAGACTGGGAACAGTGCCGCGCATTGCCATGCACGGAACCCCTGTGCAGGGAACTCTCTCAGTGCCAAGGGTGTCTGAGTCCTTCCTCGATGCTGAAACTTCTCTCGTCAACACAGGAGCATTACGTACTGAGGTGCTCGGCATCAGCTCGGCTGACCCCAGGTCTGAGTGGGGATGGAGGGCAGCTTCCATGAGGAATAATGTTCAACCGTTGATCTCTCTCCTTTTGGGTCCTGGGGCGAAATCCCCTGCAGAGTTTACAACAGTCTTTTTGATGCACTTCCCCCAGGCACTTTAAGCAGGAAGTGTGGGGGTCACTCCTGGGCATAGGTTTCACTCACTGCACATGGTTTAAACCCCGGGGACCAAGGAGTACCCCTAAACAATATCCTATAAAAATCTAACTATACACTAACCACTACTATTACTAACTACTAATTTAACTAGTTATAGGAGAAGTCTGAAGACTGCTAAAGAGAGAAGCTTACTGAAGCAAGAGAGAACAAGCATCCCAGCTAACTATCACAGGCAGTAAGAAGTAACTGAAGTGGTGGCAGGTCAGCAGTGCCCTATATTCAGCACCATGGAGGCGTGACTCCAGGGGACACCTGAACTGACCCAATAGGTACTGCTAGGGGAAAGAGCTTCCGGCTGCTGTACATGTGGCATACACACACACACTTAATTGGAATCGACATGAGCAATCCCTCGAAAAAGAACAGAGCAGTTTTCATTTAAGTGCTCTGGGGAGCTCTCGCTCCATTGCCAGCTGCCAGATCTCCACTACTAAAAAGACCTCCTTGTTTTTTTTCTGTCCTCAGGTCCTAGTCATCAGCTGAGAGAGTTAGGAGAGGGCACCACTTTGGAAAAGAGCATAGAAATAGGTCACCTTCAGAGGGACTCAAGTATCAGAGGGGTAGCAGTGTTAGTATGGATCTGTAAAAGCAGCAAAGAATCCTGTGGCACCTTATAGATGCATGCATGCATCTGACGAAGTGGGTATTCACCCACGAAAGCTCATGCTCCAAAACGTCTGTTAGTCTATAAGGTGCCACAGGATTCTTTGCTGCTTTTACAGAGGGACTGTTATATTAACTTAGATTAAATAAATGGGCTAAAGATGTTAACATAAGAGTTTCACAGGTTGACTGGTGCCTTGTGAAGAAATACTTCCTTTTGTTTGTTTTAAACATGCTGCCAATTCATTTCATTTGGTGACCCCTAGCTCATGTGTTCTGAGGAGTAAACAACACTTCCTTATTTATTTTCTCCACACTAGTCATGACCTCTATCGTATCCCACCTTAGTCACCTCTTTTCTACTCCTTACTAGGTCAGCGAAGACATCACTTTCAGAAGTGCAGTCACATGGGTCTAACTCCCACCCCTGAAAAGAGGGTAGGGAGCTGCGTTAAGCAATGTCTTCCAGTGTTGCCAATGTTATGTTTGCAATGCATTGCAAAGTAAGGCTCAATATGATAGCTCTTAAAAGGGATTAGAGGACATCAGCACTAATCTTAAGGTTTTTTTAAAAAATGAATGGTGCAAAGTAATCTCCATTACTGTACAAAATGGGAAAGTGTAAGTATTTAGGGACTAATCTCATTCTCCAATACACAGAATACTTTGTAAAAACAGTTACTGAAGTTATTTTTTACAGCTCTATTCTATTATACACAGAAGATATGTCCAAACATACATTCTTTCCCACTCATCCCTGTGGCAATTTGGTGGTAGCTCAATCGGTTGCCACTGTTTCCGGCAGCACTTTGGCAGAGGGTGCCCAGTCCTTGTTCCGGACGCTGCGGGGCCCTCTTAGGCGCAGGACCCAATTCCAGGGAATCGGGGGATCACACTAAAGCCGGCCCTGGTTCTGAGGGTCCTCTACTTAGTCCAGCTCTTAATGATTTCACTGGATAGCAGGGAAACTCTGTGCTGCTGTCTCTTTGGAGCTCAATCAATAAAAGTATTCAAGAATGCACTTATTACTAAGTCTCATACTGCACATGGATTAAAAAGACAATGTCAAGTTTAAACGCTTTTTATTTACTTACCTATTTTACTAATAATTTTAACCTGTGCAACTTGAAATCTAAGTTTTATGACTTTTCACTACTTATAGTATTTACTTTTGCATTTCGATTAGCTTGCACAATTGAGACTAACCAATTTAACTTATGTAAACTTAGTTCACTTGTTGACTCACACACACTAGTCATGCATTTTTTTAATTTAAACAAATAATTTCCCTTACAGTTTTGCAAAAGACATTTTCCCAATCCATTTTTTAATCATGCAAACTGCAGTTTTGTAAAAGCTTGTTATTACTTAGCTTAAATGTGGACCCAATATTATTTTTAAATGTGGTTCCAGAAAATCCTAATGAAAATATTCACTCTACATGCTCCAGTTAATCTTCGTGTGAACAGCTTCTAAATGAGCAGAGCTGGCTGGACAGCCTTTTGAGTGAGAGATTATACAAGATCCAATCAGTCGTGTAGCAGAAAGATTGTCTTTCATATTAGATCCTACAAACTCAATACTTTAGATAGAAGAAAAGTTTCATTAGAGAAAAATGCAAAATAAACAGACTCTACAAAAATTACATTTTGGGCCAAACAAAAAGCTTTTACAAAACAAACTGAAATGTAACTGATTTCAAAAAATTCATGAAAAGTCTTGTCTTCAATAATCATTTCCTTTCAATTTGCAATCCAAACACTGCAGCATTATGCCAGCAGAGAGAATTAATAAATAAAGTTTACTAGAAATGGACCAAAATTTTCATGTGTAAAGTTAGGATTCTGAATATTTAAAACAGTAGAACCTCAAAAATACGAACACCCGAGTTACAGACTTACTGGTCTACCAGACACCCTAAATCAGGCAGCAGTGCAGACCAAAAAAAAAAGAAGCAAATACTGTACTGCCTTGGGGCTTCAGACACTACAGGGGGGAGGGAGGTATCAGGGCTTCGGGCTGAGGCGGGGGGCTCGGGGCTTCTGATGCTCGGGATCTCTGGGGTTCAGGGCTTTAGACCAAGGGGAGCACTGGAGCTCAGGGTTTCAGCCCGGAGGGGGGGGAAGGTTGCACTAAGAGAGAGCACCTGTTTCAGCCCGAGCACTCCCCTCATAGCTAAAACTCTGATCCCGGCGCCACTCCCCCCAGCTGAAACCGGAAGAAGAGCTGCAGGGCTGAAGTCCCCCCTCAGGTCTAAAGTCCTGAGCCCTGGTGCTCCCTTAGCCCCCTCCAGAAGCCCTGGCGGCCCCTAGGGTCAGAAGCCCCAAACCCCTCCCATCCTGAGCCCTGACACCCACCCCAACCCTGCGGCTACAGCCCCAACTCCCAAGTGGCTGAAGTTCATAACATTTTGTTCAGAGTTACAGAC
This sequence comes from Gopherus evgoodei, assembly GCF_007399415.2. NCBI lineage: Eukaryota > Metazoa > Chordata > Testudines > Testudinidae > Gopherus > Gopherus evgoodei. Next base: position 9,185,378 of record NC_044332.1, on the reverse strand, counting down.
CATTTCAGAGTTACGGACAACCTCCATTCCCAAGGTGTCTGTAACTCTGAGGTTCTACTGTACCTGAAATTGGCCTCATTTTGAGATGCTTTATTGCAGGTCCAACTGAACTCAGCAGGAATGGGAGCTGCAGGCTCTCAGCACCTCAGCAAAAACTTACTTAAATAAGAGCCTAAATTTGGAAGCAGAGACACAACAATGCCTGTAATTAAGGTTGCGTATAAAGCTTTCCATTTTAAACCCATTTTCAGTTGCTTATAACTAAGGCTATGAGTTTGTCACAGAATCTGTGACTTTCCATGACTTCTGCAGTGGATAGCGAAGCTGGTCTGTGGGCCGCCTGAGCAGCCCCCAGGCTAGCTGCACCGGCTGCTGCTGGGGCAGTCTCGGGCCACCACACCTCCCTCCCCCAACAGCAGCAAGAGTTTGGGTGTGTGAGGGGGCTCAGGGCTGGGGCTTGGGAAGGGGTGAGGGCTCTGGACAGTGCTTATCTCGGGGGAGCTCCACAGAAGCAGCAACATCCCTTGGCTCCAAGCAGAGGCACGACCAGGGGCTCTGCACACTGCCTCTACCTGCAGGAACTGCCCCTGTGGTTCCTGGTCAATGAGGGCTGTGGAGCTGGCGCTTAGGGCAGAGGCTGCACACAGAGCTGCCTGCCCACGTCTACACCTAGGAGCAGAGGGAGAGGGATGATGCCACTCCCGGGGAGGCATGAAGCCAGGTAAGAAGCCTGCCAGTCCCACCACCCCACACACCTTCCCCCAAGATTTAGTCAGGGGTATATAGTACTAGTTATGGACAGGTCACAGACCATGAATTTTTGCCTATTGCCTGTGATCTGTCCATGACTTTTACTAAAAATACCTGTAACTAAAACACATAACTGTCAAACGGCATGAGCAGAAGTTTTCCATGCTTGGTGTCTGCCTCAGATGAGATATTTCCCCCCACCCTTTTGCTCAAGCTTAAATCAGTTCAGCCCTTTGCAAAAATTAGGTAGGCAAAGTTACATGAATATAGTGAAAAATAAAAATCAGATAGAAAATTTAACAACTCTAGTGTATCTGTGGTTGGAGTAAGTAGCTGAAATTTGGAAGGATTGTCCTGAAGTCAGAGAGATGCCATTTACTTTCCCTGTAAAAGTCTATCCAGATCTGACCTAGTTATAAACCACAGAAAATTGTTCTCACAACTTCAAGACTTTCAAAACAAAAAAGCACAAACCTGTGTGAAATTCCGAGTTGGACACTGCAATTGGTCCCCAAACTCATTACCCATTTTCCACTCACTCTTAAAGTATTCAGATTCTGATTATTCCTATTATCCCTTCCTGAATGAGTGCACTGAGGACATACCTGAATTTTATCAATGTTCCTAAAAATATCAGATCCAAACTCTCAGCTCATTCCAACCCACGTCCCTTTAGAGAAATGAAAGGACAAAGCTGACTGTTGTATTGAGAAATTCCTTGAAAAGAATGACCTTAGAATGGACCACTCCAGAAAGGACGAAAGGCATAAACATAATTTCCCTAAAACAACAGGAAAAAAAGTCATTACATGGTTGTTAATCCCCAAAATACATTCAACTTTTTTGCCAAAGCCCCTCAGCATAGAAAAATCATAACTCAAGTGGCAGAAGCAGGATCGCTGAAGGAATTTTTGTAGACCAGATCATAAAGTTCTCTAAAGCGGAACTTCAATCCTCATCCATCTTTTTGCAAACAGCTCTGATCCATAGTATCTCTGCTCCAAGCCTCAGCTCTTGCTCTTTCCCTGTTTCAGGAAACACAAACTACTTCATACATGGGCTATCAAAATTCCACTAGATAAGGACAATTCATCCTGATTAAACTCGGCAGGATTCAAAACTGGTGACAGACAGGAAAAAGCCTCTACAGTTCATTATCAAAGCTTTAAGACATCCACTCCCCATAATTGTTAATGTTACATCTTTGAGAATGAGGCTTTTTTTGAAAAATAAGCTTACCAAATCAAGTTCTCAGCCTGTTTCAGAAGCAGACTGTGGTCTCATAGTTACGGATAGCATAACTAAATGTAACAATGCCTCTATTTTGGTAATCTCTGGGGAATGAACTCAGGCCCTCTAGATGTAGAAGCATGAACCTCTACCACACGACCTGAAGAATCTGATCTCTTGTCTTAGTTAACATGTAAACTATGTTAGCATGCGTTACAGTTCCCCTAGTCTCAAAGACGGTGTGGTAAAGTAGATAAAAATTTGCTCTGTTAAATTAGGAACTGGGGTTCTGTTCCCAGCTGTGTCTGTAGTGACCTTGTGCAAGCTCTTAGCTATCTTATCTCTGAAATAGGCTAATTACAGTTATACCCACCAGACAGCAGCTTGAGCCATATACTCGTAAGGGTATACAAAAATATTAACATCAGTCCATGGAAGAACTAGGACGAGAACTCATGATTTCTGGGCTTGCAGGGAATTGTTGGAGAAGTTTCTCTCTTCTGGTTGTTTCCCAAAATTGTGATGGCGAAAGCGTCTCACCATGGCAAGACTGTCTACAGCAGAGGTTACATCATATTACTCATCATAAAAAACACAAAAGTTTGCAACAGTACATAAGTAACATTCCAAAAATATCAACTGTCATTCAAGACATGACTGTTTATGTAAAAGATTCATTACACAGGAGGTCTGCATAATTTTAGAGGTAGCTAGCACTACAAGCGAGCGCTAGATAAACAATTAGTTTTAAAAAGGTATTTCATCATTAATTATTCTAAACATGTTCTGCTTCCCAAACGTTGGCCTGCTTCCATCCCCAAAAGTGTAGCCAGCTCCCATACTGACACAGCAGCCTGTCACATGACACATTTTAACATCTACAGTAGAACTCAGAGTTATGAACACCTCAGGAATGGAGGTTGCTAGTTATGAACATTTCAGAGTTACGTAGTCTCAATAAAACGTTCTGGTTGTTCTTTCAAAAGTTTACAACTGAACAAGGACTTAATACAGCTTTGAAACTTTACTATGCAGAAGAAAACTGCAGTTTTTAACCATCTTAATTGAAAGGAAACCAGCACAGAAACTGTTTCCTTACTTTATCAAATCTTTTTTCTTTAATAGTTTATGTTTAACACAGTACTGTACTGTATTTGCTCATTTTGGGGGGAGGTCGGGGTTCTCTGCTGCTGCCTGCTTGCATATTTCTGGTTCCAAATAAGGTGTGTAGTTGACCAATCAGTTCATAACTCTGAGGTTGTACTGTAGATCAGTCTACTGATCGAAGAAGAAGCAAGGTTATAGGGGGCCAAACAGCATGACAAACGTGTTACTATGTTTTCAAGTAAGCAAAATTGTACCACATACTTAACTCAAACCATTAGGTCCTGTTTACACTATGAAAAATGGAATCCTTTAATCACTACTGGTAAAACTAAGGGCTTGTCTACACTATCTGCCAGCTCAGCAGGCAGCAATCGATCCAGCAGGGGTCGATTTATCGTGTCTAGTATAAACACGATAATCGACCGCTGAGCACTCTCCCATCGACTCCAGTACTCCACCAGAATGAGAAGCGCAAGCAGAGTCAATAGGAGAGCTTCAGCTGTCAACTTACCACAGTGAAGACACCGTGGTAAGTAGATATAAGTACCTCAACTTCAGCAACACTATTCACATAGCTGAAGTTGCGTATCTTAGATCGAATCCACATTATAATGTAGACAAGCCCTCAATCAGGGGTAGTAGTAGACATTGCTCAGGCATTTTTACCACTATGTCATCTATCCCCTGCCCAGAACCGCCCCCAAGCCTCATCTCTATGCTTCTTCAGTAGCCTCAAATCTAACAGAGAAATTCCAACATGGTGCATGCTAGGTGCATCACGTTGGCTCTGGTGCTAGTTGAGCCTTCAAAGTTGCTAGCAGAAAAATAAAAAGACTAGCTTAGAATCATGTGTGTGAAATGTCTCTTATCTTTGCTATTTAGCACCTAGCTGAAGAGCTAATGGAAAGCACAGCTCAAACAACAGTTTTGCTTTTAAAGACTTCATCCAACTTTATGACTAACACTGCTCAAAACGACACACATCTATTTTATGCTTGTAACAAGTTTAAGATGACATGGTTCTTTCACTTATAGCACTCAGCTGAATGAAAAATGTGGTCTGGATGAAAGCTGGAAACATGTAGGAAAGTATAGTGATCAGTAGGTTTCTGGTATAGGATGGTGTTTATGTTACCATTGCTTATTAACACTGTAGTGTATAGGAAGTGGATCTCTTGTGTGGACTGGTCCAGGCTGAGGCTGATGAGGCTGAATAGTATCTCTGATAATGTCATGGCAAACCTGGTGGCTGAACTTTGTGACTTTGTCCTCACCCACAACTATTTCAGATTTGAGGACAATTTATACCTTCAAATCAGAGGGACTGCTATGGGTACCCGCATGGCCCCACAGTATGCCAACATCTTTATGGCTGACTTAGAACAAAGCTTCCTCAACTCTCATCCCCTATGACCCCTACTCTACATGCGCTACACTGATGATATATTTATCTTCTGTACCCATGGGAAGGAGGCCCTTGAGGAATTCCACCAGGATTTCAACAATTTCCACCCCACCATCAACCTCAGCCTAGACCAGTCCACACAAGAGATCCACTTCCTAGACACTTCAGTGCTAATAAGTGATGGTCACATAAACACCACCCTGTACAGGAAACCTACTGACCGCTATACTTACATACATGCCTCCAGCTTCCATTCTGACCACATCACACGATCCACTGTCTGCAGCCAAGCTCTAAGATACAACTGCATTTGCTCCAATCCCTCAGAGACAAACACCTACAGGATCTTTATCAAGCATTCTTAAAACTACAATACCCACCTGATGAAGTTAAGAAACAGATTGACAGAGCCTGAAGGGTACCCAGAAGTCACCTATTACAAGACAGGCCCAACAAAGAAAGTAACAGAATGCCACTAGCCGTCACCTACAGCCCCCAACTGGAACCTCTCCAGCGCATCATCAAGGATCTACAACCTATCCTGAAGGACGATCCCTTACTCTCACCGACATTGGGAGATAGCCAGTCCTCGCTTACAGACAGCCCCCCAACCTGAAGCAAATACTCACGAGCAACTGCACACCACGCAATAAAAACACTAACCCAGGAACCAGACTTCGTTGCCAACTCTGTCCACATATCTATTCAAGGGACCTAACCACATCAGCCACACCATCAGGGGTTTGTTCACCTGCACATCTACCAGCATGATATATGCCATCATGTGCCAGCAATTCCTCTCTCCCATGTACATTGACCAAACCGGACAGTCTCTACGCAAAAGAATAAATGGACACAAATCTGACATCAAGAATTATAACATTCAAAAACCAGTAGGAGAACACTTCAATCTCCCTGGTCACTCAATAACAGACTTAATAGTGGCAATTCTTCAACAAAAAAATTCAAAAACAGACTCCAACATGAAACTGCAGAACTGGAATTAATTTGCAAACTGGACACCATCAAATTAGGCCTGAATAAAAACTGGGTGAGAGTGGATGGGTCATTACAAAAACTAATTTTACCATACTAATTTCCCCCTACTGTTACTCAAACCTTCTTGTAAACTGTTTGAAATGGGCCACCCGCATTATCACTACAGAAGTGATTTTTCCTCCCTTGTTATTCTACTGTTAATTGAATTGTCTCCTTAGACTAACCCCCCACTTGCTAAGGCAACTCCCATCTTTTCATGTACTATATTACACACACATACACACACACACCTGCTACTGTATTTTCCACTCCATGCATCTGATGAAGTGGGTTCTAGCCCACGAAAGCTTATACCCAAATAAATGTGTTAGTCTCTAAGGTGCCACAAGAACTCCTTCTTGTTTTTGCTGATAAAGACTAACACGGCTACCACTCTGAAACCAATCTAAAAAGGGTGTAGGATGCATGCAGCTACAAAGTACTGTGGGATTAGGAACCTGAAAGCAAACAGCAGATCTTTTGGGGGCTGTACGTGGGGGGGAAAGGTTGAAAAACCCTGATATATTTTAGCTTTGTTCTTGCCATGTAATTTAAAAAAAAATATCAAGAGATGCTCAGGGATGGAAATAGAAGTTCAGATATATGCAAAAATGATGAAATAAATGTTAATAAGAGACCCTGAGCTAGCTACTACATTTATTCCCTTGCCCCAATGGAAAGTGATTTGTTCCTAATTACATATATTTAAACACCACTTACAGCAACATTGTGAGGAATTCCACAAAAAATATTGTTTTGATTCAGTATCGGATACCATCACAAGGGCAGTTTTGACTTCAAACCTTTAAAACATTTCCTATCATCTAAAACTGGTCTGGAGAAAAAGCAGCGTCAAACAATTAGTTTTTATCTGCAACAATAATTAAGAGAGAACTGAAAAGCCAAATGGGTATACTGCTTATGTTAACTTACTTTAGCTACGGTTCAAAGATTTTTAAATATAAAAAACCCTTTAACAAACAGATTTTCCCCAATTTAAAATGTAACAGCTTGGCCTGTCAAAAAAAAAAATGAAGCCAATTTAAAATTCAACTAGACCCAACCAAATACTCCAGAAATAATGAAACCTAAGTGTACACAGGCCAAAGAAACAGATGGTAAACCCATGTTAGGAAGATCAATGTAGCTTGTTTTAACCAATCAGAGAACAAAGCAAGATGCCATTCCACCTCAAAGAGCAGCCATGGTGCTCTTTATTCGACAGTAATTACTCTATAAACACATACACTTCTCCTCTTCAAAAGAAAACAATACCAAACAGGAGTCCAAGATATTAAAAATGAAATTTTGAAGACTAGGTAGAAATTATTAGTAGAAATGGATACAGCAATTCAGAACCTCTCTAGCAATAGCTCTCCCGATAGCATCAAGTCTGAAAAACTGACAGGGAATAGATCTCAGCTAGTCGCACAGCAACTGACTCCAAAAAGTTATTAAAATATACCTTCTATGAAGTGAATGGTTCAAGGATCAGCAACTGTTCATAGAACTTTGCACCTCTAAGTCAGCGGTTCACATCCAGACGAGACCAGTACTTATGAGTTATCTAATGATCAGGGTGAAGTAACATAAAAACAACTTTTTTTAAATCATTGATTTAATTGAGGCTGAACCTTTTAAAAACTAATTTATAATTAACTAAGCATATAAAGACATACTACTGAGGTGTATCTTATTTGAATTTATTGGGCTGCCACAAGAAAAAAAAAATACTTACAGCTGAAGCCCTGATCTTGCAAACATTTAAGCAGATATGTAATTTTACTCACATGATTAGCCCCATTGATTTCAATGGGGCTACTGATGTGCTTAAAGTTAAATACCTGTATCTTCCTAACATTCAGTGCATAGCAGGCTAAAATTGTATTTTTATTAAAAACTTCTTAGTGGCATCGAATCTTTGTTAAATCAAAATAAAAGTACAACAGTGCTAACAATGAAAATTTTAGTTTTTCAATAAATCAACAGTTATTGTGAACTACTTCTCATAAAGAGGCCAACATTTTCAAATAACAGAATATTTAAGAACCTAAAGGGGGACTTTTCTGAAGAACTAAAACTAGTAGAACAAGGCCCACTGACTTCAAACTCAGATGAACCAGCATAGCTTGGATGAAGCAATTCAACTTTCTTCATTTATAGAAGCCTGATATCAGCAGGCGACGCTGACTGAAAACACTGCATGGGTTATTTTCTTCACTATTTTGCAATTGGAGGGCTAGCTCAGTGGTTTGAGCACTGGCCTGCTAAACCCAGGATTGTGAGTTCAATCTTGAGGGGGCCATTTGGGGATCAGTCCTGCTTTGAGCAGGGGGTTGGATTAGATGATCTCTTGAGGTCCCTTCCAACCCTAATAATCTATGACTCTATTATAACTATGTTAATGAGGCCCTGGACTTTTCTTTTCCAGCATAATGAATATTTTAAATGTGATACCTCCATGTAAAATATGAAATTCTAGGGAACCAAAGTACAAAGCTCAGTTTTGCAATTTAAAACTAAAAAATGGGAAGAAAGTAAATAAATATGCAAATAAAAATTTGCTTTCATTTAATAATAGAAGCAAACAATTTTTAAATTAAAAATGGGATGCTTTTAAATTCTTTTTCATCAGGCCAGATTGGTATTTATTAAACATTTTGAGTAAGGCCTCTTGCTGATGTCTAAGGGTTTGTCTACACTTAACAGAAGATCAACAAGCAGTGATCGATGCATTTGTGGTCAATTTTGCAGGTCTACTGAAGACCCACTAAATCAATCGCAGATCGCTCCCCCATCGACTCCTGTACTCCACCAGATAGAGAAGAGTAGAGGGAGTTGACAGCAGAGAGTCTCCCATCAACATTGCGTAGTGTGGTCCCTGCAGTAAGTAGACCTAAGCTACATTGATCTGAGTTATGCTATTCACGTAACTCGAATTGCGTAGATTAGATCAAATATCCCCTGTAGTGTAGACAAGGCCTAAGAGGGCAATCAATGAATGTCCAAGATGACTAATTTGCCCTCTGCACCATAAGTGTTCCTAGAAATCTCTAGAACAGAATTACAACGCAAGCTGGACAGAATGGGAAAGTTTGTTTTGCATCTGCCATACTTATTCTGCAAAGAAACAGAACACTTTACTGTCTAGTAATAGCTGGTATTTGTTAAGTGTTACAACCAGCTCCATACATTTCACTCTTCCTATCCCAAGAAGCTTACAAGCTAACCTTTTCAAGTCCACTATATTTACTTTGAAAACATGGTTGTTCAGAACATAAAACTTTACTGTAAGGGTGTAAAAAAGAGCAATTACATTAAGCACATTAAGCAATTAATAACTGTAGAATACTACCATGTATATTAGGTAGGACTACAAATACAACTCACTGTAAATGTTAACATACCAGCATAATTCATTTCTTTAACCACAAAATTTCAGAAATCAAATGAAAAGAATTAATAAGCTGATGCTAGTTAGAATAGATTTTATTCTCCTTTTTAGTAAGGAGTGTCCTTGAGGTTTGTAGACTATAATTTGTAATATATAAAGTAAATCTATGCAGCTGGAAGTCAACATGCAGCAGCCTGCTGGTGGCACACTTCAGTTATCCTGAAACATCACAAATTCAGAGCACTCATTGTGACAATAAATTCCCAATGCAGACTTGTGAAGTTAGTTCTAAAAAAACATACTTAACAGTAATAAAAAGACTTCCTTTTCCTCCTTCGCCACGGTACTTTGTTGGGTTATTTAATTTTCTCCAAAGATTTTAGAAATACAGTTTCTTACATTAGCTGACATTCAAACCACATAGTAAACCTTGAATTTGTAGCACTAAACTATTTTACAATTTTAAGATTATAGAACTGGAAAAGTAGAAACTTAAAGGTTCTTTGACCATTAGGTATGCAAAAGTATAATTAAGCATTTAGGTACAACTATCTCATAGACTAGAATCACAGCATAGTGGCGCAGTGGAAGCATGCTGGGCCCATAACCTAGAGGTCAATGGATTGAAACCATCAGCTGCTACGCATGCGCTTGTTTCTCAATCCTTGAGGGGGCCACATAGGGATCTAGGGCAAAAATTTGTCTGGGGATTGGTCCTGCTTTGAGCAGGGCATTGGACTAGATGACCTCCTGGGATCCCTTCCAACCCTAATATTCTATGATCTCAGCCACTAGGAGAATATATAGTGGTTAATAACTAAAATGTTGTGATACTCTCACCCCTTTTGGGCCACTCCAAAAGAAACATTGTATACCCCAATGGAATTCTGAAATTACAAGTCATTTAAGGAATTTATTTAATTTAGTCCAATGCTCAAATACCTTAATCACATTTGAAATTGCACAGCATAAATCTTCTTGGTAGTCCCGGTTTTCAGTTCTGTAATTAGTTAAACCACATGCCCCATCACCAACTTCTCTACAGGGCATTGTGCTTCTCTTTACATCACTACTGTCTGCTGGTTGAGATGTATGTCTCTGTCTGCATCTTCTTCAGTCAGCCCCTCCATCCCTCTCTAATTGTTGTTCTTTACAGACAGAATCCCTCAATTCTATTAGTTTTTTGAACTTGAGTTTGCTAGAATACCACCACTTTGAGGGCTTGTCTACACCATGCAGCTTTTAGCAACACGGCTGTGTCAACACAGCTTTGTCGCTAAAACTCAGCACGTGTAAATGCTCTTTTTTGGTACTTTGTCGGCACTTTTGCCAACAAAATACTTCTAGCCTCGCGAGCAGCACTAGCTTTGTCAGAAGGATATTGCTCCTGCCAACAAAGCCACGTTCACACTGCCACTTGCGTCGGCAAAACTTTTGTCTTTCACATGGAGGGTGGGCTTTTTTAAGTACCCGTGAAAGAAAAAAGTTCTGTCAACAACTTTGCAGCGTAGACAAGCCCTGAGCAACTACTGCCTATGCACAAACAACTTTAAATAAATCTACAGTTAGGGAATGCGAGATCCCACTCCTGAAAAAAATACATTTTAAAGTGGAAGCCCCTCACCATACCCACTCCTTAAGACCATTGCAGTGTGGAAGATTAAGCATGAAAATATTGTACTCACACATCAATGAACTACATTTAAAGATCAGATTATCCTGGTCAGTTTTTATAGTATTTCATCAACTTTTTTGAAGGATAAATTTCAAAAGGTAATTTTAGTGAACATGGAATGCTTTAAACCCATTTTGATCCTTTGTATTTAAATCAGTGTTACAAATGTGAATGAATGATACTATTTTCCAATCCCAAAACAGAGCCAGTGGTATGTTTGCATGTTAGGCTCCTAAACTGCCTTTTAAGTTAAGTATCAAGAAACCAAATCCAAACTGTAGCTTCAGCGATTGATATGTTTAGTGGAGAGAAGTGAGTATAGTTACAGAACTGATTTTAAAGGCAATTACCTATGACATAAATTGCGAGAACTAATACAAGTCGAGTTTAACTAGCATAGCACAAAAACAGATGGGAGGACTTTTAGGTGGCTAGAAATGGACACTCTGACCAGTCCTCAGTGCATCTGCCTGCAGCCACAGGCCAGCTCGCTAGCTAGAGGGACAGCTCTAACACCAGTCAGTCACCATCAGGCCTAAAGCCCCAATCTCCTTCGAAGTGCCTACGGAGAGAGAGACCCAGAGCAGACAGCGCCACCCCAAAGGGCAGCCCAGCGAGCTGGACCCTCCAGCGAACTGGCTCTATGTATTGAGCAATTCGCAGCCTCTCCCTCCCCAGATATGCCAGGGATGCAGGCGGCTTCCTCCGCCGCGCAGTCACCCCAGCTAGTCCCGCTCCCCAAACCAGCGCCCTGCGGCCGGGAGCGGTGGGGTAGGCGGGCTGCAGCGGGGTCTGGAGGTCAGCGCAGAGCCCCCCGCCCCGGCTGGCCCCGTCCCCTCAGTGCCACGGGAAGCGAGACCTCGCCCTGCAGCGGGGCCGGCCCGCACCTGCAGCCGCGCGGCTCCCCGCGCCGCCCCCGGCCCGCAGAGCCCCCCGCGCCCGGCCCCCGGGGACACCCGCTCCCCGCCGGAGCTCCCCTCAGCGCCCGCGGGGGCGGCCCGGGACGGAGCGTCAGGACCTGGACAGGTCCCGGCGGGGCGGGGCGGGGCCGAGAGAGCAGCGGCGAGCCCCGCCAGGGCCGCCCCTCACCTGGCCGCGGCTCCTCGGGCTACCGGCGGGCGGCGGCAGCCTCGCGCTCCCCTCAGCCGACACGGAGCTCAGGCCGACCGGCCCCGCGCGCACGCGCGCTGCTCCACAGCCCGGCAGGCGCGAGCCCGCCAACGCGCCGGTTGCGCGTTCACGCGCCAGCCTCAGACTCCGCGCGCCACGCGGGGCCGCCGGCCAATTGGGCAGCAGGAGGCACGGACGGGGGGGAGGGCCCTGGCGCGCGTGCGGCCTAAGGGCCGGAGTCAGAGGAAGGAACCCGGCCGCTGATTGGTGGTAGGCACGGAGCCGTGCACGCGCCTCTTTTCCCCTCCTTCCCTCCCTCCCCCGGCTGCGAGGATCTGCAGAGTGGCTCGGGAGCGCGGGGCGCGTGCCCTAGCGCGAGCCTGAAGGGGGTGGGGGCGGCAGGTGCAGGGGCGGCGGGGCGCTCGGGCTGGTGCAGCTCGCGGCAGGTCCCTGCCCTGCTGCCCGCCCGCGGCTCCGGGGCCCCCTTGCGGGCTGGGGTCGGGGGTCCGCAGGGAGCCGCAGCCCCCCCGCGGGGTCATGTCCTGGGTCGCTGCTCGGCCGGGTAGTGCAGGGCCCCCCGGAGCGGGGTTCGTGCTGTGCATTTCCCTGCCGTTTTTCTGAGCGCTCCTACGTGCCGTTCCGGGGGCCTGAAACGGTCGCTTGCATTGTGTGCGTGATTGCCACGGTGCCGTGGCATTGCCTCCCGGGTTGCTGCAAACTGACGGGGCCTCCCGTTCGTTTACCCCTAGTCTGTGACTGCTGTGGTATGAAATAGCTGTGCTGCAGGTTTGACACCGCTTACTCCAACTTTCCTTAGCAGGTACAGCTTTTTCACTAGTCCCAGGAATAGTCATAGCATTTAAGGCCAGCAGGGACCATAAGATCACCTGGTCTGAGCGCCTGTATGCTACAGGTTGTCACAGATATCACTCAGCACCAGCCCACTACACCACTAACTGAAATTGGAACAAGGAATAACAGGCCACAAGAGGCTAAAGAATTATGTGCCACACGGACTAAATAGGAGAGACCTAGCCCCTTGCATTAGCAGGGAGATGATTAAAGAGAGAGACACCCACCTAAACTTGGCAAGTGACCCACCCCCACCCCACAGAGGAAGTTGGAAACCCCCCACGGTCACTGGCAATCTGACCTGGGGGAAAAGTCCTTCCTGACCCTATGTATCAGACCTTGAGCATGGGAACAAGAACCAACCAGCTAAGCACCTGACAGAGAGAATGCTTGGTACAGTTGTAACACTGACAGACCCCAGTCATGGCAGGCAGGATTGAATCGGAGACCTCTGGAGCCAGTAGCGTAGCTGGTGGCGTTCAGCGGAAGCAGCCGCTTCCCCTCAGAGCTGCAGGTGCGGAAATGACGCCTGCTGGCTGGCGCTGCCGGCCACACAGCCAGAGGAGCCGCGGGGCAGCAGCAGCAGCCCGGTGTGGAAGCAGTGGCTGCTAGCCGGCGCTACCACCCACACGGCCAGAGGAGCTGTGGGGCGGCAGCCTGGCTCGGAAGCGACGCCTGCTGGCTGGCGCTGCCGGCCACACAGCTGGAGGAGCCGCGAGGTGGCAGCCTGGTGCGGAAGTGGTGTCTGACAGTCAGCACTGCCATCCACACAGCTGGAGGAGCTGTGGGGCTGCAGGCCGGCACGGAAACTGTGCCTGCCAGCCAGTGCAGCCAATCACTGGAACAGGAGCACCCTAGCCCTCCCCATCTCCAGTTGTAGCCATCTCTGATGCTTCAGAGCAAAGAGACAAAATCAAAATACATAGGGGGTGGGGAATCCCCTTCCTGTGGCCAGCTGAAGCCATGAAGCATGAACTTTTAGGAACATAAGACAAACTGGAAGGGAGCTCTAGGCCTGCTAAGCCCTACTGATACTGATCATTGCAAGCAACCACATCATACATTCCCACTCATAAACTTGTCACCCTCTTTCTTAAAACTAATTACGTTGTTTGCCCCCTGCACCATCTGGGTAAAAGAAAAGAGTCCAGGCATCTTTCCTGGTAGCAACTAGGGGACACTGTTCCCCCAAACAGGAAGAGGCCTCCAGCTTAAATATGGGGCATGTTACTTTCATCAGCAAGCATTTTAGCCATTGTTCTTTCCAAACTCTAGACCCTTACTTGCAATAATTTTGCTTTGACCTTGCTCTGTTATACTATAAATAATTGACTCTCTAGGTAGTTGCACCAGTTAACTGTTCAGATCCACGTGGTTCAGGCCATGTCTATACTAAGAGTGTGATACTGGTATACTGTACCAGCTAAACCAGTATACTTCACTGCTCCTACTGCAGATGCAGTTTTGCTGGTATAACTGCATCCACACTACAGGCTCTTGCTGGCATAGCTACATTTATCACATAATTCACATCTCATTATACTCCTGACCAATATAGCTATGTGAGCAAGAATTTCTAGTGTAGACCTGGCCTTACCTTTATTATGTCGGTCTGTAGCATGATGTTCAGTGGTCTCAGCTGGCAGCTAGTTTCTTGTAAAGAAAATGAGCCTTCCCAAGTGACATTCTTGTATGGATCGTCATATTCTTGAGATTTCTGAATGACTTTGTCTAGTAGTTTTCAGTCTCTTTCATTCTCCCAAAGGAATATATTACAGACTGATAATATTCCTCGCCTTGCACACATGGGAAGGATTTCACTCTCTAAGGGCTTGTGCAAACAAAAGCTGTATCCTTTAACAATAATTAAAGGATACAACTCCTAGTGTGGAGTTATACTGGGATAAAGGAGTGTTCTACAGGTATAGCTCTTCCCATATGGGAAGGGAAATAAACTATATTGATCTAACTGTGTCTGAATAAGGGTATGTCTACACTACGGGATTATTCCAATTTTACATTAACCGGTTTTGTAAAACAGATTGTATAAAGTCGAGTACACGCGGCCACACTAAGCACATTAATTCGGCAGTGTGCGTCCATGTACGGAGACTAGCTTCGATTTCCAGAGCGTTGCACTGTGGGTAGCTATCCCGTAGCTATCCCATAGTTCCTGCAGTCTCCCCCGCCCCTTGGAATTCTGGGTTGAGATCCCAGTGTCTGATGGGGCAAAAAACATAGTTGCGGGTGGTTCTGGGTACAGCCTCTCCCCTCCCTCCGTGAAAGCAGCAGACAACTGTTTCGTGCCTTTTTTCCTGGGTGAACTATACAAATGCCATAGCACAGCAAGCATGGACCCTGCTCAGATCAAGACCGCAATCGTGGACGTTGTAAACACCTCGCGCATTCTCATGCAGTCTGTGCTGAACCAGGTCCTGCAAAGCCAGGCGAGGAGGAGGCAGCTACGGCAGCTCGGTGACAAGAGTGATGAGGACATGGACACAGAATTCTCTCAAACCGCAGGCCCCTGCGCTTTGGAGATCCTGCTGGTAAAGGGACAGGTTCTAGCTATTGAATGCCAATTTTGGGCCTGGGAAACAAGCACAGACTGGTGGGACCGCATAGTTTTCCAGGTTTGGGATGATTTGCAATGGTTGCGAAACTTTTGCATGCATAAGGGCACTTTCATGGAACTTTGTGACTTGCTTTCCCCTGCCCTGAAACGCCATAATACCAAGATGAGAGCAGCCCTCACAGTTGAGAAGTGAGTGACAATAGTCCTCTGGAAGCTTGCAACGCCAGATAGCTACCGGTCAGTCGGGAATCAATTTGGAGTGGGAAAATCTACTGTGGGGGCTGCTGTGATGCAAGTAGCCAAAGCAATCATTAAGCTGCTGCTACGAAAGGTTGTGACTCTGGGAAACGTGCAGATCATAGTGGATGGCTTTGCTGCAATGGGATTCCCTAACTGTGATGGGGCGATAGATGGAACCCATATCCCTATCTTGGCACCGGAGCACCAGGGCACCCAGTACATAAACCACAAGGGGTACTTTTCCATGGTGCTGCAAGCACTGGTGGATCACAAGGGACGTTTCACCAACATCCACCTGGGATGGCCAGAAAGGGTTCATGATGCTCATGTCTTCAGGAACACTACTTTGTTTAAACGACTGC
Organism: Gopherus evgoodei; assembly: GCF_007399415.2. NCBI lineage: Eukaryota > Metazoa > Chordata > Testudines > Testudinidae > Gopherus > Gopherus evgoodei. Next base: position 9,169,640 of record NC_044332.1, on the reverse strand, counting down.
AGCAAGGGAATTACTTCCCAGACCAGAAAATAACAGTTGGGGATGTTGAAATGCCTGTAGTTATCCTGGGGGACCCACCCTACGCCTTGATGCCATGGCTCATGAAGCCATACATAGGCAGCCTGGACAGCAGTCAGGATCTGTTCAACTACAGGCTGAGCAAGTGCAGAATGGTGGTAGAATGTGCATTTGGCCATTTAAAGGCGTGCTGGCACACAGTACTGACTTAATCAGACCTCAGCCAAACCAATGTCCCCATTGTTATTGCTGCTTGCTGTGTGATCCACAGTCTCTGTGAGATTAAGGGGGAGACCTTTATGGCGGGGTGGGAGGCTGAGGAAAATCACCTGGCTGCTGATTACGCGCAGCCAGACACCAGGGCGATTAGAAGACCACACCACGAAGCGGTGCACATCAGAGAAGCTTTGAAAACGAGTTTCATCACAGGCCAGTGTACAGTGTGACTGTTGTGTTTGTTTCCCCTTGATGAACCCCTCCCTTGATTGACTCATTTCCTGTAAGCAACCCACCCTCCCCCTTTGATTACAGCTTGCTTAAGGAAATAAAGTCACTATTGTTTAAAAATCAGGTATTCTTTATTAAAAAGTCATTATAAAAAGAGGGAGAGAACTGACAAGGTATCCCAGGTGTGGTTTGGGAGGAGGATAGGAGGGAAGGAAAAGGCCACTAAAAATATTTCAAAGTAATGACAGCCTTTTGGTTGGGCTGTCCACAGGGGTGGAGTGGGCAGGTGCACGAAGCCTTCCCCCACGCGTTCTTACACGTCTGGGTGAGGAAGATATGGAACATGGTGAGGGTGGTTACACAGGGGCTGCAGCGGCACTCTGTGACCCCACTGCTCTTCCTGAAGCTCCACCAGACGTCGGAGGATATCAGTTTGATCACGCAGCAGCCTCAGCATTGCATCCCGCCACCGCTGATCTTCCTGCCGCCACCTCTCATCTCGAGCGTCCCTTCTATCCTCATGTTCATCCCTCCTATCCTCACGTTGGTCCCTCCTGTCCTCACATTCACTGGCATCTTTCCTGTAATTTAATACCACGTCCTTCCACTCATTCAGATGAGCTCTTCCATTGCGCGTTACTTCCATGATTTCCGAGACCATTTCATTTCACGTCTTTTTTTCCTCCATCTTATCTGAGATAGCCTTCGGGATGGAGTAGGGAGGCTTGAAAAATTTGCAGCTGCATGAGGGATGTAAAAAAGGGAGAGAAGCATTTTAAAAGATACATTTTACAGAACAATGGTTATTTTCTTTCACAGTGAACAACACTATTCACCTTACATAGCACATGTGATTTCACTACAAGGTCGCATTTTGCATCTTCATATTGAGTGCCTGCGGCTCTGGTGTTAGAGATCTCACAGACGCAGGTCCAGGCAACAGAATTCAGCTTGCATGCGGCCATGGTAAGCCATTGTCTTTCGGCTTCTGCAGCCTTCATATACACAGTGCCCTCCTTTCCCAAATACCAAGCAAAGCCCGTTCAGTGCTGCTTCTTTCTTGTTAACATGCAGCAGCAAAAACCACCCCCCCTCCAATTCTCTGGGATGATCGCTTTACCTCTCCCCCCACCGCATGGCTGGTATCATGGAAGATCACTGCTAATCACTCCCTTCCCCCCCCCCACCGCGTGGCTGGTAGCAGGGAAGATCCCTGCTAGCCAAACGCAAAAAAGCTCAGCGCCATTATCCTCCCTCCCCTCCCCCCACTTGGCTACCTGCAAGGAAGGATTTCTTTTAAGCAACAGGCAAACAGCCCAGTAGGAATGGCCATCTCTGTCCCCTTAATTAAATTCCTGAATTTCAAACAGGTTACCATGAACGATATCACTCTCCTGAGGATAACACAGCGAGATAAAGAACGGATGTTGCTTGAATGCCAGCAATCACCGGGACCATACGCAGCTAGGCTTTGACATGCAATGATACCCGATTACTTTGTACATGCATGGTGTGGTCAAGTGTCCTACTATGGTGGACGGAATAAGGCTGCCTTGCCCAGAAACCTTCTGCAAAGGCTTTTGGAGTACCTCCAGGAGTGCTTCATGGAGCTGTCCCTGGAGGATTTCCGCTCCATCCCCAGACATGTTAACAGACTTTTCCAGTAACTGTACTGGCTGCGAATGCATCCCAAGTCCTCAGGGCAGATCAATCATTAAAAATCGCTTGCTTTTAAACCATATTATATTTACAAAGGTACACTCACCAGAGGTCACTTCCATGGCTTCATTGTCTGGGCTACTGGCTTGGGAGGGCTGGGAGGGTAATTCCGTCTGGGTGAGAAAAAGCTCCTGACTGTTGGGGAGAACGGAGTGCTGTGTGCTCTCTGCAAGCTCGTCCTCCACTTCCTCCTCCTCATCTTCCCCATCCGCATTACCAACCCCACCTCAGCCCTGCCCCGGACCTTCCGTTTGCTTCTTTGATTTTCTGGTAGGCTTGTCTGAGCTCCTTAACTTTCACTGTGCACTGCACTGAGTCCCTGGTGCGGCCTTTCTCCATCATAGCCTTGGAAATTTTTTCAAATATTTTTTCATTTCGTCTTTTGGAACGGAGTTCTCTTAGCACTGAATCCTCTCCCCATATAGCGATCAGATCCAGTACCTCCCATGCGGTCCATGCTGGAGCTCTTTTTCGTTTCTCAGGAGACTGCATTGTTACCTGTGCTCTGCGTGGTCAGCTGTGCTGGTGAGCTCTCCACGCTGGCCAAACAGGAAATGAAATTCAAAAGTTCGTGGGGCTTTTCCTGTCTACCTGACCACTGCCTCCGAGTTCAGATTGCTTTCCATAGTGGTCACAATGATGCACTGTGGGATACCGTCCAGAGGCCAATACCTTCGATTTGCGGCCATACTAACCCTAATCTGATATGGTAATACCGATTTCAGCGCTGCTCCCCTCGTCAAGGAGGAGTACAGAAACCGGTTTAAAGAGTCCTTTATATCAATATAAAGGGCCTCGTTGTGTGGACAGTGCAGCGTTAAATTGGTTTAACGCTGCTAAAATCAGTTTAAACGCGTAGTGTAGACCAGGCCTAAGGATTGTACACATATAACTCTTGGAGTTAAAAAAAAAATCACACCTTTAACCCAAATAGTTGTATCAGTACAAAAACTGTGTAGGTAAGACTTGAGGGCTTGTTTTCACCAGTTTTTAACCTCAGATTAACTGATTGCAGTTACCCTGAAGTAGTTCATACTAGATCTGGTTATGAATTTTCTAGTAAAACAGAGTTCATTGAAACAGAACTCTGCTAGACGCCAAATATCATGGACTTAATAAAGACACTGGATTTATGACTCATTGCAACAACCTGTAAACTACTAGCCCTCCTTTGTCCTGTGACTGTAGTGTAATAAACTGCCCACTTCACCTTGAACGGTGTCTTGCAACACGTATTAACTCCTTCTTCGTTCCATCTTGTGTTTAGCTGTCACACTTGGAGAACCTTTCCCAGACCCGAAGGAGAGCTCTGTGTAACCTTGAAAGCTTGTCGCTTTTACCAATAGAAGTTGGTCCAATGCAAGATATTACGTCCCCCATCTTGTCTCTCTAATTTGCTGGGACCAAGACAGCTTCAACAACACTGCAAACAGTGAAATATATAAACACCCTTTGTTTTCCCTTATACTCACTTATCCTTGCTGGAACATTTATAAAGGGATTCTCACACATCTTCCTTCTAAAACTGACTCTGATGAAACCTCAAGACAATGTAAAAGATTTCTTTTTTAGATGATCCACTTATGGAAATTAATTCTATTTTTAGCAATGAATACAAATTTGCCATTTTGATACCACTGTATATGCAATTGCTTGCTAATGAAGCTTTTGGATAATACCAAGTTTGTTATGATATCAACTCTCTGACTCCTTTCTTTCTGATTTTGACATCTGGCTCTTCCTCTCTTCAAAATCTATCTTGGTCACTTCACCTTTCGAGTTGACGACCTGTCCAACCTTTTAGCCTTCCATTTTTTTGCCTTCACCTTCTTGTTTGACCATGAGCTCCCCATATACCAAAGAGGCCATTTCCTAGATCTTATCTTCACTGCTCTCTACTCATTCTCAAACCTCGTACTAACTAGTTTCCAGTCACCATCTGATTTCCTGTAACAGCCTGTCAAGCCCTGCATTTCTGCCTTTCACCTGGTCTTTCCGTGACCTCCAGTTCAGTACCATCTCCAATCTCTTTCAATTGTAAGCACCCTCCTTTCCTTCCCTTTTCATTGATTCTGTAGTCAAATTCCTCAACTTTACCCCCTGCAATCCTTTATTTCTCTGACCCCCTTTCTCACTGCAGTGCTGTTCCTGACCGCTAACCCTGGTCACATCACACATTCCTGTTCCCCTTCAATTCTGTGTTTCTTGCAGAAAGACTACAGCCTCCTGCCTTGAATCCTATGCCTACAATTCACATCACCTGTTTACCAGCCTTGACTACCTTCTCTCTCTCCACCCAGGGCCTCATGATTTTTTCCCAAGAAATTTGCAAGATCCCTCCATTTTCAGCCCTTTTCAACCCTCATTTCCAGCTCTTTCACTACCCTTTCCCGTTGCTTCTGTTACTACTGTCACCAACACCAACTGTTACTACTGTCACTACGGTAACTCATTTACTCTCCAGTTTCAATCCCTCAACCTGTTCCCCCTTGCGCAACCGCCCTCAGATGTTGCCCTCCCTGGCCCAGATTCTCAGTTATTCTGTAACTACCGCTGAAATCAGTGGGAATCAAGCACCTGAATACCTTTGGCGATCAAATGTATTGTCACTTTCCTAAACCTCTCCTCTGCCTTCTCTTCTATCACATACAAACACGCAGCAGCATCCTCACCTGAAAACACTGTCCTTTACCACACCCTCTCTCTCAACCTCAGATCTGTCAGTGTGTCACTCTCAATCAAAATGTGTGAAAAATTATCAAAACATGGAACACCTATTTTGTTGCATGTCACCATAATTGATAATTTATAGAGGTTTTAACAAGAAAGACTGCTTTAAGGGATGTTTTCTCATGGTGTGAATTAAATAAACCATTTTACAAACAGGGAAAAACAAACTATTTCATGCAGTCACAAGGATCTCCTCCCACGTGGCTCATCAACATGGGTTGACAACTGGTTCTTCAGATACCCAGCACAGACCTCTGTCACTTGAGTTGCTCTTCTTTATGTCAGCCAGCCACGAGAGAGGGACTTAACCCAATGAGTCACACAACTATTAGTCAGACAGTAAGAGAATATTGGAGGTCAGAAATCCTGGGTTTTATCCCTGGATTTGGGAGGGGAATATGGAAGGAGGAGACCAGGCTGGAAGTCTCAATGTCAGTGACAGGCAAGCAGGAGTGTATGTTTAGGGGTAGCAAGGAATGGGAGGTCATGTTGGATTAAGTGAACTTTTGAATTTGTTGGCAAGATTCCATGCAGAGAAGAATTGAGAGGTTGGGGGAAGAATTTAAGGAGGAAGACAAAGGTGGCTGCAGATGCAGGTGTGGGATTCAGTGGGGAAGGAGCAGAGCTATTTGACAATATGGGGGGGCTGTTAGAGAGATCATCAAGGGAGCAATGTCTGGTTAAGAACAGATCAAGAGTGGCCATTATGGTGTGTAATTAACCCTTCTGCATGCTCCTGTAATTTATAGTGCAGTCAGGTCCAGTATCTCTTTTGAGAGTCACTTTTTGTTCATTTACTTCTACTATCACCAACCACTATGTTGTAGACATTTGCTTTACATATTTCTTAAGAGACTCAGCCAAGAGCTCGGCCTGCATCATCATCAGCATAGATTTGTCCTTCAGCTGTATGTTCAAGAATGTATTTTGCTTTTGTGTTTTTTTGCAATATGTGCCAAGAGTGACATATGCTTGTAAAATGATTGCTTTTATTGAATGCATTGCAGTGCACCCCACAGCCTCATGTGATTGCTTTGACCTGGTTATATTACAAGTAATTCTGTCTCTGATTGGTCCATTTATTTACTGTTCAGATTCACATGACTTAGTGGTGTCATGTAGGTATGTAGCACGAGACTCAGTTGTCTGATCTGGTGTCAAGTTTTGTGCCTTTCCCAACTGACATTGATCAGTGTATTCTTAGAATTACTGTTACCACAACTATTTCACATTTGGGGACAACATATACCTTCCAGTCAGTGGCACTGCTATGGGTACCCACATGGTCCCACAGTATGCCAACATCTTTATGGCTGACTTAGAACAAAGCTTCCTTAGCTCTCGTCCCCTAATGCCCCTACTCTACTTGCACTACATTGATGACATCTTCATTATCTGGACCCATGGAAAAGAAGCCCTTGAGGAATTCCACCATGATTTCAACAATTTCCATCCCACCATCAACCTCAGCCTCGACCAGTCCACACAAGTGGTCCATTTCCTTGACACTACTGTGCTAATAAGCGATGGTCACATAAACAGTACCCTATACCGGAAACCTACTGACTGCTATACTTACCTACATGCCTCCAGCTTCCATCCAGACCACACCACACAATCCATTGTCTACAGCCAAGCTCTAAGATACAACCGCATTTGTTCCAATCTCTCAGACAAAAACAAACACCTACAAGATCTCTATCAAGCATTCTTAAAACTACAATACTCACCTGCTGAAGTGATAAAACAGATTGACAGAGCCAGAAGAGTACCCAGAAGTCATCTACTACAGGACAGGCCCAACACAGAAAATAACAGAACGCCACTAGCCATCACCTACAGCCCCCAACTGGAACCTCTCCAGTGCATCAACAAAGATTTACAACCTATCCTGAAAGATGATCGCTCACACTCACAGATCTTGGGAGACAGACCTGTCCTCGCTTACAGACAGCCCCCCCAACCTGAAGCAAATGCTCACCAGCAACCACACACCATACAACAAAAACACTAACTCAGGAACCTATCCTTGCAACAAAGCCCACTGCCAACTCTGTCCACATATCTATTCAAATGACACCATCATAGGCCCTAATCACATCAGCCGCGCCATCAGGGGCTCGTTCACCTGCACATCTACCAACGTGATATATGCCATCATGTCCCACCAAAGCCCCTCTGTTATGTACATTGGCCAAACCGGACAGTCTCTACGCAAAAGAATAAACGGACACAAATCTGACATCAGGAATCATCACGTACAAAAACCAGTAGCAGAACACTTCAACCTCTCTAATCACGCAGTGACAGACGTTAAGGTGGCAATTTTGCAACAGAAAAGCTTCAAAAACAGACTCCAGCGAGAAGCTGCTGAACTTAAATTAATATACAAACTAGATACCATTAACTTAGGTTTGAACAGAAACTGGGAATGGCTCAGTCATTACACTAATTGAATCTATTTCCCCATGTTAAAGTATCCTCACACCTTCGTGTCAACTGTCCAAAATGGGCCATCTTGATTATCACTTCAAAAGTTTTTCTCCCCTGCTGATAATAGCTTCTCTTAATTAATTAGTCTCTTACTGTTCGTGTGGGTACTTCCACCTTTTCATGTTCTCTGTACGTATAAATATCTTCTTACTGTACGTTCCAATCTATGCATCCAATGAAGTGGGCTGTAGCCCACGAGAGCTTGTGCTCAAATAAATTTGTTAGTCGCTAAGGTGCCACAAGTACTCCTGTTCTTTTTGCTGATACTGACTAACACGGCTGCTACTCTGAAACCTTAGAATTACTGAATTTCTTTTTCTATCAGGGTGTCCCCTTCATGTTCCTGCAGCACGGGGCTGCAGCTCTCCCATGCCTCTGCCACATGCGGATTGAAGGATTTCACTCCCTCTGGTTTCTCTGTGATATCACCTGCTTTCAGGGGAATGAGGAAGTGCTGCTGCCCCCTCTGCATGCTTCCTGTCAGGTCCCCCTTCAAACTGAGGGACTCAGGGGCCTCCTTTTCTCCATGTTTATGTTAGATTCCGTTTAAATGAGACATCATGTAATCACACTGCCTAGGCAATAAACTGAAATTTTACAGCCTATCCTCAGTCACATGATCTGGATTATGGCAGAGGTCAGTCGCTGCTCACTCCAATGGTTACTGTTACAGAGCTTTTTTATAGTAAAGTCTCCCTTCCTCACCCTGCCTTTCTACAGATAAGTCCACAAAGAGCCACCACTGTGGAGAGCATTTCCCAGGCATGAGGAAGAGGCTGGCTGGGAATGAGCATGGGTCATCACTGTGCCCTTATCTCCCTGAGGGATGAGGAGTTCCGTTCCTCCCAAACCCCTAGGTGACCAGATGAAATGAAGAAAATACTGGAACACATGGGGAGGGGGCGCGCTGGAGCAAAACAAAATAAAGGCGATTGCTACCAGCGGAAAAAAAAAATTGCGTCCCGACCAAAGATCGGTTGGAACGCGGGACAACCAATTTTATTGGGATGTCTTGTCACCCTGCAAACCCCACAACATCTTCCTTGGGGCTCTCAAAGTGGGGACAGCACGAGGGCCTTCTATCCTAGAACCATACTGCTTCTGTGATACCATTTCCTCCTCTGTGATGCAAGTGTCGCAGACACAGAAAAATCAAATGTATACATATCAAGGCATGGAGAGTTGTTTTCTCCAGACAGCAGCAGCAGCAACCCCCTTTTGGGGAGTTTGTGCTTTTGGAAATTGAGGGAGTTTGTTCTCCCTCCTTTCCATTCTTGTTCCCCGCTTTCGGTTGTCAGGGAAAACATGATGTGGGAAGCCATGACCCCAGGGACCCTCTGTTGGGTTCTGAATGGTCTGTACCTCCCATCACAGAGTGATTTTGGGAGTTGAACAATGTTTCCAGAAAACTCTGTACTCAGCTAACATTCCAGCACACCACACAAACAAGCAAATAAAAATAATCTTTTCACCAACTTTGCTGCTTCTATTTTGATGGATTCCAAGGCCAGAAGGGACCATTGCGATCATCTAGTCTGAGCTCCCCAACTAACACAGGCCATAGATCTTCCTCAAAATAATTCTTAGGAAAGATCTTTTAGAAAAATGTCCCTTCTTGATTCAGAAATGGTCAGTGGTGGAGAATCTGTCGTGACTCTTGGTAAATTATTCCAATGGTTAATTACTCTCATTCTTAAAACATACATCTTATTTCCAGTCTGAATTTGTCAAGCTTCAGCTTCCAGTCATTGGATCATGTTATTCCTTTCCCAATTAGATGTTCCCCATGTAGGTATTTATAGACTAATCAAGTCGCTCCTTAACCTTCTTTATTAAGCTAAACAGATTCAGCTCCTTTCGTCTATCACTATAAGGCAGCTTTTCTAATCCTTTAATCGCTCGTGGCTCTTCTCTGAACCCTCTCCAATTTATCAACATGTTTCTTGAACTGTGGCCATCTGAACTGGACACAGTGTTCCTGGAGTCGTTACATCAGTGCCAAAGACAGAGGTAAAATAACTTCTCTACTTCTAGTCGAGATTCTCTTGTTTCTGTAACCAGAGATTGCATTATTCCTTTGGGCCACAGCACACACTGGGAGCTCATGTTCAGCTGATTATCCACCATGACCCCCAAATCTTTCTCACAGTCACTGTTTGCCAGGATAGAATCCCCCATCCTCTAAGTGAGGCCAACATTCTTTTTTCTGAGATGTATACGTTTAGCCATATTAAAACACATATTGTTTGCTTGCACCTAAGTTACCAAACGATCCGGATCACTTTGTGTCAGTGACTCAGCATTATTTACTACTCCCCCAACTTTTCATTGGCAAACTTTCTCAATAGTGATTTTATGTTTTCTTCCAGGTCATTGTTAAAAATGTTAAATAGTCTAGGACTAAGACTTAGTCCCTGCGGGACCCCACTAGAAACACGCCTGCTTAGTGTTGTTTCCCTCCATTGAGATCTAGCAGATAGCCAGCTTTTAATCCATTTAATGTACATCATATTAATTTTATACCATTCTAGTTTTTTAAGCAAAACATTGTGCATTTGTAATACCAACAGACTTGAGTGATTGGGCGGGATCAAACCTAGGACCTCAGTGCACGAGTCTTTACTGCATGAGCTAAAAGCCATAAGGTTGTAGAGCACACTGATTGCTATCACTCTCCCTCCCTCTCTCCCTCCCCCTCCATGGGACAGAACACCATACCCAGGAGGCATATTACATACTTCCCCTAGCTGAGGCAATGCATCCTGAGATTCAGAGACTTCCCAGTTGAAATCCCGGATGAGTCTCCACTTGTAACACTGACACACCCCAGTCATCGGCAGGCAGGATCAAACCTGGGACCTCTGGATCTTAGCGCATGAGCCTCTGGTGTGTGAGATAAAAGCTATATATGATTGTTAGCTAAGGCTGTAGAGCAAACATTAATCTCTCTCTCGCCTCGATGCCACTAAATGGGACAGAACACCATCCAGAAAGTGTGTGGGTTACACATTATCAAGTCAAACACACTACAGAAGTCTAAGTATATTCACACCAACATTATCACCTTTACCAACCACACCTGTAATCTCATCAATAAAAAGATATCAAGTTAATTCATCAGGATCTATTTTTTATAAAGCCATGTTGATTGGCATTAATTACATTACCCTCCTTTAACTCTTCATTGAATCCCATATCAGCCACTCCATTAACTTGCCCAGGACCAACATTAGACTTATAGGCTTATAATTACAAAGATCATCCCATTTGCTCTTTTAAAATATTGGCACAATGCTAGCTTTCTTCCAGTCTTCTGGAACTCCACCAGTGTCTCAAAACTTATTGAAAGAATTAACATTAACAGTCCTGTGAGCTCCTCAGCCAGCTCTTTTAAAATTCTTGGATGCACGTGTTCCAGACTCGCTTATTTAAAAAATGTGTAACTTTTGTAGCTGCTGTTAAACATCCTCCTGAAATATTAGTGAAATGGCTAGAGTATTATGTTATTTACTCTTTTATGGTATAGAACTTAAGAAAAGAGATCTTGTTTCCCTCATTTGCATTACTTTAAAGATGAATGACTTTAAACATATTCAGTTTTTCCTCATGAAAAAGATAAAGTTGTCATTTTAACTAGTTCTCCAGGAGACCATTCATGCAAACTTTAAACTTTTGGGGCCAAATTCATCCTTGGGACCATCTGTTGGGAACAAGCTATTTTATGGCCAATGAGTTTGAGCTTTAGAAAATTTAAATTTAAATTGCACAGTTTAAAAAGAAACTTCAGAGTAAGTCATTTGCCAAAATAAGGGTAGCTAAATAAAGAATGTATTAGTCCATGATAAAGGTTCAATTTAGAAAATATCGGGGAATTTTCTGGTAGAGTCAGAAAATATATGGACCATTGGATCCTACAAAATTTAATGTTCTTAGACAGTCAGCAATGTTCTCTAAGAGATTACATCTGTAACAGAAGAGGAGACTCAGGACGGATTTCAAAATTAGCTGAGGAGTCCATATATTTTGCTAGAATATAATACTTAAGCTATGCTAAACTGTAGTTCCTTCCTCCACTGAAACCTAAGGTCATTACTGCACTAAAAGCCTAGACACATTGCAAACTGCAGGCTAATATCCTGATAGAATAGGAAATGAAAGGAGGCTTAGGAAGTGGTCAGACCAGCTCAGCTGTCAAAACAGTGGCTGGACCACATAATACTATTTTCTGTGAAGTATCTGTTATTTCTTTTTCTTGAACATGGTTTTGCTATTTATTGTTACTATCACCCTTGATCAGCCATTCCATAGTGTCTACTTCATGGAAAAATTCCACTTGCTGTAGATTTTTTGGTCTGTTTCCTTATTTTCAGCTCAAATCTTTGCATCTTGGACTCTATCTTTTGTTAATATAGCTCATTAACATCATAGATACAATAACCATAGAATAGCAGGGTTGGAAGGGACCTCAGCAGGTCATCTAGTCCAACCCCCTGCTCAAAGCAGGACCAATCCCCGGACAGATTTTTGCCCCAGCTCCCTAAGTAGCCCCCTCAAGTGTTGAAGCCTGAGTTTAGCAGGCCAATGCTCAAACCACTGAGCGATCCCTCCCCTTCACTAACTCCTGCAGTCTTCAAGATGCTTGACTCCTATCCCCATTTAACCTTTATTGCAACTGCTACTACTCCAGTGAGTATAGTTAGTACCACTGTTTCTAGCCTGTCTGCAGCAGTGAACTCTTAGCCCCTTAGGGCAAACATCACTAACTTCACAGTACAGTGAATTCACTATCAAGCATATCAAAGGAAAGAGTATTTGAGGTTCAGATCATATCGGTATTTTTTCTTAAACACAGGAGTAAATGACACTAATTCCTGCTGAGGCTGTTCACAGGGCATAATCACTCTAAAGAGTATTTTATCAGAAGAATATTAGACTTGCATTTCTATGATCTGGAATATAAACACAGTACAGACCACAGTACAAAACAGAAAAGCAAAATGTAAAGAAAATGGATCATGGAGGAAATTTGGTAAAACTATTGTTTTAAACTGATAAATAATTCTTTATGTAAGAAAATTGAAACAAGAACAAACCTAAAAGAATTATAAAATTAATATATATTTTAAAAATAGTTTCCAATCCAGTTTAATGGAATATTGTTAACTTGATTCCTACTCGTATTGATAAATTAAAAGTAGTTTCAGATAATTGCCGTTCCTGCCAATATTTATGGCATTAGTTGCATTTTTAAATGTTTGTTCCCCTGATGCTGTATTAAAATCCAGTCAAACAGGAAGAAAAGATGGACTATACAGGAAATGCTGTCAAATGAACAAAATAAATACTGCAAACTAGAGAAAACTAATTTTTCTTTCTCAAGTCTCAGTTACAGAAATTGTTATTATTTCTTGAACCAACAGTAGGAAAAAAGAAATTTTGGCTGCATGTGATTAAAGTTGGCAGTGCCCCTTTAGCAACCACAAAAACTTTAACTTTTAAGTAGTTAAACTAAATGGTTATATAGCAAAGACTTCTGTTTTTAACTTAATATTATGGAAACTGTTTACAATAGTATCTAGGGCCACATCCATACATATATATAGGTGGCTACAGATACAGGGATCTTCAGAAGCACCTAAACTGGTCAACAAAGGGACCCAAAAGGATTTAGGTGCCTAAAGACCACTTTAGACATCCATGACCAAAGTTTAGATCCTCAAAATCCCTGCTTAGCTGCATCCTAGCCATGTGAGCATTTCAACCAGTAAAGTCCCCTAAATATGACAGGGGGCATGTTCACACCACCTACGTCCTGATGCTGCTGAGCTGCTCAGCACCAAGTCCCCAGCTGGTGCCCCTGCTTTCCTGTATGGCCTGAAGCAGTCACTTTCCGCACCTGGGCTGGGCTGTGCTGTGAGGTGAGCAGCAGGAGCTGTTGCTCTCCTTGTAGTATAGGAAACTGCTCCCTGTAGGAATGTGCTACCTGTGGCAGTTACTCATATGCAATGGATTGTAAGAAACTGCTATTATAAAAAACTGCTATCTGATATAGCAAATTCCTACAGATAGCAGTTTGTCCCCTGCACTCTTTTGTTTTTCCCTGCACTCGTGACAGGACTAAGTATTATCTAGACCATCCCTGATGAGTTTTTCCTAATGTCCAACCTAAACCTCTCTTGCTGCAATTTAAGCCCATTGCTTCTTTTGCTGTCCTCAGAGGTTAAGAAGAACAATTCTTCTCCCACCTCCTTGTAACAACCTTTTATGTACTTGAAAACTGCTACCATGTCCCCTTTCTGTCTTCTCTTTTCCAGACTAAACAAACCCAATTTTTTTCAGTCTTCCCTCATAGGTCATGTTTTCTAGACCTTTCATCATTTTTCCTGCTCTTCTCTGGACTTTCTCCAATTTGTCCACATCTTTACTGAAATGTGGAGCTCAGAACTGGGTACAATACTCCAACTGAGGCCTAATCAGCGTGGAGTAGAGAAGAAGAATTACTTCTTGTGTCTTGCTTACAACACTCCTGCTAATACATCCCAGAATGATCACTTTTTCTTTTTTGCAGCCTTGCTATACTGTTAACTGATATTTAGTTTGTGAACCACTATGACCCCCAGATCCCTTTCCACAGCACTTCTTCCTAGGCAGTCGTTTCCCATTTTGTGTGTGTGCAACTGATTGTTCTTTCCTAAATTGATTACTTTGCATTTGTCCTCACTGAATTCCATCCTATGTACTTCAGGCCATTTCTCCAGTTTGTCCAGATCATTTTGAATTTTAATCCTATCCTCCAAAGCACTTGCAGCCCCTCCCAACTTGGTACCATCCATAAGCTTTATAAGTGTGCTCACTATGCCGTTGTCTAAATCACTGATGAAGATGTTGAACAGAACCAGACCCAGAACTGATCCATGCAGGACCCCACTTGTTATGCCCTTCCAGCATGACCGTGAACCATTGAGAACTATTCTCTAGGAATGGTTTTCCAACCAGTTTTGCACCCACCGTATAGTAGCTCCATCTAAGTTACATTTCCAGTATCAAAAGCCTTACTAAAGTCAAGATATACCACATCTACCGCTTCCCCCCTATACACAAGGCTGTCAAAGAAACTTATCAGGTTGGTTTAACATGATTTGTTCTTGACAAATCCATGCTGACTGTTACTTATCTTATTTTCTTCTAGATGTTTGCAGACTGATTGCTTAATTATTTGCTCTATTATCTTTCTGGGTACAGAAGATAACTGACTGGTCTATAATTCCCTGGGTTGTCTTTATTTCCCTTTTTATAGATGGGCAGTATATTTGCCCTTTTCCAATCTTCCAGAATCTCTCCAGTCTTTTATGACTTTTCAAAGATAATCACTAATGGTTTAGATATCTTCTCAGTCAGCTCCTTGAGTATTCTAGGATGCATTTCATCAGGCCCTGGTGACTTGAAGACATGTAATTTGTCTAAGTGATTTTTTTTTGTTCTTTTCCTATTTTAGTCGGTAATCCTACCTCATTTTCACTGGCATTCACTATGTTAGATGTCCAAACACCACCAACCTTCTTGGTGAAAACTGAAACAAAGAAGTAATTAAGCACCTCTGCCATTTCCACATTTTTTGTTATTGTTTTTCCTCACCTCATTGAGTAACAGGCTTTTCCTGTCCTTGATCTTCCTCTTGCTTCTAATGTATTTGTAGAATGTTTTCTTGTTACCCTCTATGTCTCTAACTACTTTGATCTCGTTATGTGCCTTGTCCTAATTTTGTCCTTACATACTTGTGTTATTTGTTAATATTAATCCTTTGTAATTTGACCTAGTTTTCACTTTTTGTATGACTCCTTTTTTAGTTTTAGATCATTGAAGATCTGGTTAAGCCAGGGTGGTCTCTTGCCATACTTCCTATCTTTCCTATGCAGTGGGATAATTTGCTCATGCCCTTAACAATGTCTCTTTGAAAAACTGCCAACTGTCTTCAATTGGTTTTTCCCTTAGACTTGCTTCCCATGGGATCTTACCTACTAACTTCCTGAGTTTGCTAAAGTCGCCTTCTTGAAATCCACTGTCTTTATTGTGCTATTCTCCCTCCTACCGTTCCTTAGAATCATGAACGCTATCATTTCATGATCACTTTCACTCAGCCTGCCTTCCACTTTCAAATTCTCAACCAGTTCCTCCCTATTTGTCAAAAATCAAATCTAGATAGCATCTCCTCTAGTAGCTTTCTCCACCTTCTGGAATAAAAAATTGTCTCCAGTACATTCCAAGAACTTGTTGGATAATCTGTGCCCCGCTGTGTTATTTTCACCACCAAGAGCATAAGATTGTTCTTATTTGCTGACTTGTCCTAATTTGCTAAAACTTGACAGTGGTGTGGGATGGAAGCATAAAGTCTTCAGCTTCCAAATGACCCTGCTTTAATTCCCTTAGGGTTCGCCTTCAATGTACTTCTATGCTGGTGTGATCTCTGACCATTACAGTTCATCAAGTCAGCAGGCAGGCCCAGGCAGCAATACACTTGTCCTGTTGCCTTGACCGAGAGAGGTTTCTGATCAAAGGGAGCATAGATTCCAGCAAGCTCCTGGGGGTAATATCTCATTGGAGATGCAAGGGCTTGTTGAGAAAGAGATTTTGAAGTCTGTAGGGTAAAAGATGAGCCAGATGGGTTTGTCTCCATGCAGCTATATGGTATTCTTTGGGGGGGGGGGGGTAAAAAGGAGAGGGAACTATTTTTCATTTCCTATTTCTCTTACTGAGGGCCATCTATGCTCACTTGAAATTTTTCCTGGCAGAAGCAGTTCCTATCTATTTATTACAGGGTCAAAATGTGGCTGCCAACACACAGAGGCATTAGTGGTGGTGGAGGTGAGAAGTCGGCCAAAATGTCCTTTCCTTCCCCTAAACACTCCCGTGCATGTGAAAGCCCTAATGTTGTTGCAGCACAAACACCCCTCCTACCACCACTGCCTGAAGATATACCACCTTCTCCTCCTCCACACCATTGCTCAAGCTTTAGAGCCATAGCTGAGCCTGCTGTAGGTAAAGTGCTCATGATCTCTATAAAACATGGCATAGGATGGTTATAACTCTTGCTACCGAGAATCTCAAACTCAGACAAACCTTGATGGGGAGGCAAAGGGTTCTATTGAAAAACTGACATGGTGTTTTCAGTGAGGTGAATAGCTCTTCAGAGGTTCAGGCTTCTCCCACGAACAAATGAGCCAGTGAAGCAGCCTAGCAAAATGTACCAACCTACCCTGCTATTTACATTAGGAGGAGAATTGATCCTGAATCCTGCAGCTGACAGAATGTGATATTAACAACTATCACACAGAAAATATATTTCACTGCCACGGACATTGAAATTGGGGGGGGGGGGGATCCATGAGGCGAGAGACCATGAGGGCGAAGGTGGGCTGTTCGGCACCAAACTAAACATTGAAAAATGTTTCATGACCATTTTATTAGATTTAACTCATTTTTTTTAAATCATCACACAAATTAAAGTTGGCTACACAAGCCTACTATGAAGCACTATACCTACATCCTTCTTGGTTTCTTCTTGTAATTTTGCACAACTCTGTTAATGAATTTCTCGAATGCAGTGCATTCATTTTGGTGGCTTCTCATCTGTCAGGTACTTCCAGTCCTTCACGACATGCCCACGATCAGGCAGAAGGCGACTTCTTTCAGAACACAAAATTCTAGTCAATGATGAAAAAGAACATTCAACTGTAGCTGTTGTGACTGGGAGTAGCAGGAGATGAATTCCTACTTCTCTCATCCCAGGAAACAGAACAAAAATTGAGTCGAACCATTAGTGATGATAAAGAAGTAGATGAAATCAAATCTACATTGGTTCATTGTACAATATTCTACTCTGTTGAAATTCTCTATTCTGTCCTGATCATATGGCAGCCCCATTGCTGGCAGTGCCTCCCTCCATACAATTGTTGGTGTTTTATAATACAGGCATCTGTTAAAGCTACATAGAGGCTGCTGGAATCCAAAAGTAGTAGTTGTAGAGATGTAAGAATCAAGTCAGTGTACTTCACCTTCAGCTGCCTTAACAAACTCTTCTTGTCTTCATTTAAGGAGTTAATATAAAAGTGCCCTAATTAGTCAACTTCTGAACTGAAGTATCAGAGCGGTAGCCGTGTTAGTCTGGATCTGTAAAAGCAGCAAAGAATCCTGTGGCACCTTATAGACTAACAGACGTTTTGGAGCATGAGCTTTTGTGGGTGAATACCCACTTTCTCAGATGCATGTAGTGGAAATTTCCAGGGGCAGGTATATATATGCTAGCAAGCAAGCTAGAGATAACGAGGTTAGTTCAATCAGGGAGGATGAGGCCCTGTTCTAGCAGTTGAGGTGTGAAAACCAAGAGAGGAGAAACTGGTTCTGTAGTTGGCAAGCCATTCACAGTCTTCGTTCAATCCTGAGCTGATGGTGTCAAATTTGCAGATGAACTGAAGCTCAGCAGTTTCTCTTTGAAGTCTGGTCCTGAAGTTTTTTTTGCTGCAGGATGGCCACCTTAAGGTCTGCTATAGTGTGGCCAGGGAGGTTGAAGTGCTCTCCTACAGGTTTTTGTATATTGCCATTCCTAATGTCTGATTTGTGTCCATTTATCCTTTTCTGTAGAGACTGTCCAGTTTGGCCGATGTACATAGCAGAGGGGCATTGCTGGCATATGATGGCGTATATTACATTGGTGGATGTGCAGGTGAATGAACCAGTGATGGTGTGGCTGATCTGGTTAGGTCCTGTGATGGTGTCGCTGGTGTAGATATGTGGGCAGAGTTGGCATCGAGGTTTGTTGCATGGATTGGTTCCTGAGCTAGAGTTATTATAGTTCTGAACTGAAGTCTTTCTTTCTTCCAGTACGTTTTCAATGGTTAGCTCTTGATCCAAGTGTAGCTTCCGTTGCTGGACAGAGATCTGTTACTGTTGTAGCAGATGCCTGGATGGCATTGTTTAATGACCCAAGTGGTTTCAACAGTAGACTTACAAGAGATAATCGGGATTGTCTTCTCTGAACATAGTGGCAAAAGTAGTCCAACAGCCTCACTACGTAGATCCGTCCCATCTCGTTAGATACTTTTTAGTTCATTTATATTTAATACTCATCCAGGGGGCAGAAAAGAACTGCCCGGGCTTTAGTCACCTCCTCCCCCCAAAAGCCTGAGTGAAATTAAAAAGGATGCCAGAAATAGCCCCAAATCCCGCGGTTCAGAACGCAGAGTGAACAGCCAAGTTTAAGCTATTCCTATGCAGGCATCAGGCTACCTGAGGAGGCTTCTCCCTCAGCCAGTCCCACTGCTAGAAGCTAGAGAGGAGCCCCTGCTGAGTGTGGGGGTTGGGGAAACGCGGAGCCTAGCCGCGTTGGGCAGCCTGGCTGGAGGAGGAGGAGGAGGAGGGAGGACAAGGAGAAAAATGTGACAGTGAGTTTTCAGTTTTTCAGGCTTATTCCAATAGTGAAGTTTTATTACAGACTGTACTGATAGTAGTAATAGTAGCTATATCTAAGTCATGCAATGGGAGGGATCCATGAAGCATGTAGGAGAGGTGGGTTGCTTGTGTTTGGACTGTATGGGTAAGAAATGTAACTTTCTTCCACCTCTGGCCCCGCCCCTTCTGCCTGAGGCCCCACCCCTTCTGGGGGGGAGGGGAGAGCGGGACCCGTACTGGTAAGAGCTGTATTTTACTTTCAACCCTGCCTTCAGCCCCTCTCCTAACCCTGCCTCCAGCTGCTCGACCCCCCTGCCAGTCGATTTTTGCCCCCTGCTCAGAACCTGGCCACTCCCTGCTCTGATTCTCCCCCTTTGCCACTTTTTACCCCCTGTAAAAAGCACTCCACAGAATCGTATGGCTAAGAAGGGCAGGGTGAAGGGCAGTGGCTTCAGCAGATGTTACT
The DNA here is from genome assembly GCF_007399415.2 of Gopherus evgoodei. Lineage (NCBI taxonomy): Eukaryota > Metazoa > Chordata > Testudines > Testudinidae > Gopherus > Gopherus evgoodei. The sequence goes on along the minus strand of NC_044332.1, from coordinate 9,150,322 downwards.
GAGGATGCTTAGTGCACCATAAGTAGCACATTCCTACAGGCAGCAGTTTCCTGTACCACAACCATGCAATGAAAATGAGCAAGTGAGCAAGGGTGGGGGAGAGCGAGTGACGGAGGGAGAGGTCCTGGAGTGAGAGAGGGCAGGACCTCAGGAAGGGACAGGGCAGGGGCAGGTGGCAATCCTAGGGAGCCCCAGACCTTCCTCCTACCTTGGATGGGGGAGCAGGGTGCCTGAGAGCATCCCTTCACCCATGTCCCTGGCCCCAGGGCAGGTGAAGGTTCTGGGGCTCCCCACAGCGGCCTGGGCTCCCTGGGCAGCTCTTACCACAGCCAAGCTCTGGCTTCTGGCCTGGCCAGGGGATGGGGCCTTGGAGGGAAGAAGACTTAGCACCCAGACACAGAAGCCAAAAGCCAGACTGTCCACAGAAAACCCGGAAGGATGGCAACCCCAGAGAGCAGGAGCAGGGGACAGGGCCTTGTGGCCAAGAGGGCTAAAGCCAACCACAGCCCTCCCCACTGGGCAAGCGTGGACCAGCACCTCAAGAATCCAGGACCAATCCTGTCCTGGAGTCATTCAGGCCAGGACCAGGACTTGAGCTCTGCGTTTCGGGACTGTCCAGCCCAATTTGGGATGTGTGGTTGTCCTACTCTGAACATGTCTATTAGGGCTCCTCCCCCCACCCCAAAGCACACCTGAGGAGGACCTCTGGCCCCCAACACGCAAGAGCCTAGTCCTACAAGAACTGAAGTCAATTGGGAGTCCTATGTAGGCCTTGTAGGATTAGGCCCAATGCTTTTCACTACCACTGGCATTTCTGACCCTCTCGCTGAAAACTGACAGTTTGAGATGAGGGCCTAGATTTTCAAATGTATTTAGGTGCCTAAAGACCCAGCTAAATACACAGGCTTCCTATACAATGGATGGGCAGCATTACGTGCCCGAGACTGGGATTTTCAGAAGCCAGCACGTTGAGCAGGACATCGCCTAAGTGAGCCAGGCATGAAATGCAGGGTGGGAGAGGTGGCCTAAGTCCCACTTCTCCCAGGAAGTTAGGGGCCAAACTCCATTTTACTTTGTATGAAATACTGACTTCTTACTGGGCCATAAACAGTGTGAGCATGTCCCGCGGGTAGGGCACTCACCTGGGAGACCCACCTTCAGGTTTCACTGGCTATGTATTTTGTGCCAAGGGAAACAGCCTCAGCAGGTACCTAACTCCCTCCCTGCATTGTATCCTGGCTAGTTTAGCAGTCCCCGCTCAGCATGCTGGTTTCTGGGACTCCCACTCTTGGGCCTCTAACTCTGCCCAGGCACTGTTACTGGGAGCCTGGGCACCTAACTGTAAGGTGGATAGGAAGCTGGCTAGATTGTCAGGCTCAGCAGATAGTGATCAACGGCTCCATGTCTAGTTGGCAGCCGGTATCAAGCGGAGTGCCCCAAAGGTCAGTCCTGGGGCCGGTTTGATTCAATATCTTCATTAATGACCTAGATCAGGGGTCTCAAACACACGGAGTGATTTCCTGCAGCCTTCTATAGCTCCCCTCACCCCCCGCCCCCCCAAGCACACTGCGTCCCTGCTCCTCCGCCTACCGCCCAGCGCTTCCCACCACCAAACAGCTGTTTGGCAGCGCTTAGGACTTTCCGGGGGTGGGGGTGGGGATGTGGTACACTCAGGGGAGGCAGCAGCGAAGAGGCAGGGAGGGGGCAGAGTTGGGGCAGGGACTTTGGGGAAGGGCTTGGAAAGTGGGTGGGGCCTCATGGAAGGGGTGGAGTGGGGGAAGGGCCAGGGGCTTTGATATCTTTGTATGACAGGGTGCCAATGTACTAGTCCTGATGTGACCCTCGTGGTGATGAAAGTTTGAGACCCCTGATCTGGAGGATGGGATGGATTGCACCCACAGCAAGTTCACAGGTGACACTAAGCTGGGGGGAGAGGTAGTTAAGCTAGAGGGTAGTGATGGGGTCCAGAGTGACCTAGACAAACTGGATTATTGGGCCAAAAGAAATCTGATGAGGTTCAACAAGAACAAGTGCAGAGTCCTGCACTTAGGACGGAAGAATCCCATGCACTGCTACAGGCTGGGGACCAACTGGCTAAGCGACAGTTCTACAGAAAAGGACCTGGGGATTACAGTGGCCGAGAAGCTGGATATGAGTCAGCAGTGTGCCCTTGTTGCCAAGAAGGCTAATGGCATGTTGGGCTGCATTAGTAGGAGAGATGCCAGCAGATCGAGGGAAGTGATTATTCCCCTCTATTCGGCACTGGTGAGGCCACATCTGGGGGATTTGATAGCAGCCTTCAACTACCTGAAGGGGGGTTCCAAAGAGGATGGAGCTCGGCTGTTCTCAGTGGTGGCAGAAGACAGAACAAGGAGTAATGGTCTCAAGTTGCAGTGGGGGAGGTCTAGGTTGGATATTAGGAAACACTATTTCACTAGGAGGGTGGTGAAGCACTGGAATGGGTTCCCTAGGGAGGTGGTGGAATCTCCTTCCTTAGAGGTTTTTAAGGCCAGGCTTGACAAAGCCCTAGCTGGGATGATTTAGTTGGTGTTGGTCCTGCTTTGAGCAGGGGGCTGGACTAGATGACTGTCATAAACAGATAGCTAAGGGTTAATGTTCTTTTACCTGTAAAGGGTTAACACAGGGAACCAAACACCTGACCAGAGGACCAATCAGGAAACAAGACTTTTTCAAATCTGGGTGGAGGAAAGTTTTGGGTGTGAGTTCTTTGTTCTTTGTCTTGGGTCTGACCTTCTCGGCTCTGAGAGTGATTTTTTCTATCTCCTGGCTTTCTAATCTTCTGTTTCCAAGTTGTAAGTACAAGGATAGTAAGACAATAGGTTTATACTGTTTTCTTTTGTATTTACATGTGTGTAGTTGCTGGAATGTTTTAAATTGTATTCTTTTTGGATAAGGCTGTTTATTCATTTTTTTTCCTTTAAGCAATTGACCCTGTATATTGTCACCTTATACAGAGATCCTTTTATGTCCTTTTTTCATTCTTTTTATATAAAGCTTTCTTTTTAAGACCTGTTGGAGTTTTTCTTTAGTGGGGACTCCAGGGAATTGAGTCTGCAGCTCACCAGGGAATTGGTGGGAGGAAGAAGTCAGGGGGGAAAATCTCTTTGTGTTAGATTTACTAAGCCTGACTTTGCATACCCTCTGGGTGAGGGGGAAGAGAGATTAGATCTCTCGGTACTTGTGTTTCCAGGACTGGAAGCAGGGAATCTCCTAGGGTCGTCCAGGGAGGGGAGCCTGGGAGGAAGAAACAAGGAAACAAGGGGAGGGGGTTATTTCCCTTTGTTGTAAGACTCAAGGCATCTGAGTCTTGGGGTCCCCTGGGAAGGCTTTGGGGAGACCACAGTGAGCTAGGCACTGTATAATTCCTGGCTGGTGGCAGCAATTACCAGGTCCAAGCTGGTAACTAAGCTTGGAGGTTTTCATCCTAACACCCATATTTTGGACGCTAAGGTCCAGATCTGGGAAGAAATGTTATGACAATGACCTCGTGAGATCTCTTCCAACCCTAATCTTCTATGATTCTAAACTTGCAGCTATGGATTCCACTAAGCAGAAAGGTACCTTCCCATTAAGCATTGCAACTACGAGCCTAAGTCCCCTTTGAGACTAACAAATGTATTTAGGCATAAGCTTTTGTGGGCTAAAACCCACTTCATCAGATGCATGGAATGAAAAATACAGTAGCAGGTATAAATACACAAACACATGAAAAGATTGCCTTACCAAGGGGGAGGGGGGGTTAGTGCTAACGAGACAATTCAATTGGAGGGAGGGGGATGGAGTAACCAGGGGCAGGGCCTTGCAGAAGGGGCAGGGCTGAGAGGTGCCTCAGGGAAGGGGCAGGGCAGGGTGTTCAGTTTTGTGTGATTAGAAGTTGGCAACCCTAATCTCCATCCAAATGGCAGCACTTGTGCAATCAAAGTTTGCAACATACTTATTTTGCACTGTGACTGTTTGAGCTCACGGGAAGCATTGCCTAGTGGTCGGGGGAGTTGTTTCTTGGAAGTGAGGAGGGGTGGTTTGGTAAGGGATCCAGGCCTTCCCACTCCAGCAGGCTCCAGGCCAGGGACCTGTGAGGGCTATCAAAAGTCTGACACCCAGGAGAACCTTAAGGCTGCCCTCCCTGGGCCACATCCCACCCCGCTATTGCTCACAGTCTGTAGCAAGGAGGTGTGAAGGGGTCAGCTCACCATTGGGCACCTCCTCATGGCCAGGCGTGGCTGTTCTCTCTCTCAGGCTGGCAGCTGCCTGTTCCTGTGCCTTGACCCTGCAGCCAGGTCAGTGCCAAGTCTCTCCCCTGCTGGGGCAGTCCCTAAGCCAAACCAGGGAATTAACACAAACAAACGGAGTTCGTGTGGGAGGGAGAGTGGGAGGGACCTTCCTGCAGTTCCTCTCGAGAGCTCCTGCCTGCCCTCAGGAGCTGCCCAGTAAAGACCCTTCCTCTTCCCTGTCCTGCCCTGCAGTGGGTGGGTCTGCTCCTTTGAACTCCTCCCACAGCCTGTGCATCTCTCACAGGTGTGGTGGATTTACCTGCCCCTAAGTAGGTAGTGATGATTTCAGACTGTACCCTTACAGGCTGGTCTGCGAGCTCTGCAGCAGACTACTCTCTTCATTAAGGCGGTGCTTGGCTCAGCTATATTGTTAGTTTAAGTGTTACTGTAAGAAGGATGATTGAAATAAAGTTCAGCTGCAGAAGACTTTGGACCAAGCACTAGACTCACTTTCCCCAAGCCTTCGGTATTGACTAATTGGGGATATGAATGGCTCTGTGAGGTCTTCGCTTGCCTTCTGAGTAGAGTGACCTGATTCTCTGCTGCCGTGCACATTGCACACTCATTTATACCCACGTACAGTACCCTCTGTGCATCTTTCCGCACTCCGCCTAGCTGCAGAATGCCAGGGTGAGCTTGTGGTTAGGGTGCTGACCTGTGGCCTACGAGACCTGGGTTCCATACCTGGCCGTGCTACTGAGCCTCAACAAATCAGTTCAGTCCTTGATGTCTCGCTTGTCCATTTAGACTCTAATTTTGTTGGGGGCAAGGACTCTCTTGCCCTGTGTGTCTAGTGCCTGGTGCAATGGGGAGTTACTGTAATGTTCCTGGTCTTCCGGGGGAAGTGAGCTGTTAGAGACAGCAGAACAGTCTGGCGGGTGTCTTACTGCATCAGGCACGGAGATATTGACAGACACTAGCATATGCAGACACTAGGGCACAGTCATGCAGCGGCAGGGGGTGGCCTGCATCACCTAGTGGTCTTTTCCATTTCTAAATGTGGTGTTTCTGTGAGAAGTGCTCTCCAGAAGTGCCGCTTTCATTGATTTTGCAGGGCTCTGGATCCAACCCAATGGGCGCATCCCCTCCAGCAGCACATGCCAAGCAGCTTTTGCCTAGCCTGCCTTGGAGGAACCCAGGCACTGGGGAACTCCAGCGACTCACTCCCATCTGGTGTGGAGCTGACAGTTTGAAGTGGCACTGCCTCAGGTCCATGCTGCCCCTCTCGTTCTCCCATCCGGAGGCAGCTGCTGCAGCAGGAAGTCGGGAGCTGTTCCTCTGTCTGTCTCTCTGCTTTCTGAAGTGGCTCAGTGAGTGAATGCCTTTGCCTTTCCTTTCCAGCCAGGATAAGGAAGCTCTGCTCTTCCCCGTAGCAGGAAGCCAGGCTGGAGCATAGGAGTCATTCCAAGCTCATTCCTACAGCCCCCACCATTCCCATTACTTCCTGGGAATCCATAGCCAAGCCATTGATCTGGGAAGGTGAGGGTCCCCAGGGATTCCTGCTCACACGCTGGAGGAGGGAAGTTCTACAAGCAAAGCTGATGTATCTACAGGTCTAGGAACTGCTGATGTGATCCTCTCCATTATGTAGCCTGCAGATTTTCCCCGTGTCTCCCTCGCAGACATCAAGCCTGACTCTCTGCTGAATTTAAACTGCCAGACACAGGGGCTGTTAGAAGAGTCAGCCATGGAGTGATACCATTGAGGGAGGACTTAAAAGATCATTGGAACAGTCAGCCATAGTACTGTTGTGTGACGCATGTGTGCCCTGTGCTGTCAGGTGTACAGATCTTAACTGTGGGGGTGGGGATTATTGATGCCCATCCTGAACTTTGGGGGTGGAGTGGTGCTTTGCAATGTGGCATGTCTGCTTGGTGCAAACTAAGACATAAATATGCTCTAATTCTCAAGAAATAAAACTCTCGTGTGGAGTGGTAGGGTAAGGGCTCATGCCAGGCTGCCGTCTGTTATGCTGGGGGGCATAAGGAGCAGCAATCACAGAGTTTTCCATGGAGGGGAAAGGCTGCTGTGTATGGGATTTAGCTCAGTAATGGTCTGCACCATCTGTGGATGTTGCCTGAGCAAAGCCATTGTGTCCTGGTGCACCTCTGGCTCTTTGCCTCTCTTCCAGCATCTGATCTCTCCACTCCTGATCCTTCATCCTGCTCTTGGCCATTCGGCCCCTCCAACCCCTGTGTTCAGAGTCAGCAGCTAGAGAGGACTGGATGCTCCCAGAGAACATATCCTCCCTGGTCCACTTCCATCTTCACCTGATTTGGGTTGGGCATTCACCTGGTATGTGGAGGGGGCACGTCTCAAGGCCACCAAGTCAGAGGATGCTGATAAAAAACAGACAAATACACTGCTAGATTTATAGTCATAACAGAAAGGGAAAGAAAAGTCTCAAACTCCCTTACATTGTTCCCATAAAGATCTTTAGTTAAAAATGCTAATTGGCAGTTTCAGTTTGGAGCACCGCGTGACAGCACAAGCCATGGTGAATATGGAGAAGCACAGGGATTGGGGGATTGTTGCATGGGAGGTTTAGATGCTGGATGCTTCTAGGTCTGGATATAAGGGAAATGCAGTGCATATCGGCAAGAGTTTTACTGGCAGCAGTGATTTGGGGTGATGTGTCACTCCTCAGTGCAACAAAGGCCCAGAGACCTCTGCTACTTCTGGTGCCTCAAAGCTGTCCTGGCCCATATGCTGCTAGCCTGGTTCCTGGGATGGTGCCAGCAGAGCTCATCATGGAGTGGTGCGGGAATGTTTCCCATTGCAGAGGAAGAAGCAAGGCTGTTATCTCTAGTAATGTTTGGGAGAGAGTTGCAGAGTATCTCCATGAGCATTTCATCAAGATCGTTCAAGAGGACAAAAGGGACCTCCCTGTTCAGATAAACACGGTACCCCACGGGGGGAGAACTGTGGCCCCCATCCTAGCACAACAAGCCAAAGAATGGAAAGCAAACGTCCCCTCTCCCTCTTTCTTCTGCCTCTGTCCAAGCACAGGACACTGATCTGGTTCTTAAAGTAAAGTGAAGAATCAAGAGTCCCTGCCTTTATTCTGTAAGCACATGGATGGGCTGGGCAGTACTTCTAAATAGGGAAGAGGGGGAAAGAGAGGGAGGGAGGGAGGGAGGGGAAGTCTGGGGCACAACACAGGCAAGCAAAAATGTCTATTAGGAGCGTGGCTTTACTGGGTATGGGGAAGAAGGAGACCAATTGAAACAATTACTCCTAGGTTCTCAAAGTTTTGCTGATGATTAATTTCCTCCACCAAACCCCCTTGCTCTAAATCTAAATGAAAAGTTGCGGCTGCTTTTCAAAGTGGTATTCTTGAGCCTTCTCTGTTTATGGGGCTTATCCTGCACTCTGTGTGCTCTGAAGCAGGGCAGCCCCATGTACCACTTGCAGGGACAATCTGCATAGCAGCTGTTTGGGGGTTGGGCAAGAGGGGATTGAATGGGAAACGGGTGTGTGAAGGGGCAGGATGCAGGGGAAGGGAAATGCAGGGGGCAGGATGGGATGGGAGCAGGAGCAATGGGTGCACTGCATGGAGGATGGGGCAGTACAGGGGAATCAGGGGGCAGGGGGAGAATTGTGCAGCTCTGGTGGGAGAAGTGAGGCAGGGGACGTGAGCAGAGAGGGGGAAGTTGAGGAAGGACGCAGTGAGTAGTGAGGGGGCGGACCTAGGGCAGAGTGGGGGAGGAGTGTGGGCGGCCATGGATGGAAGAGGTGGGAGTGGGAGCTAGCCTCTCCAAAGGGAAGCGTCAGCCGTCACCTATGAGGACAATACTGACCAGCACATTATGAGTTTTCAGATGCTACCTCACCAAACATACTTTGTACAAAGGTTATTACAACAGTGTGTGGAGTGTGAACACAGGGATTTGTTCCGTCACAGTGTGCTCGCCAAGGTGAGCAGCCAGGAAAAGCCATTTCATAAACATCTTGGAGTTCCTGAAGGAGTGTGGGGCGAGGCAGTATCTGTGACCCCTGAGCAGTGGAGTTCAAAATCGTGAGCGGAGCGGCTACTATCTCAAGGACAGAGACATTGAGTCAGCTGCTCTAGGACCATTAGGGTCCACACAAGTAACACCACATCTACACTAACACCACATTAGCAGAAGTAGGTGACTTTAACACCACCTCTCCAAACAACACAGAGCCAGTGTGTCAATGTAATAGGTTGCCCACATTGGCAGGGGACAAATTTAGGTGTTAATTATGCAAAACTAAAGTAAAACAAGTCAACTTAGGTGGATGTAACTTTGATAGTCTAGACCAGGCCACAGACGCTAACTTTCCATACAGTTAAAGCTCCCTGAAAGCTCACGCATATATCTCATTTGAAGAAATCAGATTTTGAGTAAGCCAAGTAATAAACAACTAATATCCAAATCTTACATATAGATACTTACGCTTATAGAAGTCTAAGTATATTATGTCACTAGCTTTACCAGCCGGACTCGTAATCTTATAGTTACAACCATGTTTAATAAAGGTAACTGAGCAAACGTAATACACGTAGACTTCTTTGAAGCATTTGACTTGTACCACAGAACAGTGTCATTGCAGAATGAGCACTGCACAAAATCAATATGGCACATAGCAAAAGGATTAAAAATTTGTTTGATTATCTAAAATATTGTGAAGGGTTCCCCTGGGGTGCCACCTGGAACTGGGGTACCACACAGCCCCCCTGACCCACCGGCCTGGGCTCCCTTTACACTGTACTGCTGTGACCAGCCTGCCCTTTACCAGCAGACATACAGGTAGGGACACACCCAGCTACAGTTACATACAGATGGTGTGATCAGCTCTGCGTGGGAAGGCACAGCAAGGGCACCTCCCAGTTCCTAAGGCATGCATCTCTTCTCTGGAGTGTAAACCCAAAATTATACTATCTTGCATTGCAGAGAGAACTGCACAGAGTAAGCTCATGAAATTCGCTCCCTCCCTCAATGTGATGAGGAAATATACAACAGCTTTCTGACCCGAGTTGATTCCACACACACTGCTTTTAGACAAAGCAAAACCAACTGTATTAATGACAAAAGATAGATTTGAAGTGATTATAAGGGATAGCAAACAGATCAAAGCAGATTACCTAGCAAATAAACAAAACTAAGCAAACTAAGCTTAATATACTACATAGATCGGCCATGAATAGCAAATTCTCACCCTAAATGATGACGCAAGCAGGCTGCAGGTTCTTAAAGAGCAAGCTGCACTAACTTACAGCTTGGAATCCCCAGGTGTGTCATTCACAGGCTAAAAATCCCTTCAGCCTGAGTCCAGCACTTACCTGCAGTTGTCTGTTTCTCAGGTGTTTCCGGGAGTCTCTCTGGGTGGGGAGTCAGTGAAGAACCAGATTGATGTCACCCTCCTGCCTTAAATAGCTTTTGCATATAGCAGGAACCCTGTGTCTCAAAGCTTGGTTCCCATGCCAATCAATGGGAAAACACTGATATCCCAAGATGATGTCCAGCACCATGTGACCTGGTCACATATCCCTGTAGAGTTATAGCAGCCATAACTCAGATGCTGTTTGTAGCATCCTCAGGAAGGCTCCCAGTGGGAAACAAGCTTCTTCTAAGGCCTATTTATTTTCCTAATGGCTCATTATCCTGAATGGGTCCTTCTCAGCCAGCCGTCTAAACTGAGTGTCTTTGGCCTATTGGGCATTCCCAAGGTGAAAGCACATTTGTAATACAGATACACAGTCAATATACCTAACTTCAGATACAGAAATGATACATCCATACACATAGGATAATCACATTCAGTAAATCATAACCTTCCCAATGATATCTCACATCATCTATCTTGCATAAAATACATCAGAAGTATGCAATAATCATATCATAACAATATTTCTATGAAGAATATGGGATGCAGTGTCACAATATTGTGGTTAGAGAATTATCAGTGAAAGAGAGCGTTTCCAGAGTGTTTGTGCAGGGATCAGTTCTCAGACCAGTTTTGATCAATACCGTTAGTAGTGATCTGGAAGAAATATAAATGAATTGCTGGTGGCCTTTTCAGAGAACACAAAATTTGGTGGGGTGGCAAGTAACAATGAGGGGAGGTTGTAGATATAGAGCAAACTGGACGGCTTGGTAAAGAGCTCATCTCTGCAACATGTGTTTTAACACAGGCGGAAGCAAGGTCCTACACTGAGGAAGACAGACAGGAGGTCACACTTAGTGGATGCAGGGGCTTTGTCCTGGCAAGCGTGTAGATGGGGGGCAGCTGGTAGCAGATATGTGCTTGGGCGTGGAGGAAAGGAGAGATGTGGGGGGGGGCAGGAGCTGTGTTAGGGAGACCAGTGCTATGTGATGGAGGGGAGGGTATAGAGATCAGATCCTGAGTCCCAGTGTCTCTGTATTTCACAGGCTGTCCCCCCAGCTGTGCTGCCTCTGTGAGCAGCACTGCCAGGGGGGAGCCTTTTGGGCACTCATTCTCTGGTGCAGAGGGATGGGGTTTCCCACTCCAGAACTCTACCCAGACCCTCCAACATAGCTCCCACCCAATATAGCCCTCTCCTCAGAACAGGCTGTCATCCCCCTGCTATCCAGGCACTGAATCTCCCCCCGCCCCTCTCCAGCCCCATTCAACCACCCTCACCCTTTCAGAGAAACCTCTTCCCCTATCCTGTGTCATCCCTAGTCCCCTCACCTCCCTGCTCCTTGTACGACCTGCTCTGAATCTGCACCAGGCTTTCAGAGGGAATGAAAATCAAACCAGTGAATAATATCTATTGCCTTTCATTTAGGATGGCCAGATTCCACAGTGCCATGTCTTGCACGCTCCCTTGGCAAACTTGCTTATAGATTTTTTTTAAATTAATGATTTTTTTTAATTCCTCAGTATCCCAGATGATAAAACCAATACATCAATTTCAGATTAAGATAAGGCTATCTAAGTAGAGCTGGTCAAAAATTTCCAACAGAATATTTTCCTGAGAAAAACTGATTCGAAAAAATTTGCAACTGCTTTTTGTAATTATTGTAGCTGCTTAGTACTTCGCGTCCCTAGGATGCCAGCAGCATGCCAGGTGTAGCACGACTTGGAAGCAAGCCCTGTAGGTGCTTCAGCAGCTAGACCTTGGAAGCACTAGCCCTGGTGAGTCCCAATAACCACTCAGACATGTGTCCATGAGAAAGAGTATTTTACTAGCCCTGGCCAGAAAAGGAAAGGTTGCAAATACAATAGAAATAGAGGCTTAAATAGTTACAGTTCAAAGTGAGAAAGAACAGTTCTTGTTTGGGTCTCTGGGGCAGTCCGATCAAGAGTCAGGACTCTTCAGACTTCATGCCTGGGGTATTCTCTCCAATCAAGTCTCTATTCATGCAAATAAGGTGTTGGTGGTTTCCCAGGCAGGCTCAGTGTTTCCCCTGGGGACCCTCTGCACTGGCTCCCTGCCCAGGCACCACTACTCCCCCAAGAACCCATTTGGACCTGCACCCAGCTGTACCGTCTGACAGTCACAGCCTGTTATACATGCATCTCTGCATACAGTTCCTGAGAATTTGCTCTGAAATCAGTTTCTCTCCAGCTCCCTGCTTGCCATTCAGCTGCTGCTTCAACTTTCTTGCAACTCCTGGCTAGCCATGCAGCCATTGTCCCCAAACAAAGCCCAGCCACTTGCTGATTCAGGTCCTTTTCCCTTTCCTGGCCAGTAGGATGGGGATGTGCAGTGGGGAGACACTGATGGGAGTTGTATTTCTCTGCTTAGCAGACCTATCTCACTTCACCACAAAGGATGTTGGGGAAATCCTACCCTGGGCCGGCTCTTTTCTGGTAACAAAGATGAGGTATTGACACAAACTGATATATCTGTAAATGTCATCAGGCCCAGATGGTCCAGCCAAGAGTTCTGAAGGAGCTTAAAAACATAATGGCAGAGGTGTTAGCACAAATGTAGAATCTCTTGTTAAAAGTTATACCAGAGAATTATTTGGTAGTAAATTTTGTAGCTAGCCTAAAAAGGTTTTAGGTTGATCCAGGCAAATATATACTAGTAAGCCTTACCCCTGTCCCAAACAGACTGGTTGAACAAATAAGTAAAAATAGAATCATAAAACACCTGGAAGAGCATGCTATGTTTCTGAGAAGTAAAATCAGACCTCACTAATCTATTACATTTTTTGACAATGTGAATAAATTCATGTATATAGGAAAATCAGTTGACAATTTATTTAAACTTTCAAAAGGCCCTTTGAGAAAGTCCCTCACAAGAGGCTACTAAAGCAGCTATGCCTTGGGGTGAAGGGGAGTGAGCAGTGAGGTGGCCAGATTTGCAGATGGCACAAAATTATATCAGTGAGTCAAATCCAGCGAAGACTCTGAAGAACTTCAGAGGAACCTAACCAAGCTTGGTGAATGGGTAACACATTTGCAGATGAAATTCAGTGAGGACAAATGTACAGTAATGCAAGTTTGATGGGGGAAACTGAACTCATACAACTGAAAGGGTTCTAAATTAAGAATATAAACCAGGAAAAGGACCTGGGCACCATTGTAGACAGCTCAATGAAAACCAGGGCTCAATTTGCAGCTGTAGTCAAAGAAAACAAAGAACACCATAGGATGCGTAAGGAATGGGATGGAGAATAATCCATAAAATATGGTAAGGCCATCGTATAAACCACTGATTTGCTCTCATGTGGAATACTGAGTGCTGCATTGGTCCCCCCATCTCTCAAAGGATATTGCAGAATTAGAGGTGGTTCAGGTACCAGTGATGAGAATGACTGAAGACCTGGAAAAACTCATATGAGAAGAGATTGAAAAGATCGTTACCTTAGAGAAGAGACAAACAAGAGGAGTCATGATAAAAGTATACAAAGGAATGAATGGTCTAGAGAAGGAAGATTGGGAATTTCCATTCACCTTGTCTCAGCACAAACACAAGGGGACAGCATGTGCAACTGAAAGGTGTCAAAAGCAAAAGTGATCAAACAAAATACTTTTTCCACACAACACGTCATTCAGCTGTGGAACTCAAAGCCACATGATGTTGTTGAGGCCAAGAAATTAGCAAGATTCAAATTGTTGTTGGATGTTTATATAGATAATAAGAGGTTTCAGAGTAGCAGCCGTGTTAGTCTGTATCCGCAAAAAGAACAGGAGTATTTGTGGCACCTTAGAGACTAACAAATTTATTTCAGCATAAGCTTTCGTGAGCTACAGCTCACTTCTTCGGATGCACAGAATGCATCCGAAGAAGTGAGCTGTAGCTCACAAAAGCTTATGCTGAAATAAATTTGTTAGTCTTTAAGGTGCCACAAGTACTCCTGTTCTTTTTATAGATAAGAATATCCTGAGTTTTGGAAGGGAGGTAAAGCCTCCTGCTTTATGGCTTAAATAAATCTCTAACTACTAGAGGTTAGGATGAGACTTTCATATGGCGCAGATTATCCCACATCTGCTGAGTTCAGGGTTCTTGCACTTTCCTCTGAAACATCTGGCACTGGTCACTGTCAGGCTAGCTAGACCTTGGGCCTGATCCAATCTGGCAATTCCTAGATTCCTGCCTTTTCTGACTGTGATCTTTCTTCTAAATGGCCACAGAGGAATGTGAATATGAAGTGACTTTGATGGCCCATGATGTCAGTATGAAATGACTGCAGAGCTCTGTTCCTCTGATGTGACTGCAGTGTCACACCAGATCTGATGTTTGCCAGTCATTCATAAATGGACACACAAATAGAAAAAGGGTATAAGTTAGACAGGAGACGTTAGCCTGAATAGTAATCTATATGACTTGGTACACTCCTTACTCTGTCAAGAAAGCTTGTGCTTTAACTTCTGAATGTCTTCATTCTTCTTAGCTAAAGTGTCTTATGGAAGTGCCTCCAATATTTCCATAAGCATAGGCAATATAGGTAGATTTCTTAATCTTTGATATTATTGTTCTTGAGACAGTCCTGTGACGTGATTTTTTCATTATGGTTTCTCTGACTTGTAGGAATTGCAATACGGGATTTTCTTTTAGGGTTGAATTTTCACACAGCAACAGCACATAGTGGTGAGCCTGCAGATTCATTAGTCACTGCTGTGCCATTGTAATGCTGATTTGCTTCCCCTTTGTCGATTGTCTGCAGGCCCTGATAGTCTTAGCACGGGATACTTTTATTCCTTCCAATTTGTCCTTTCGGTCAATGGGATTTTTCATTGTCACGATTTCCTTATAACCAGACAGTGCCTTTTTAAAAAACACCCCCACACACATTTTCTGAAAACACGAAAGCAAGTAAAGGCCTAGAAAATACTGATTATTGCATTGTGCTTCTGTTGTTTCCATCTAAAGCAGGAGCATTTCCCAGTCCTGGATGAAATGTGAGAATCTGGGCGTGTCTACATGGTGCATTAGTCTGCACTAGGATGTGGGGCACTAATGGGTCCAGGTGGACTCTGGCAGCATGCACTAAAAGTTCCCGTTTATTAGTGTAGTCAAATTTCAAACACTAGTGTGCACTAGGGAACTTTTACTGCACACCAGCAGGGACCACATGGGCCAGCTAGTGTGCAACATGCTAGAATGTACATACCCCTCTAGTGCAGACTAATGCACAGTGTAGACAAGCCCATAGTGAACTCACTCATCTTGGTTCCTTTTCCCCACCTCCAACTATTTGTCTTCACTTTTACGGTACTTCATGGTCCATTCCTACACCTTACCCATCATCGCACATAAAAATTAGTTTCCAACCTGTTTTAATGCTGGTTAAAAATCAGTCCAGCCAGTGGGACAACTCATGCACTAAAGGCAGGCATGTGTTGCAGTGCTTTGCTGCACCCGGGCCAGACACTCTACTGTGTGTGGAAACTAAACATTTTGTTTGGTTTTCTGTCTAAACACTACAAAAGCAGATTGACAAGAGAAATTCACACTCTCTTCTTGTGAGCTCTCCCTCTGTCTGTGTCACAGAGGAGGTTACTCTTCAGCAGAGAAGCCCTTACTAAAAGCCTGCATCGTAACCATTTACAGGCTTTGGGGTGACTGAGATACACATGGATACAACAGCCCTAAATATTGCAGCTGAAGCTCATCCCTGCTTTTTGGGAAGATGACACTAGACTTGGAAATACCAACTGTGATTTAAAAAAACCTTGAAAACACACATCTCAGTACCTTCATGGTGCTAAGGAGATATCCAGCCTGCAGGGCACTGGAGAGATTTGTTAATTAAATCAGCTAAGATCAAAGGGAGGGGATATTTCAACTAAAGGAGAGGGTTTAGCTCTGCTGTATTATGTTCAGTTCTGGTTTTAAGAGGATGCTTAATTGTGACCTTTTTACCCCCTGCAGTTAACTCATCTTGATCATTGCTCATCCGTCTTGCTTTGCCTAAATGCCTGCCACATCTCATCACGCTTGATGGCTGCGCTTTCCATGAACAAGCGGAACGAAAGAGGATTGCTTTTTAATTATCATAGTTTCCAAAACAAGTAGTCCCTGTGCTATTGGATGGCCAGAGCGCATTCATCCCCAGGACCAATCAGGCCTGAGAGCCTGCCAGGTTAGAGAGTTCAGAAGCTGCAATGTAGCCCTGGCTGTCAATCTTCAGCCGGCCATCGGCAAGGGGAAGAAAAGGAGGGGGAAGGCAGATCAGCAAAAGCCCTCCAGTCAGAGTAGTGTTTAGAGCAGCTTTCTGGATACTTTATTTTGCGTTTACAAGGAGGGATGCCATGTGATGTTCAGTCTTTCACCTGTAAAAAGTGTATTGCTATATGGATGGGGGCAAGAATTTACAGAGTTAGACCCACATTTAAAAAGTCATAATCCATCACTCCCACTTCAGAATGCTAGGATCTGCCGATCCAATATCTGTAGATCATAAATCTTCCAGCGCTGGAAGGACTGAATGATGGAATGGAGCATTTCAAACATTTTCAGTTATTGTAAATCTGTGCACTAAAAGCTCCATTCAGAAAACCACACACCTTGCCAGCAGCAAACTCTGTGTGTGTGTGTGTACGCGGTTATGTGCAGCATTAGACGTATTTAATCAAAATCCCATCATTAGAACATCTCGTAAAAAGAGCCTGACTTTGGCTCTCACCATGAGACTCCAGCCCATTAATGGCCCTGTTTGACAGAAGGATGATTAAACACTCTCAGTTCAGTTATTCTCTCCCCACTGAAATTCAATAGCTAGTCTATTGTTACTGGCTCAGCTGAGAAGCTGGCACCCGGGACAGAGCTCCAGCACTGACAGCTGCAGGAAGAGGTAACTACCATCTGCTCAGCTCCCGGTTACCAGGGCTACCGAAGGGGCAAAGCCCTCCACAAACCTTCTCAGTCTCTCCCTGGAGTCACGGCTTCTGCCTCACCAGGTACTCGCAGTGACCTTAGCAGCCAGATCTTAAAGGGCCAGTACCTCTGTAACTGCCTCTTTCTTCGTTTGCGAATTTAGGACGTACACCTCAGGGAGCTACCATAGCACGGTGGTTATTTAATGCCACCCTCTATATAGCAAACAGCCAGATCTTGTCTCTCCTATAGACTGCAGCTCTGCAAAGGGGTAGGTCCCACTCCTGCAGTCGGATCCATACAGGTGTTCCTCTGCATCTGCACAGACTTCAATCCAGGTAGGTGCAAGGGTTTGCTTATGTTCATTAAGGGAACAAAGGGTAGGAATTCATGGTAAATTTTCAGAATGGAGAGGGGTAACTAGTGGTGTTCCCCAAGGGTCAGTCCCAGGACCAATCCTATTCAATTTATTCATAAATTATCTGCAGAAAGAGATAAACAGTGAGGTGGCAAAGTTTGCAGATGGTACTAAACTGCTCAAGATAGTTAAGACCAAAGTAGACTGTGAAGAACTTCAAAAAGATCTCACAAAACTAAGTGATTGGGCAACAAAATGGCAAATGAAGTTTAATGTGGATAAATGTAAAGTAATGCACATTGGAAAAAGTAACCCCAACTATACATACAATATGATGGGGGCTAATTTAGCTACAACGAGTCAGGAAAAAGATCTTGGAATCATCGTGGATAGTTCTCTGAAGATGTCCACGCAGTGTGCAGAGGCGGTCAAACAAGCAAACAGGATGTTAGGAATCATTAAAAAGTGGATAGAGAATAAGACTGAGAATATATTATTGCCCTTATATAAATCCACGGTATGCCTACACCTCGAATACTGCATACAGTTGTGGTCTCCTCACCTCCAAAGAGAGATACTGGCACTAGAAAAGGTTCAGATAAGGGCAAATAAATGATTAGGGGTTTGGAGAGGGTCCCATATGAGGAGAGATTAAAGAGGCTAGGACTCTTCAGCTTGGAGGAGACTATGGGGGGATATGATAGAGGTATATAAAATCATGAGCGATGTGGAGAAAGTGAATAAGGAAAAGTTATTTACTTATTCCTATAATACAAGAACTAGGGGTCACCAAATGAAATTAATAGGCAGCAGGTTTAAAACAAATAAAAAGAAGTTCTTCTTCACACAGTGCACAGTCAACTTGTGGAACTCCTTACCTGAAGAGGTTGTGAAGGGTAGGACTATAATTGGGTTTAAAAGAGAACTGGATAAATTCATGGAGATTAAGTCTATTAATGGCTATTAGCCAGGATGAGTAAGGTGTCCCTATCCTCTGTTTGTCAGAGGCTGGAGATGGATGGCAGGAGAGAGATCACTTGATCATTGCCTGTTAGATTCACTCCCTCTGAGGCACCTGGCATTGGCCACTGTTGGTAGACAGGATACTGGGCTAGATGGAGCATTGGTCTGACCCAGTATGGCCATTCTTATGTAACTGCATTGGGATCATAGACTATAGTTTAGTTTAAGTGGGGAAATGCCATGCCTTGAGTTCCCATTGCTCAGAATACGTTGCATACAAGTGCCTAGGGTTGGACAGTGCAGTCCTGTGTCAGGAATGAAAGGAAAATGTTGTGCAATGCATCAGCGTCTGCTACCTCCCAGTGCAGCTCCTCCAGATACACAGGGCTGGAGTCTCTGGTCTGCTCAGTCTGCTCTGCATTGGGGAGAGTTTCTGGAGATGGCAGAGTGCTGACCCACAGAAACCCTCCACAGAACTCCACCCTTCGGCAGAGACTAGGAATGGAAAACTTCATTTCGTCGTCCTCCCCCTTCCCCCCGAGTTTGGAGGAGTCATCATCACTGAACAAAGAGTTTATATAATAGAAACACTTAGGCAACATCAGCTCCAGCTGTTGCTGCCCATTTCATCTTCACTAGTAATTTATTGTCTGGGAGTCTCCAAAGAAGTGAAACTAAATCAATTTGTTAGTGTCCTTGTTGTTTTTACAAAAACTATTTCCCCCCTTGCTAAATACTCACACCTTCTTGTCAGCTGTTTGAAATGGGCCACCTTGTTTACACTGGCCTCATTAACACTTCAAAAGTGATTTCCACCCCTTCTTGTCAACTGTTGAGAATAGGCCACTTCCACCTTAATTGAACTGACTCATTAGCACTGACCCCCCACTTGGCAAGACAACTCCCATCTTTTCATATGCTGTGTATTTATACCTCCCTACTGTCTGTTACACTCCATGCATCTGATGAAGTGGGCTGTGCCCAAATAAATGTGTTAGTCTCTAAAGTGCCACAAGGACTCTTCGTTTTTGACGTTAGTGTGGGCATTGTGGTTTGGGATTAAGAGCCCACGCTGCTGCAGCCTCATCGTCCACACGGCTCTCTTGAGCTCACTAGCAGGAGTCTATCTAGCCAGGCCCGCAGGGTCGCTCCGTGCAATAGGGGAGAGATGGACCTGTTCACTTCTGCCCTCTGACCCAGTGACTGCTTAATTATTTATACACAGTGGAAGAGTGGAGATGCCCACCTCAGAATGGCCTATAGCCTGGTAGTCAAGGCGCTCTCTGTCCGCTCAATCCCTTCTCCACAGCAGACAGTAGGGGTGAGTGAATTCAGGTCTCCCACTTCCCCCACAAGTGCTCTAACCCCTGGGCTAATGCTTACCAGGGAGCTGCTCCCTCCTTCTCCAGACTGCTAAGAAAACACCTGGAAACAAAGTGCTTCAGGTCCAGGGAAATGGTTTGTTTGACCCAAATTGGACTTTTTTATTTGACAAATTTTTCACATTCAGCTTGACTCTAATAGACTTTATTTTCAGGACCTGCCGACAAACCAAAAAAAAAAAATCAGCTGATTCATCCAGCTGTTGTCAAGACCCCCACTGAGTGAGGCAGCCACGTAGGGACGTGATCTGGGGCACAGGGATGCAGCTGCCTGACTTATTCCTTGTACATCATGCTAAATCTTTACCACATCAGGTCAAGTGAATCAGAATGTGATGAATAATAGTTACAGACGCCTAACTAATGGTTACCTCATCCCTTTGCAGTCTAGCCCATCGTTAGGGACGGTCCATTGCTGATTAGAATCTCTGCCCAAACAGGCATTAATTTAAAAAAATAGTAAATGTAAGTTGATGTTCATTTAAGTATCAGTTACTGTAAACAAATAATTGGCAACTGTTCCTCATGTCAATTTCTGTAATGTGCCCATGTACCACGCTGAGATGAGTCATAAAAATCAAATAAAGATTATAAATACTACAGTATCCAATCTATTATCTAGATATTGCTAAAATAAACAGTTTTTCTCTGGCGTTTACCTTTTCCCACCTATTTTTGTAGACTAGCAACTCCTGTAAATTGCTATCAGATATCATTATTTCATTCTATTTTGTTTCTTTCATGCCATACTTACTGTGTTCTATGCAGAATACAGGTTCGCTGGGAGTCTGAAGCTGGGACATGTAAAGCAGCAAGGTTTCACCTACTGCCCTCTCTATTCATTGGTTGCTCTTAGTTTGGTTCTTTTACACTTACACACACACACACACACACACACACACACACACACACACACACACACACACACACACACTAAAAACTTGAATGCAATGAAATCCTGCAGTAGAATCAACAATCTATTTTTACATTTCCTCCTGTAGAAGGATGATAATCTCTTTTTCTGTCCTGTTTTGGAGATGGTTTGCCATTGGGCTGTACTCATGCAAACTCGTGGTTGGTGTAATTTTGCTTTTGGGAATGTCTGTCTGCATTTCCTTATCTTATCCCAGCTACAAGACTTTACTAGATAGCTGGGATTTTAGAGAGTCAACAGCAAAATTGGCAAGTATAAAACTACATTCCTTAATTCCACTTCAGTGACATAAACCAAATGATTGATGTCTTGCTAGGAAAAATAACTCTGGGAAATTCACAGGAAAGTCTACCAGTCCCTGTTAATCCTAAAATTAACATACAGAATAAAAAATTAGTGGTTGGGGCTGTACTGCTGTACCCTATGGAGACCCGCTGGGGGCAGACCAGAGGTCCTAGTGCAAGGACTGAACCTTTTGAGCCAACATATTAAAAGCCTTTGGAGGTATAGTACTTTGGGATTAAGAAAGCCACTTCCCAAGCGTGGAAGAGGGGAAAGCAGGCCGGAGAATTCATTATCTTGGCTTGTAATTGTAATAATCATCATTGGAACCGCCAGTCACATAGACTGCTGACTGAGGAGCAAGACAGCCCCCTGGGGGGCTCTCAGTGGGGTCCAAAGGAAGGAGTGAAAGATCCTGGGGACCGCTGGCTCTGCTGCCCCCTCCAGCATGGGGAGATCCAGGCGCCTGCCTAACACTGGAGCAGCAAAGCCAGAGTAAAGGCAGCAGTGTACCTCGGCGGAAAGTCAGCAGCACCAGGATTTCACCCCTTGTGTGCCAACTGAAAACATGATCAACAGGGAAGTGGACGCCTGAGGGAAAGCAGAAATGGACTTGCTGCCTGTCACGGAGTGTGGGGAGTCCGGCCCTGCACCCCTCTTCCTGGGACCCACAGTGACTCTTAGCCAGCCAGTAAAACAGAAGGTTTATTGGACACAGGAACACCGGTCACAGCAGAGCTTGCAGGCACAGTCAGGACCCCTCCACCGAGTCCCTCTGGGCTTTCAGGGTGCTTGGATCCTAGCTAGGATACCCTGAATTCCGCCCACACAGCCCCAAGCCCAAACTCAAACTGCTTCCCTCCTGCCACTCCCTTCCTTTGTTCCCCTTCCCGGGCAAAGGTGTTGACCTTTCCCCTCCCTTACCTAGCTCAGGTTACAGGCCCTGGCATCGTCCATCCCCTAAAGTCCTCCCCTGCTCTCCCACTCCCCACACAGACAGCCCCTACTGCATCACCTCCCTCTCCCCTTCGAGACTGAACTGAGCGGGGTCACTCTGCCCAGTGACCTGGGGAAGTTCAGGGCCCCCTCTCCGGGACAACGCATCCGCTGTCAGGTTGGCACTTCCCTTCACATGGACCACGTCCATGTCATAGTCCTGCAGGAGCAGGCTCCACCTCAGGAGCTTGGCGTTGGCTCCTTTCATCTGGTGCAGCCAGGTCAGGGGAAAGTGGTCGGTGTACACGGTGAAGTGTCGCCCACAGAGATATGGCTCTAGCTTCTTAAGGGCCCACACCATGGCCAGGCATTCCTTCTCGATGGCTGCGTAGCTTTGTTCCCGGGGTAGCAGCTTCTTACTCAGGTACACGATGGGGTGTCTTTCCCCCTTTTCATCCTCCTGCATTAACACTGCCCCCAGTCCCGCGTCTGAGGCATCAGTGAACACCATAAAGGGTTTGTCAAAATCTGGGTTTGCCAGAACTGGGCCACTAACCAGAGCCTCCTTCAGCGCCCGGAAAGCCTCCTGGCACTGCTCAGTCCAGATCACCTTGTCTGGCTCCCCTTTTTGCACAGTTCAGTGATGGGGCCGGCTATTGCACTAAAGTGGGGCACGAACCTTCGATAGTACCCCACCATCCCAATAAAGGCCTGGACCTGCTTTTTGGTTTGGGGAGCAGGCCAGTCTCTGATCACCTCCACCTTGGCTGGTTCCGGCTTCAGGCAGCCGCTCCCCACCCGATGGCCCAGGTAAGATACTTCAGCCATCCCCACCTTGCACTTCTCAGCCTTTACTGTTAACCCAGCCTTTCGGAGTCGGTCTAGGACTTGTTTAACCTGGGATATGTGGTCTTCCCAGGTCTGGCTGAAGACGCAGATGTCGTCAATATACGCCACGGCAAAACTCTCCATCCCCCTCAGTAGCTGATCCACCAGGCGCTGGAAGGTGGCCGGCGCTCCCTTGAGGCCGAAGGGCAGGGTCAGAAACTCATAGAGCCCCAGAGGGGTGATAAAGGCCGATTTTAGCCTGGCATCTGCGTCTAGCGGCACTTGCCAGTAGCCTTTGGTAAGATCCATAGTGGTGAGGTACCGAGCACCTCCCAGCTTGTCTAGGAGCTCGTCAGGCCTGGGCATAGGGTAGGCATCAGATACGGTGATGGCATTGAGCTTTCGATAGTCCACACAGAACCGGATTGACCCATCCTTCTTGGGGACTAGCACCACTGGCGAGGCCCAAGGGCTGGAAGACGGCTGGATCACCCCCAAAGCCAGCATGTCCCTGACCTCTCTTTCAAGATCCTGGGCAGTTTTCCCAGTGACCCGAAAAGGGGAGCATTTTATAGGGGCATGTGACCCGGTCTCCACCCGGTGGACAGTCAAATTAGTGCATCCAGGCTGGTTGGAAAACAGCTGTCGGTATAGATGCAGCACCCCCCTGATCTCAGCGTGCTGGCCCGGGGTCAGTTGATCAGAGAGGGGAATCGCCTCCAGGGGGGAACCAGCTTTTGTCCCAGGGAATAGATCTACTAAGGGGTCATCTCCCTGCCCCTCCCAATGTCCACACACGGCCAACACCACATTCCCCCTGTCATAGTATGGTTTCATCATGTTCACATAGTACACCGGACGGTGATGTGCCCGGTTTGACAGCTCCACCACATAGTTTACCTCATTCAGTTGCTTGATAACCCTGAAGGGCCCTTCCCAGGCAGCCTGGAGTTTGTTTCGCCTCATGGGGATGAGAACCATCACCTGATCCCCGGTGGCGAAGGCACGGGCCCGTGCCGTGCGGTCATACCAGACCTTCTGCCTCCTCTGGGCTCGGGCCAGATTCTCCCTGGCCAGGCCCATGAGCTCGGCCAGTCTTTCCCGGAAGGTCAGGACATACTCCACCACTGACTCTCCCTCGGGAGCGGCCTTCCCCTCCCATTCGTCCCTCATTAGGTCTAGGGGCCCCCTCACCCGCCTTCCATACAACAGTTCGAAAGGTGAAAACCCGGTAGATTCCTGGGGTACCTCCCTGTACGCAAACAGCAGGTGAGGTAAGTACTTGTCCCAATCTTGCGGGTGCTGGTTCATAAATGTTTTTAGCATCATCTTCAGCGTCCCGTTGAACCTTTCTACCAGCCCGTTGGACTGGGGGTGATACGCTGAGGCCCAGTTGTGCTGGACCCCACATTTCTGCCATAAGGACCGGAGCAGAGCCGACATGAAGTTGGACCCCTGGTCCGTTAAGACCTCCTTGGGGAACCCCACCCGGCTGAAAATTGTCAGCAGCGCATCTGCCACTGTGTCTGCTTCAACAGAGGACAAGGCCACCGCCTCGGGGTAGCGAGTGGCAAAATCCACCACCACCAGGATGTATTTCTTCCCTGACCGGGTCGTCTTGCTGAGGGGTCCCACTATGTCCATGGCCACCTTCTGGAAAGGTTCTTCTATGATGGGTAAAGGCCTCAAAGCCGCTTTCCCCTTGTCCCGGGCCTTCCCCACCCTCTGGCAGGGGTCACAGGATTGGCAGTACTGTCGAACATGGGTAAAGACCCCAGGCCAGTAAAAGTTCTGTAGCAGCCTCTGCCTGGTGCGCCGGATTCCCTGGTGCCCTGCGAGAGGGATGTCATGGGCCAGGTACAACAGCTTGTGACGGAACTTCTGGGGAACCACCAGCTGCCTCCTGATCCCCCATGACTCTACTTCCCCTGGGGGAGCCCATTCTTGGTACAGGAACCCCTTCTCCCACAGGAACCTCTCCTTGCAACCTCTCCTCATGGTCTGTACCGCACTAAGGTCAGCCCGGTCCCTGTGCTTCCGCAAGGAGGGATTTTTCTGCAACTCGACCTGGAACTCAGCAGCTGGGACAGGGATGGGGACCGGCTCTCTCTTGCTGGCTGGGTCTGAGGCCGCAGCCTCTCTGAACCGTGCCCCTGGGCGTTCCCCGCTCCCTGGGTTAGGGTCCTGCACCTCGGGTCGAGTACCTTCCCCGTTGTCGGGGAGCAGTGCCCTTTGCCGACTCTGACTACGAGTCACGACCACGGCACTCTGGGTGTTACTAGGCCAGTCCTCAAGGTCCCCTCCCATTAACACGTCAGTGGGCAAATATTGGTGTACCCCCACATCCTTGGGGCCCTCCTTGGCCCCCCATTTCAGGTGTACCCTTGCCACGGGTACCTTGAATGGGGTCCCACCCACGCCCATCAGGGTCAGGTATGTGTCGGGCACCATCCGATCTGAGGCCACCACCTCGGGCCGGGCCAGCGTCACTTCTGCGCCCGTGTCCCAGTACCCAGTGACCTTCCTCCCATCCACTTCCAGGGAAACAATGCACTCTTTCCGGAGGGGCAGCCCCGCGCCCACCCGGTAAACCAAAAACCCGGAGCCTGGAGCATCCACAGGTGGTATGTTGCCAGCCCCCCTTTCCTGGGAATGTAGCCCCTCCTCCGATTGGGTTTTTACCCAGTCCACCCTCTGCGGGTTGGGTCTGCTTGGTCTGTCCCTGAGCTTGGGGCACTGGGCCCGTATGTGACCTCGTTGGCCACAGCGATAGCAGCCCATATCTCTTGGGTCCCCTTGAGTGGGTCGGAGGGACCTGCTGCTGGATGTTCCCCTTCTGGGGGGGTTCTCCATAGGCCCCCTTTGGGAGGTCCCATGATGACTCTCTCTCTGCGTTGAGGCAGGCCTGCTCCTTCGAGACTCCTCCCTGCCATCCCCTGCCCGACTGTCCACAAATTGCTCGGCCAGCTGGCCTGCATGCTGTGGGTTCTCCGGCTTCTGGTCCATCAACCACAGCCTCAGGTCGGACGGGCACTGCTCGTACAGGTGCTCCAGTATGAATAGGTCAAGCAGGTCCTCTTTCGTTTGGGCCCCAGCCGTCCACTTGCGGGCATACCCCTGCGCCCGGTTGACCAGTTGTAGGTATGTGACCTCACGGGTTTTACGCTGGCTCCGGAACTTTTTCCGGTACATCTCAGGAGTCAGCCCAAACTCGCGGAGCAGGGCCTGTTTGAACAGTTCGTAGTCCCCTGCCTCCGCCCCTTTCAGTCGGCTGTACACCTCCACGGCTGTGGAGTCCAGTAAGGGGGTGAGAACTGCGATCCTGTCTGCAGGGTCAACCCTGTGCAGCTCGCAGGCATTCTCAAAGGCCGTCAGGAAGGTATCTATGTCCTCCCCCTCCTTACGCCGGGGCAGCAAGCGCTTATCAAAGCTCTTTGTAGGCTTGGGCCCCCCCTCACTCACCGCAGCCAGGGCCTCACTTCTTCTCAGCTGGGCCAGGTCCAGCTCATGTTTACGCTGTTTCTCCTTCTCCTCCCGCTCATGTTTACGCTGTTTCTCCTTCTCCTCCAGCTCTCGCCTCTTTAACTCGAGCTCCTCCCGTCTCAGCTCCCTTTCATATTCCAGCTGCATCCGCTCCACGGATGCCGAGCGTTGCCGGGAGGATCCCCTGCTGGGGAGTGAGCTTCGCCGGGAGGATCCCCTGCTGGCCGGGGGTGTCACGGTGCCCTCGGTATTCACTGGGCTCCTCCCCGCCCTTCCCCTACGCCTAGGAAGGGGGGGTCTCGGGAAGCCCTCGTCCGCCGGCTGACCACTCCCAGCGGGGACAGACACTGGTGCCTGCGCTGCATCTGCTCGGCTGCTTCCCTCAGAGACAGGGCTCCATTCATTCGTGTGGTCTCCCTGCTCCAGCTGGGCAATCAGCTGGTCCTTGCTGAGCCTCCCTGGGTGCAGCCCCCTCTGCTTCCACAGCTCCACCAGGTCACACTTGCGCCGCTTGGCATACATCTTCCTGCTGGCCACTCACAGGCCGGGGTGCTCTCCGCTCCCCACGGTTTCCAGGGGGACCCCTAGTGCACCAGCCCTTTGTGAGGTCACCACCTCTCTGCCAGGGTCGAGCTGCTGACTGCTTCGCCCCTGGGACCGCTCGCTGCAATCCCCCGGGGGACCCTGTTACTGCAAAGTCCTTCTCGCTGGGCACACACTCCCAGGGGTTAATCACCCCTTCGTTTTACTGCTCCCCAGTCACTTACTGCAGGAAGCGCCATCCACGGGGTGCAGTATATCCCACCTCTGCCACCAGTTGTCACGGAGTGTGGGGAGTCCGGCCCTGCACCCCTCTTCCTGGGACCCACAGTGACTCTTAGCCAGCCAGTAAAACAGAAGGTTTATTGGACACAGGAACACCGGTCACAGCAGAGCTTGCAGGCACAATCAGGACCCCTCCACCGAGTCCCTCTGGGCTTTCAGGGTGCTTGGATCCTAGCTAGGATACCCTGAATTCCGCCCACACAGCCCCAAGCCCAAACTCAAACTGCTTCCCTCCTGCCACTCCCTTCCTTTTTTCCCCTTCCCGGGCAAAGGTGTTGACCTTTCCCCTCCCTTACCTAGCTCAGGTTACAGGCCCTGGCATTGTCCATCCCCTAAAGTTCTCCCCTGCTCTCCCACTCCCCACACAGACAGTCCCTACTGCATCACACTGCCCCTCTGGCCGTGGCTGATTGGAGACCCCTGGACACTGTGGGGAAGGAGCAGCCTGGCATGCCCATTAGCGCAAGGAGAGAAGGGAGATGCAGGCTGGAACCAGTGGGCTGTGAGTGTGGGGCTGCAAACCAGGAATAGCCGACAGGCAGGCGCTGTCGTACTGGAGCAGAGCATGCAGCACCATTGTGTGCAGTGGAGCCAGCTGTGGCAGCAGCAGTGCACCACAGACACACAACGAGGGGATGCTTGTTTGGGAAAGCTTTCAGTGTCCACCCACGACTCTTGATGACATGGAACAGAACCAGTATCTGTGCAGCCAAGGGGTTAAAACTGCCAGCTCGAGAGGGTGGACCAGAGAAGAGAGAGCAGTAAATGTTGGCGAGACGAAGACAGGCAGTTCCTGGGGAGTTTGTGGGTGGAATATGTGAGTTCTACCATTGGAATGCAGCACATGCAGCTCCGCATTCACTCTGCCCAAGGGACGCAGCATTCCAGAGGGATGGCTGCCAGGCAGGACACGGAGACTGGGGACTTCTTTGCTCTTGGAGGCATTAAGGTCTAATAGGCACAGGATTGGGCTGGGACTCTGGGTCTGTTGCTGGCTCTGCCAATAACATGTTCTGTGAGCTGGGGCTGATCCCTTCTGTGTTCCCTCGCACCCTTCGTCCTGTCCAAACTGCAAGCGCTGGGCCTGTCTCATGTTAATTTCGATGGACAATATGGGGCCACAGAGTCAAGGGTGTTAACAAGATCCCATCACTGGGCAACATGAAACAGCACCTGGGGCCTGCTTAGCATCACGGCAAACACCCCATTAACAACCCTGACATTAAAGAAGGAAAAATGGTGTCAGCTTTGGAACTGTAAAGTGTTAAGTGAAGATTTCATTGTAACAGCTCCTTCCTCTTCTTCCCTTTTCCTTGCGCTGGAGAGCTCCTAGAAGGAAAAAGCCCCTTGTCTGGCAGCCTCTGAGACGGTATCAGAGATGGGGCTAACTTTGGGGGGAAAAGACAAGTTAGTAGCGATGGGCTGGAGCTGAAGTCCAGTTCCATTGCCTGAGGAGACAAGACAAGCTGAACACGCAACAGGAGAGAAAAGAACAGCGAAGATTGAAAATGCAGCTTCTGTCTCTCGTGCTGACTCTCGCTTACATCACCACTGCTGGGACGCCAGAGGCCCAGCACATGATTTGATCGGCCACTCAACACTGAAACTCAGGCCAGCATTGGGCTGCTTAGGGCATTGCTTTTAGCTGTCCCTTTCTGGTCACAGGCTTACAGCACTGCTGAAAAATATACAGGCTTGGCTGGCTAAGCCAGCCTCGTTTTGGACAGAAGGAAAAAGGAGAAAGAGAAGAAACAGAAGAAATAAAGTGAGGATAAGGGGAGGGGAGGGTGGGTTGGGGCAGGAGGAACGTGACAGTGCCTCACCTCTAGGTAGTGTTGAGGATTTAGAGGGGCCAAGGGAGGTTGCAATGTCATCTGGCTCCCTCACAGTGGGCCGGTGTGGCCAGGACACCTCTCAGGAGTAGGTGAAAGAAGCTCTGAGCTCCCAGCAGATGAGGACTGCAGACGTGATGGTGAAGCTTGCTCCACTGGCCATATGTTCAGGACCCCAAAAGGGAGTGATGGATGGACTAGCCCTTCCCTTCATTAGTTGGTCCACTAGTTAGGCCTCATTTTGGTTGGTTGATTTCTGCATAATGAGTGAGGTTTATTAGGGTGATGCCTAAGGCCCAGCCATTGTCCTGGCTCCCATAGTGCCAGGCACCGCCCAGACACTGCTCCGGAGAGCTGGCACTTGCCAAGACCAGCCACACAGGGCGGGGCAAGGGTAGAACACACCAGCAGACTGAACAGCATGATGGCAGCCCCGGTTGGGGGGGGGAAGGGATCAGCTGAAGGGAAGGGGTGGGAGGATGAGAGGGAGAAGGAACAGGTGATGTGGAATGATGCTGAGGTGGAGAGAGTAGGGGCAGATGCGGGGCGGGAGTTGGAGCAAACAGCCAGTCAGTACAGGACAGTCCAGTCAGACTGCAGCAAGTTCTCCCGATGTCCAGAAGTACCTGCTTTGGCTGCTGCTCCAGGCTGGAGTCTGGCTGGATCCGCCAGCAGTATGTCTCCAAGGCCACATGGTGGGGGCAGAGAAGCCACCACCTGGGTCCTACTGGCCTGCACAGTTCTGGGTCCAGGGTGCTGCTGGGGGATGGGTGGCATCAGCTGGGGCCAATTTTGTCCCTTTCCCCAGTGCTGTTGTCCCTGCTTTGACTGCTCCTGCCCCTAGTAGCTGGAGTCACTGGCATGCGTGTACGATGCCCGTGGGGTATGGACTGTTACGCATGAGGATGATGGAGTGCTGCAGCCGAGATGTAGCCGTTCCAAGAACCAGCCATTTATGGCTTCTCTGAACCGTGTCCCATTGCAACATTTGACCAGTTTATACGTGTGTAGCTGAAGTCTCACATGATTATTGTCTTATTAGACTTTGCTGCTGCTTTGACTGCTGTCTGCATTGTGCACGCACTGTCCTTTGCCTGATCTGGCGGTGACCGTAGGAGAATATTTGTATTCGTTCAGGTTGGGATTTGTATTTATACAGTCAACTCTGTGGTCCTTGCCTTTGAACATTTTTATCTCACTTGAGTCAATGGAAGCTTTTCGATACAGTGCTAATTCCCAGCCCCGTCCTTTCCGCTCAGTCTGTCCATCCTGTGCAGTTCATAGCCAGGTAATGTGGCATCCTGCCATAGTTTTGGCATTCCTCCATCTTTTAGTAATGCCCATTATGTCATGGTCCTCTTTCATTACCAGGCATTCTAATTCCCCTACCTTTGTTTTTATATGTCTCATTTATATGTAGACATGGGTGATCTATATTTTTGACCATGTGCCTGCTTTAGTTAGCCCTGTAGTCTCACCTTGTTGGTTTAACAGAAATTCCCTTTGTGATCTCGACCTGTTCAGTGCACCCTTTACAGGATAGGGAGTATGTCTCCATTGCAAAAAAATAACCCACAGCTGAGTCTCAGACCCTGGGCCAACTGATGCAGGCACGTGGGGCTCCTGGTAGGGGTTAAAAATAGCAGGACAGACATTCCCACTCAGGCTGGATCCAGGCTCTGAGGCTCTCTCCTCCCAGCCCTGGTCTTCAGCCTGAGCAGGACTGTCTACACAGCAATCTTAGCCTCTTAGTGCAAGCCCCATGATCCCAAGTCAGAATGAGGCTCTGAGACTTACTGCTGTGGGGTTTGTTCTTTTGCAGTGTAACATAACCAAAGGTACCTAGCTATCGCTGACCACCCTAGCAGATGTCTTTGTGCCAGCATCTGGTTGCACTTTGGCAAAGGTGCAGCCTATCCATTCTGTGTAGGCTCTCACTCCTCCCCAAAAGCTTCTCACTGCCTTCCCTGGAGAACAGCTTCTTGACCATGCACTGTAACCTGGAAGTTTCCCTTGCCATGTTGACCCCAGCATGGAATCAGCACCATTTCAGAGGAGGCTACCATGCAGGACCTGGACCCAACCTTCATTCCTACCATCTACAGTTAGCTTTTAGGGTCTCTCCCCTAGGGGTCCCTGCATGTAGCATACCCATGTCTCCTCCCCAGGTCTCACTAGAAGGCCCCACTGGCAGGGCAGCCTCCACCTGGGGTGCCTCCCTGCAGCAGGCCATGGCACAGCCAGTACACCTGGCTGCTTTTCCCCTTCATTCACCCATAGAAAGGAATGGGGTCCCAGTGGCCAATTCTAAGCCACCTTTAGGCATATGCTAGTCATGGAAACATGAACTGGACAGTATTTCCATGAGTGGCTTGGAGTGAAGAGGGCGCTTCTGAAATCTGCATCTGACTCCAAACTGGGGGAGTTGTGAGCACTATGGCAGCAGGACTAAAATTCAAAGAGACCTTGACAAAGAGGAGAATTGGTCTGAAATCAACAAGCTGAAATTCAGAACACACAAGTGGAAAGCACTGAACTTAAGAATTTAAATATCAACTTCAGGACTACAGAAGAGAGAGTAACTGGCTAAGCAGCACTACTGCTGCAATGGATCTGGGGGTAGAGTAGATCTAATACTGAATATGAGTCAACAATGCAAAGCAGTTGCAAAAAAGGCTAATATCATTCTGGGGTGTATTAACAGGGGTGTTGTATGTAAGCTATTGACGGTAACTGTCCTGCTGGTCTCAGCACTAGTGAGACCTCAGTTGGAGTTCTGGGTCCAGTTCTGGCAGTTTAGCAGCAATGGGGTCAAATTGGAGAGAATCCTGAGGAGAGCAACAAAAATGATAAAAGGTTTAGAAAACCCAACCTGTAAGGAAAGGTAAAATTCAGTCTTGAGAAAAGAAAGCTAAAAGGGGGCCTGATAACAGTCTTCAGCCACATTAAGGGCTGCCACAAAGAGCACAGTGATCAATTGTTCTCCATGTCCACTAAGATAGGACAAGCATTAATGAGCTTAAGCTGCAGTCAGGGAGATTTAGGTTAGCTACTAGTAGGAAAAACTTTCTAACTCTGCAGATAACTCAGTACAGGAACAATTTCCCAAGGAGGTTGTGGAATCCCTGTCACTGGAGGTTTTTAAGAACAGGTCAGATAACATTTGTCAGGGATGGTCTAGGTTCACTTACTCTTGGCTCCCCACACCGATATGATGCTATTAAATAGTTCACCAAACCCCTGTGATAGAACCATCCTTGCAAAAGCCCAGAGTGCAACAGGTGCAGTCCTCCACCTCCCCCCAGCCACTGCATACAGGCTGCCCACTCAAGAGTCAGTTTCCATTGCACCTGTTCCAGGGCTCCACTCTCCAGGGCATCCACCTGAGAGTTCCCAGGTTCACTTCCTTCCCATACTTCTTCTCCAGGAGCCCCAAGTCAGGTCTCTGACAAGAGAGCTCCCCCATGCTCCCATCACCTGCAAGTTCTACCCCTGCTCCAGGAATATCCCTCCAGGGCCACCCCTTGGGCTCAGCTTCCATTCAGGCCAGCTGCATGGTGGCTTCTCAGAGGCTTCCACTCAGCCAGGCCTCCCTGGCTGTGGGTCCCACCCCTCCTTGTCCTGGGATCCACCCACCACACCAACCCTCTTGCTTCAGGCTCAACTTCCCCTCAGCAGGCTGATCATGCCATTTGCCCAGCAGCCTCTGCATAAGCTCTCCCTAGCTGCAACCAGAACTCACCAACTCTTTTCAGTGCTAGCTCTCCCCACCAGCACTCCTCTGCTGCACCTGTTACTCCCAGGGTCTCACCTGTGCAGCACCCCCTCAGACAACTCTCCCCCACCTCCCTTCCTGGAGGGCTCCCCCATTTATATGGCCCAGGTGCCTTCCCTTAAAACCAATGGGGAGGCAGCTAAGCAGGACCCTGCTCCTTCTTAAAGGGGACACTCACCTGGTAAGACCCACCAACATTTCTCATAATATTCCCCACTTTTTCCCATGTTAAGCAAGTCATAGAATCATAGAATCATAGACTTTAAGGTCAGAAGGGACCATTATGATCATCTAGTCTGACCTCCTGCACAATGCAGGCCACAGAATCTCACCCACCCACTCCTGTATCAAACCTGTGTCTGAGCCATTGAAGTACTCAAATCATGGGGGAGGGATAGCTCAGTGGTTTGAGCATTGGCCTGCTAAACCCAGGGTTGTGAGTTCAATCCCTAAGGAGGCCATTTAGGGAACTAGGGTGAAAATCTGGGGATTAGTCCTGCTTTGGACTAGATGACCTCCTGAGGTCCCTTCCAACCTTGATATTTTATGGTTTAAAGACTTCAAGGTGCAGAGAATCCTCCAGCAAATGACCTGTGCCTCATGTTGCAGAGGAAATCAAAAAAAGGAGCCCAGGGACTCTGCCAATCTGCCCTGGAAGAAAATTCCTTCCCGACGCCAAATATGGCGATCAGCTAAACCCTGAGCATGTGGGCAAGACTCACCAGCCAGCACCCAGGAAAGAATTCTCTGTAGTAACTCAGATCACAAACCACTGGGCATATTTACTGCTAGTAGTCAAAGACAAATTAATTACCAAAATGAGGCTATCCCATCATACTATCCCCTCCACAAACTTACCAAGCTTAGTCTTGAAGCCAGATGTGTCTTTTGCCCCCACTACTCCCCTTGGAAGGCTGTTCCAGAACTTCACTCCTCTAATGGTTAAAAACCATCATCTAATTTCAAGTCTAAACTTCCTAGTGTCCAGTTTATATCCATTTGTTCTTGTCTCCACACTGGTACTGAGCTTAAATAATTCCTCTTCCTCATCAAATGGTTGTCACAGTCTCAGGCCCAGCTGTCTCAGGTCCTAATGACTGACTCCTCTGCCACTGCAGTCTGTCTGCCCTCCCAGCTGTAGTCCCATGCCCTGGAGCAGCCTCAGTTCTTCACCTGGAATGTGGGGTCCCAATCCCCAGTGCCAATGCCAGGTGAGGCATGTTTGCTACAGTCAAGTTAACTCACCTGTGATTAATTCCAGAGCCAATCTTGCAGTGAGAGAGGGGGAGTGACAGGGGAGCCAGAAACTGTCACTCAATCCCTGTCACCCATTATGCTCTCCCCCCTGTGAGGGGAGGGGAACCAGGGCCCCTAACCCCCAGCAGGAGGCGGGGAATACGAGAGCTCTCTTCCCTCCCTGGGGAGGAGCAGCAACTTTCAGGAGACATGGGATCCCTGGAGTCCTTTCCCTCTCCCTGAGGACCAGCAGCACCAAGGGTGGCCAGGGCAAGGAGAGGCCACAGACGCCTTCCCCCGCTGGAATGGGACCAGCACAGGGCAAGGGGGGCCTCAGAGTCTTTTTCTCGACTGGGAAGCAGCCTCCATGCACTCTGATACCTCCTGCAGAGACGCAGGGGGTGCTCATATCACAGGTACTCTCCTGCCTGTGGCTGTCGAAGAACACAGCCAGGGAAGCAGCATCCTCTTACCAGTCAAGGGCCGACATGGCCGGGCTCGGAAAGACCCGTTCTCCCAAGGGTAGGTGCCAAGTGGCCCCCATCACCACAGTAGCTGAGCAGTTTCGTTACCCCCATGTAACATTGCTTTGATTCCATGTTTTGGACTCCTTCGGGGAGTGCAAGTCCCCCTGGGAGGTAAAACTGAAAAGTGATGGGAATTATGGAAAGTGGCGTGCAGCAGCCGAAATGGTTTTTAACTACGTCCATTGACAGCATCTAGGAAAAAAAAGATCTGCTCCTTAATAGTGAATGATGCAAAGTGAGAGGGCTCAAGAGCTGGAATAGAAATAGCTGCTGCCCTTTTGCCCATGTGGGCTAATGAGGGGGATGAATGAAAAGCCTCGGATACAGTGGCCTGTATGAATCTGCACAGCAGCATGGCCTGAACTCAGGGAGGGAACTAAATCTGATGAATAAACTATACAGAGAAACTAATATCACCACAAGAAAAGGTCTTATGTAGAAACCTGGGATCAACAAGTGGGATTAGTTTTAGGCTGGGGCAAGCTGTGGAGCTGAATGGCAGAATTCCAGAAACCTTCCTCAAATTAGGATTCAAAACTTATTATTAGAACCTTTTAACAAGTCAACAGCTTATGGTCTTAAAGAGTGTCTGGGAACATTAGATGAGATTAAATTCACAAAAGATATTTTGGTTGCTCATAGTCTTATTAAGATAGAAGGGAAAAATTGTCCGTCAGACAATTTAGCAAACTAAGAGCCAATGAAAGGAAGGCAAAATGATGATAATGCTAATTTCCTTTAATTCTCAAGACCTCTCCTGCAGATTTTGGCATGGGAAGATGGAATACCAGAAAGTTCAGTAAGTGACTGATTGCACAATCAATTAAGGGTGAAATAAAACAGGTTAGGATTGAGGTTTCAATTGCAATGAAAATCAGCTGATTTTGCAGGCAATATTTTTATCAAAACTAACCAAAATAGTTACATTGGTACAAAAACTGTGTGTAGACCTGACTTTGTGCTTTTCAGTGATAAACCTAGCTATGCTGGCAGACACGTAGGCACATAGGAACGAGCACTAACTCTCTATTAAACTCTGCCATGATCTTAACTCTTAGGCCATGTCTACACTGGCAGAGTTTTTTCACCAAAAGTTTGGTTGATAATGAAAAAGCACTAAAAGAAAACTGTTGTTGCATGTTCACACTGTTATCCTCTGTTGGCAGAGCGCGTCCACACTTGGGACAGTAGCATCGACAGTGAGAGCAGTGCACTATGGGGAGCTATCCCACAGGTCAGCCTCTCATCTTTTGCTGCTGGGTCTCCTGGGAAGGTGGAGTGGATCGCAGCACATCATGGGTCCAGGATCAAAGTCCCATGATGCAATGCTTTCTGTCCCGGCATGCCATGTGCTTCCATCTTCAGTTCTTGGCATCTTTCAACATCTCTTGTTTGCCACTCACCCCGCCATCTGTGTCTGAAAGAATGGATCCCACACTGCTCTCCAGTGCTCTGCTAGCTGTCAATAACACATCACAAATGGCAGTGCAGTTAATCATGAAATTTCTATCTCAGCAGGATTCACAGCTGACTGACGCACTGTCCAGCATGGAAAGCAGTAACATAAGATTACTCTTGGCATTCACAGAACAGTTGAACACGGTGGACCATCGCTTTTGGGCTTGGGAAACTAGCACTGAATGGTGGGATCAGATTGTTATGCAGCTCTGGGATGAGGAGCAGCAGCTACAGAACTTTCAGATGAGGAAAACAACCTTCCTGGAACTGCGTGCTGAGCTTGCCCTAGCCCTGCAGTGCAAGGACACCAGAATGAGAGTTGCCCTCTCAGTGGAGAAGAACATGGTGCTTGCTGGTAACTCCAGACTGCTACTGACTGCTTGCAAAACAGTTTGGAGTTGGGAAGTTGACCGGTGGGACTGTGTTTAACATAATTGTGCAGGGCCATTGATCGCATCCTGCTGTGAAGGACCGTGACTCTTGGTAATGTGTGTGAAATAGTGGATGGCGGAGGGGCAATAGATGGCACGCATATTCAAATTTTGGAACTGGATTACCTTGCAATACATCAATAAGAAGGGGTACTTCTCCATGGTGTTGCAGGCGCTTGTGAATCACCAGGGCCATTTCACTGACATCAACGTGGAATGGTATGGAAAGGTATATGATGCACATATCTTCAGGAACACAGGCCTGTAGAGAAAGCTGCAAACAGAGGCTTTCTTTCCAGACCACAAGTTTACAGCAGGGGATGTTGAAATGCCCATAGTCATCCTGGGAGACCCGGCATACCCCTTAATGTCATGGCTCATGAAGTGTTACACAGGAAACCTGTGTTAAGGATAAGTAAGGAGCTGTTCAACAATAGGCTGAGTATGTGCAGAATGACTATGGAATGTGTGTTTGGCAGATTAAAGGGTCGCTGGTGCTGCCTTTATGGCAGGTTAGACCTCAATGAGGATAATATTCCCATGGCCATAGCTGCATGGTGGACGTTGCACAATATTTGTGAAGAAAAGGGTGAAAAGTTTGCGCAGGGGTGGACTGCTGAGGCAGATTGCCTGCCTGCTGATTTTGAGCAGCCAGATACCATGGCTATTAGAAAGGCACAATAGGGGGCAATTCAAAAGAGGAAGGCTTGAGAAAACACTTTGAAGATGAGAACCAGTAATATATGTTGCTATGCTCTGGACTATAATGCTTAATGAAATCAAGTTTTGCAAGGAAGCACTTGTAATTTTTGTGGCCTAGGTGTAACCATGCCTTTGTGGGTCACAACTGAGAATACCAATTTCAGGACAAACTGCTGAGAAATAGGGCAGACACACTCCAAAACTGGTGAGTATTCTTCCATAAGATATACCAAACCAGCAACAAAAGTAAACTTCTGTCTCACCACACTGGCTAACAAGGAAACTGCTTTTCTGACTTCTTAGGCATTCCAGTCCTTGTATCACCACCAAAAACACTAGACTTAAAGTGGTAAGTGTAAAGATGAGTGGTTCTTTACAACCAATGTAATCAAATAAAAGGTTCTTCTGATCCCACAGGACCAGCCACACACCCAGGTCAATATACAACTCAGAATCACCCAATAATCACACTACTGTCAATCCTCTAGTATCTAAAATCAAAGGTTTATTTTTATAAAAGAAAGGTGAGAGTTAAAATTGGTTTCAGGAATCAAATACATACAATAATTGCAAAGTTCTTGGTTCAGGCTTGTAGCAGTGACGGAATAAACTGCTGGCTTAAGTCAAGTCCCTGGCTGCTTCCAAATCATTGGAAGGTCCTCAGTCCCTTGGTTAGGATGCTCCCATTAGTGTAAGTCCATAGACCAGAGGTTTGAGCAGGAAAGAGGCAAAATGGAGATGTTTCCGTGGCCTTTTATAGCTTCTTCCATGTGGAGGGAAACTCATTGTTTCAAACAAAGCCATCAGCACAGCTAGTGGGAAATTACAGGTAAAAGATGGAGTTTGGAGTCTCATGGGCAAGTCACATGTCCCTGCATGATTCTGCTTAGTCACAGAAGAAGCCATGACCTATACCCCAGATAGAATGTTCACGTCCATTCAGTGTAGACGGGCTTTGTGAGTTAAGTATCCTTTTGATGAGCCACTTAACTTGAATAGTTCCTTCACAATGTGCAGGCTAAACACCTTGTTGGTGTTTCCCAGAAGCAAGCACATTAGAAATACAGGCATAGAGTCAATACTCATAACATCGGATACAAAAGTGATACCTGCTGTAAGGAGGCGCCCTGGCTCCCCGCCGTGCCTGAGAGGGACGAGCCAGAGCAGGTGCCTCAGTGGGCAGAGCCACCGCCTCCTGTCCCCGCCCCGGAAGTCAAGGGGCGGGACAGAAAGTATAAAAGCCCGGCCCAAGCGCTCAGTTGGCGGCCGGAGAGGACAGATGCTGGAGCCTGAGCTCCCGCCGGGCCCAGCCTACCCTGTGCTCACTACCCGGAGGAGCGCTGGCCTGACCTGCCTCGCGCTCGGTATCCGGAGGAGTGCTGGCCTGACCTGCCCCGCGCTCACTACCCGGAGGAACGCTGGCCGGACTTGCCTCATACCCGGTACCCGGAGGAACGTCGGCCTGACCTGCCTTGTGCCCGGTACCCCGAGGAGCGGCCTGAGCTTCCCTACGACCGGTATCCCAAGGAGCTGCCTGAGCCTCCCTACGACCGGTACCCGGAGGAGCCCAAGGTCTGGGACCCCCCAGACGATGCTGGCGAGAGACAGGTACCCAGAGAGGGGGAGGTTGGAAGTGGCCCGGGGGTAGCCGAACCTGGTTTGGCTCCTGAAGAGCCTGAACCGATGTCAGTGTGTTTCGGCCAGGATCCCCACTGACAGCAGCGTGCCTTTGCTGCTGCTAGGGCCCTAAGCTGGAATGCAGTGGAGTGGGATGGCCTGCGTTCCCCCTGCCACCCCCCCAAGGGTGGCAGACTCCCCCTCTCCTTGGTCCGAGGAGGCCTGCTGTATAGACTCCTGGGATACTGTGTTTGCTCAGCCTGCTGAAGGCCTGAGCCTGAACTGCTACTGCCCCGCCCTGCCCAAGGGCCGGGGCTGATATACTTTGTTTGCAGACCCTTTATTCCCTCAACGCCTGCTGAGGGGGTTAGGCCTACCCGGACTGCTGTGTGTAAGGAGGCGCCCTGGCTCCCTGCTGTGCCTGAGAGGGACGAGCCCCGACACCGCCGGCTTACACCTGCATACAAATAGCATAACCATATTCAGCAAATCATAACCTTTCCATAGACATCTTACATACCATTATATAACAGTGGTAGCAACAATTATCTACATGGTCATAGTTTAATCAGATAATGTCTCGCTAGGATTCAATGTAAACAAAGATATGAGAGACTTTGGTCCTCCAGCTAAAGAGGACCCAGGCAACAAAGCAGGAAAATAAATCCAGAGGTTCTCATTAAGGTTTACACTCAACCCAGTCCCCAAATTCCCCCTCTTCACAGTCAAGGGAAATAGAGCCCCTACAATACAATCAACTTCATGGTATGTAACTCTGGGTAGTTAATTCAGTTGTAACCAACATGAGAGAGTCAACAAACTCAGCCTCTAAATCCTCCTTTTCCATTGACAAGCCTCCTTTGTGAGTGGGTCAAATTTTGACACATCTCCCTGCAAGGAAAAGGACTAGAAACATTTTTTAAAGTGAAAATTTAGTCTCCTACAGTCATTTGGCACCCTAGGCGCTCTGTATGATGCTCCTCTGAGCTGCTGAGCCATGCTGACATTGTTTACAATCATACTCACTTTTAAAGTTATATATTCTTTGATCCTGTGCACTAGATTTCAATTAGATGAATTCAGCTAATCTTCTTCCTTTCTTTCCTTTTGTTTGTTTGGTTCCTCCCCCACCCCACCCCCTGCAAAGTGACAAAATAAGTTAGACCTTTGGATTTCTGGTATTTTTAGGATGTTACATTCAGGCCCCTCATGTCCAAATTACTTCAAATATGTCAAAAACTATTATTACATTGGACCCAGGCCTAACCTACCAACCCTGAAGCTTGTATTCCTTTGTCTGTGGATTTTGGGAGGGGGGTTGCCTGTATTCCTTAACTTCTGTTTTATCCTTATTGCCGTTTACCTCTGTGATGCATGGCCAGAAAGCGTTAAGCAGGTTGCAGGCTAATTGACCGAGATTCAACCTTTAGGGACATATTGGTAGATAACAGTTGTGTTTTTGCTTAGGAAATAGGTCTACTTCAAAGTCTCCATGATTGTCTATTGTTTGCCTAAGGACTCGGGGCTGGCAAGAGAAGGCCTGGAACTGAATAAAAGACTCTTGGGACCTGATCCTTTTATCTCAGATCTGCTCGATGCTTCATGCAGGGGAAGCTTCAGTCACAAGACTGAGATCTCCAGTCCTCATCTGGATCCCCCTGAATATGGACATTGGACTAATTCTGACAGAACTATTTGCAACTACAAAGCTCATCATCTCTGCTATGAAACTGATCTCAGAACTGTACTCATGTCTGTATGTAGACTGATCTTTTAACCAATACTCTCTTTTCTTTTTTAATACATTTTAGTTTAGTTAATAAGAATTGGCTGTAAGCATGTGTTTGGGTAAAATCTGAAATATTCATTAACCTGGGAGGTAATGTGTCCAATCCTTTGGGATTGGTAGAACTTTCTTCTATGATGAATAAGATTTCCAGTAATCCTCATCATATTTGATTTAGGTGTCTGGATGGAGGCCTGAGGCTGGGTTGCTTTAAGAGAATTGTGTTATTGGCTTCTGGGTAACCAGTGAGGTATTACAGAAGCTGTTTTGTGCTGGCTTGGTGAATGTAAGTATTGGAATATCCACCAGCGTTTGGGGATTGTCTGCCCCATTCCTTGCAGTTCACCCTAATTGAGTAACCTCAGCGTGGCTCCCTGGCAGTCCAGTCACTACCTCCCTTTTTTCCATTGTTATTATGGTGATTTCTTTTTCATTCTTATTGCTTTCACTTCTTCTCTTAACCAGGATTGTTTTTAACCGAAGTAGACTTTTTTCCATCACTGAAGAATTGTGGCTTTTGGGGCATTTAGTAAAATGTTTTTTAAAGCTGTTTAAAGTCTCACTTTTTGTTCTCACTTCTCCGTTTAAATTTTTCCTCCTGTTCAATTTGCTCATAATTATTTTTAGCTTTGGGAAATGGGCCTTTTTAAAGTTCCAAGGATACAGCTCACTGGTTGGGATTGTATTCTGTTTGCATAAAGCAAATGTAATGACATCAAAATAACTTGCAGCTAGGAAACCTGTAATGTTTAGTTCAGTGATCAATTCATTACTCCATGTCAGTATCAGGTCTAATACTGAATTATCCAATATTCATATGTGTAATATTAATGATGTTAGAAAATTATTATATATAATTTGCAGAAACTCCAAGGATATTTTACTATGGACACAAGGAAAAGTCCATCATGTGGCCTTCTGGTTGAAGTCCCACATGATGATGCCATTTTCCCCCCTACATTTTCTGCTGCTGCTCCATAAATACAGAGGTTCTATATGTGAGATAAGGTGGGGGAGGTAATGCCTTTTATTGGACCAATTTGTTTTGGTGAGTGAGAGAACTTTTTGAGCCACACACAGCTCTTCCTCAGGTCTGGGAAACTAACCCAAAGTGTCACAGCTAAATACAAGGCATAACAAATTGTTTAGCATAAATAGTTAACACATAATTCAAGGGACCGTTCAAGGTGAAGTCACCCCTTACCACCCCTCCAGTCATAGGGAGGAAAAGAAGGTGGGGAGCAGCTTGGGGAGGTGGTGATAGTGCATTACAGATTGTTGTAGTGTTGATTGTTTTTAGTGTCTAGCACACTTTGCTAGACTAGGCCAAGATTTCAGCCTGGTTTTAAAAGTTCTCCTCAACAACATTAGTTGCTGTCAAGCCTCTTTTAATTTCTGTACCATTTTTAATTAGTTTTGTGGTGCTCAACCACTGATTTTCCTCCAGTACCCAGTGAGCTCAGTAACGGGGACCCCCTGCCCCCAACCCGCAGTGCCACAGAGCCACCTCTTCATTCCGCTCAGGGTGTGAACCCAGAGCCCCTCAGGAGCGAAGCTTAGAGCAGACACCAGGCTCCAGTTAACAGCTGGTGTCTGGGCTGTGTGAGTCCTCCTAGAAATGCTGTCTGGAGGCTCCATGTTTTTGTTCAAACGATCATAGAAACCAGATGGGTTTTCATGGAATCCGGCCCTAAAACCACTGCCTGAGGCCACACAGGAACTCCTTTGCCAGTGGTTAGGGCTATGAACCCAGGGCCCAATGGTGGAGTCAGCACAAGTGCGCGGGACTCCACCAGTGCCTCAGATGGTCACAATTTGGTGCCTGGCTCCCCCTTGCCCCTGGGGGCAGGCCAGGCCTTTCCATCTCAGAGGTGACGGCCAGCACAGGGAGGGATCTGCTCATTCCCCACCCACTTGCTGGGGAGGCTGCTCTCCCACCTGGGCTGGGGCCTGCAGTATGGGCAGCCTATGCAAGGCAGAGTGGGGCACTTTACAGCCGCTGAGTCCTGCAGGCCATGCTTCACTCCATGAGGGCTACTGTCTTGCCATACTCTGCCCTCTGCTGGGCTGGCGCACAAGGATGGGAAAGGCTTATGGTGCCCCTCCTCTTTCCCCGGCCCCACAGGATCGCTCCAGAGTGCACCGCAGCATGCTTGGGATGCAGACCAGCCACAGGGACTGTGGAGTCTTGTCTTCCATCCTAACAAGCACCAGCTGGCAGTCGTTAGGGAGAGCCTGCCTCTCCTGCTGCTCCCTATGTGGTGCCAGTCACTGTGAGACATCCCCCCCTGCCCTGGCACATGGCCTCAATGCTGGATGCAAGGTCATGGCAAACTGGACAATCCAGAGGGACAGTTGTGAGCATAGGGGCAGGGCTAAGCTCATTTCTATGGCTGCCAATGGCTAACTGCGTATCCACCGCTCTTCTACTGGGGGCCTGCTCTGCCTCTCCAGCCCAGTTTTAGCGACTCAAATCGACACATTCAACCTCCAGTGACAGGCTCCCACAGAGCACCTTGTGGGACACAAAGCACCATCTCCATGGCCAAACCCCAGAGAAAGGGTGCCGATGGAATCACTGCCTACCTTTCTCCAGCCGGGAATCCCTCAACCTGCAGGATCCTCCTGACACATGGCGGCAAGGGGAGGGTGCAATCTGTGCTGTCCAACTGTCTCTGTTTTCCAAATCAGGGTTATAACGTGAAACATTAGGTGACCTTCACAATAGGCGTCATCACTACGGTTCTGCCTGTGGTTAGTTAATGTGCAGCAGCGACTGCTGCTAATTCCACATGAGATACACCCTGGAGACGTGCGACGGCTGACCAGGCACAGCATCATGTGGGATCCAGGCCAAGGCTCCGGAGGCCAATTGCTAGGCCAAGGGTTAATTGCTCCTTTTTTTCATCGGCATTTGACATTTTCACACTATTTTTCAGTCACGTTTTGAAATTTGATTTTTTTAGCCATCTATATTGCTGATTAAAAATGGGATGGATTTTTTCACGAAAATGTTTGTGAAAAATTCATGCCTTTTTGGGGAGTCAAAATTCAAAATGTTGACGAAAAAAATTACATTAAGAAACAGAATTCAAAACACTTCAATCAGTTCTGCTTATAAATGTGCCACACCACAAGGATTAGTGCTGACATTATCCATGCTGCTCTCAGCCTCAGCCTACATTTATGTTTATAACTTTGGGCAAAACCAGTGCAGCTGCTCCGAAGAATGAGGTTAGTGAAAAATAAGTCAAAGCATTCACAGGCCTGCAAGTGTCATCCCTCCCCTCCCTCCCTTCCTTCCCTCCTCCCGCCCTGGGGAGGACGTGAGAGGTTACACAGGGTCACTTCTGGCAAAACTGGGACTAGAAGTCAGGCCTCTAACACAGCAGAGCTCAGTCCAGTCCACTTAATCACAGCAATGCCCAGAAGGAAAGGACCAAATCTAGGTGCCTTGCAATGCAACCTATAAAATGGTGTTAGCCCTGCATATCCACCTTCGCAAGCTGCTTTGAAATCCACAGATAGGTGAGCAATGGTGACACGCAAAGCATCATTAAGGAACAAAATATAGCCAGGAGTTCTAATTCTCAGGTTACTGCTCTGCCCATTAGACCATACCACCAACCTGAGCCAGGAACGGAGCCCAGGATTCCCAATCCCCAACATTCTACTGCTCTCTAGCGAATAGACATAAAACAACCTTGTGTGTTATGTCCTTTGTGCTGGCTGGTGCAGAGTGAGATTAACAGCCTGCCAATGCCAGCACTTGCTAGAATGCCTCCTATGACTCGTGTGGTAAGGCTCTGGCTCT
The DNA here is from genome assembly GCF_007399415.2 of Gopherus evgoodei. Taxonomy (NCBI): domain Eukaryota; kingdom Metazoa; phylum Chordata; order Testudines; family Testudinidae; genus Gopherus; species Gopherus evgoodei. Next base: position 9,106,596 of record NC_044332.1, on the reverse strand, counting down.
TAAATGCTGAGTTCAAATGCTGCTGCTGCTCTATGGAGGGCTGCTGTAATTGCACATGATGGAACAGCTTTATCTTTTCCCTGTAACTACAGAAAGATGGATGTTAAGTGATTATAAGTAATGAGGCATAAAAGTCAGAATTGGTGACGAAAACATAAAATGCAAACCAATACCTAATTTAGAAAGCTAAATGGATTCCCGGCCAATGGGAGCTGTGGAGCCAGAGCTCGGGGTGGGGGCAATGTGCAGAGCCCCCATGGCTGCTCCTACGCCTAGGAGCAGGAGGGACATGCTGGCTGCTCCCAGAAGCCATGCGGAGCCAGGTAGGGAGCCTGCCAGTCTCACACCAATGAGGCTTTTAACAGCCTGGTCTGTGGTGCTGACCAGAGCCACCAGGGTCCCTTTTTGACTGGATGTTCCAGTCCAAAACCGAACACCTGGCAACCTTACCTAAGAGATGGGGCCCCACTAATTTAGTGCATTGGTTTCTACCTATGCTACAATGTCAGCTGCTGGGCAGCATGGGTGGGATCCTCATAGGACCTTCGGCACGGTCCTGCAACACTTACCTTTTAACCTAGAAAATCACAGGACCACCCCTGCAAGCCACAAAGCCTGAGTCAGGCACCAGCGCTCGCTACACAATGCAGAGGAGAGCGTTGTGTAGCGTTGTGACAACCTTACCATGCCATCCACAAATGCCAGCAGACTAGGTGGGGAGCTGCCTAACCTAGCCAATGGGAGCTGCTGAGGCACAGGCTGTGTGTTAAGCCCTGACCCTCTCTCAGGGACAGATGCCTCAGGGCAGGCTGCAGGGATGCTGGGTAGAGGGCCCCTGAGCATGCCTACCAGACTGAGGCAGCCAAACGCCTATCATCCCTGTTTGTGAATGACTCTGGGGCATTGTAGTGAGGCGGTGTGGCTCCCCTCCTCCCCAGGGAGGGTCGAGCCCCGTCAGATGCCAAAAGGGGCAGGGCCACTGAGAGGTAGTCCCACCCCTCAGAGGGTCAGGATGCGCCTCGGAAATATAAAAGCAGGCCCTCAGCCCTCAGTTGGAGCCCTGCCGCCGTCGGGGGCGGACCTGCTAGAGGGTGCTCCTGACTGGGAAGCTGTGGAGGCCCAGGGCCAGTGCCCTGACTGGCCAGAACTTCCCCGCTACACTGAGGAGCTGCCCCGCGCCCGCTACGACAAGGAGCTGCCGGAGCTGCCCCGTCCCTGCTACTACCCAGAGGAACCCCCGGACCAGGCCTGGCCGGACTTTCCTGAGATACTACCGGATCTACCGCCCAGCCCTGGCCGGGAGGAGCCCATGCTACTAAGCTTCCCAGGGACTGATGGCCCCGATCAGGTAGGACCAGAGGGGGAGATAGGAAGTAGCCCGGGTGCAGCTGACCTCAGTCAGACTGCAAGTATGCCGGAACCCATGTCAGTGTGTTTCGGTCAGGATTCCCCACTGACCATTAACGGCGTTAACCGCTGCTAGGGCCCGGGGCTGGAACGCAGTGGAGTGGGAGGGCCTGCGTTCCCCCTGCCACCCCGTCAAGAGTGGCAGACTCCCCCTCCCCTGGCCTGAGGAGGCCATCCACAGTGGTTGTCGCTCAGCCCCTGAGTCACAAGGGTCTGAGCTAGTGTACCTGTGGGTTTGGTGCCCCACCCGAACCAAGAGCTGGGCCCCCTTTGACTGTGCCCATGTTCGGTCCTGCCTACAGGGTCCGAGCTGCTCGAACTGTTGACCGCTCAACCTCGAGGGCAGAGGTCTTCAGACGACACATAGCGAGGTGGTGTGGCTCCCCTCCTCCCCAGGGAGGGTCGAGCCCCGGCCGTGCACCGTCACAGGCATAGGTAGGAGATGGGCACTGGGCACCTGGATGCAAGCAGCAGTGTGTGTGCTCAGAGGCAGGAACATGGGCACCGAGGGAGTTCAGGCACCTACAAGGAGTTTTGGAGATCCCAGTGGAGCCAAAAGTGGGACATAGGAACCAAAACCTGAGATTTAGGGGCCTCAGTCTGGGGATCAGGTAACGAAGAACCTGCCCGGATCCCACCCTCTGTGCTGCTCTCTGCTGACTGAGAGCACTGTGCCCATAAACTCAGCCTACTGGGATGGATCTAGCAAGGCCCTGGCAGGGGCACAACAAGACACCTCCATCTGCTATTTACCAAGGCCCTGCACTAACCCAAGTAGCAGACACCTCCCCTGCAGCATTCGCCGTTCCCCGCCCAGGCCCTCCAGCTGTCAAGGCAAAGGTGCTCAGACTGGAGGGTGCAAAGAAGGACACAAATGTGTCTCACTGAAGAGCTTCTCAGGCAACCTCAGGTTAATTTGGATTGGCCCTGTTTACACTATGCCTCCTGCATGCTGGGGCAAGGCTTGGAGGGGTGAGCCAGTCTTCTGTGAATACCTTTACAGTGCAGATGTGCTGAGTACCTCGTTACTGAGTTCCAGTGCTGTGACTGACCCCTGGGACACAACTTACCTTGCTTGGTTTTCACTATTTTTTCAAATCCACATGATGTAGCTGGGCAATGAGCAATCCCAGGTCTGGAGTCTGACATACCCCTCTCCATGGTGGGGAGCTGCACGGCCCTCTGCCTACATAGTGATGGCATCAGGGCACTCGAATCTGCCCTTTCTTGCTCCTGCTTGTTTCTCAGGCCTGGGAGCTGCAAGTGCAGTTGATGTCAGCTCCTAACGTTGCGGGTCCTGGCATACCTCAAGGCAATGACCTACTTAGGAGTAAGTCACATGACACTTATGAGTAATAAGTTACATGGCACTTATGAGTAATTGTGTTTCAAGTTAGGAGAGGGAAACTCTTGGAAGAATTGATTCAAATTTCAGACTAGCTGATGGCTATTTTTGTTTCTTTACTCACCCAGTTTCTAGAACTAGTAATATACTCTCTCGTATATTCACTGACCATGCTCTTTGATGGATTTGGGGACATCTTAAGTGTTTGACAGATAACTGTTGTCATGATAGCCCCAGCTCTAATATTAGTCAATACCTGCCTGTACTATCATCACACTGTTGTTACAGTACAATAACTACAGCATTTAGCACTGGGGTGTGTGCCTGTGCGTGTAACAAAGCTTCTAGGACAATAGGCAGATTGCTTTCTGAGAGTCCCCCAAGGCACAGTAAAGCATAGCCCGAGGAGGTTTGAACAGCCAGGATACTGTAATGAACATTTCTCTCCCACATTCAGGCGATATCAATACCGTATAATAAAAGTCTCCCAACATCTGACTGGTCACATACTGAACACAGCTTGAGCAATAACAGAGCGCTCAGATATCACTTAACAAGGAAAGTTGCTGTTCCACACACATATTCACCTCTTCCTGTTGAATGTGGTGCATGGCTCCCAAAGGTGTGTGTTAGGACTGCGTTCGCTAACACATTTCCAAACCCTAGCATGGCTGGCTTTTAGCACAAGTTTGTTGTGTCTTTTGCTCTTCAGACAACATACAAGGACGGTACCACCCAGGCAGAGAGATGTCCATGGAACTGTTCTAACAATATGCCAGGCCTAGCTACATAGACACACCGCTGTTCTGCCTGGCTTCTAAAACCAGGGAGCTCCTGGAGAGGGTTTGTAACTGTTTAAATTCTGCACAATTCCCACACACTGCAAAGGGGAACCCCAGGGCAGAGACTAGGTTTGACTCTGACCAGCTAAAAATCCAACTTGCCCTTTGTAGTGGACCTTTAGGAATGGGCACCATTAGTTTGAGGCTCACCAGGGCTCAGTCTTTTAAAGCCAGGGAATTATGGGAGATGTGATCCCAGGGTCATATAACACAGTGAGAAGCATTGTAGAAGAAGAGATGCTTGTACTTGCTATGGAAAAGAAGCTGATGGTAGCTGATGGTTGGGAGGGACCCATGGGACCTGAGGACAGGAAGTGAAGCATGCGGCACAGGAAAGGCAGCTGAAGAAGAGCCTGAAGCTGGGGTTACACAAAACCTTGCAGAGAGCTGGTATAATTGGGAAGCTGGAAAAGCTCTGTAAGAAATGGTCCTGAGGATAGAGGGTCAGGACAGTGCTAAGTCTGAGGATGCACAACCGGAACTTCAAGTCGAGGAGGGGTAAGGGAGCATCTACAGGGGTGGTGCAGACTCGTTTACTAATGGGGCAAAAGCTGTGGCCTAGGGCAGACTCAGAGCTACCAGGCCTGAAGAGAGCCTGCAGAAACTGATAACCTAGAGCCGGGGTGGAGTCTTCCCTGCACCAGCAGGGTTAAAGTTAAACTGGTGCCCGGCCCTGCACCAACAGGGAAGGAGGGCTGTATTGTTTGGGGACTGTCTTTGTTTCATTTCTCATCAGAAGAGGGAGGACGCTAGTGTGAGGCAGAAAGCAAACCCCCGGCTCTTCACCAGATGAGATGGCAGGCTGCCACCTGGAAGAGGGGAAACTGAGGCAGACATGTGGCCAGATGATGGAGAGGTAAGAGATTTATTTACACCTGGTCTACACTAAGGTTTTGAAAAGTTGTCTAGTTTTCATCTCAGTGAGTCCCTATGCTGCCTGGTGTGGTAGTGACTCCATCTCTTCAGAAAGCTCTGAGGTGCGTGATGTTGTCTTCTTCATCAAGATGGTAGTGGATTCTGATCCATTCTTGAGGCTGAACACGCCAGCATCATTCTTTGTATATATGGATCATGTTACCATCTTTAATCACAAGATCACATCATATTTGTAAAAAACAATCCCCAAACAATGTAAAGTTATGTTGCTCCTGCCACTTTAGATTCACCCATGTAACACTGCCACCCATATTGTAACAAATTCAGTTTGATTTACACAATTCATGGGCCTTGTGTGTGCACTTTCTAATTTGACCCACAATTGACAGTTTTCTGGCATGTCTGAATTAGCAAATATCACCTGCTACTCAAAGGCAACTATCATCTTTTAAAAGCAGGGTAGGGATACTGTATGATGGAGATGCAGTGGTGCTTAAATTAAACCTGGATTTCATTTTTAAACACAAAGGTGGAGCACCTATTTTAAATTAAATATTGAAACCAACCCTATGTGGAAGTGCTATCATACCTCTATAGAAAGAATTAAAGGGTGTCAGTGTGGTTTTTATGGAAAATAGATCTTGTCAAATCAACTTAACACTGTTTCTCAGTGAGATTACAAGTTTGTTCATAAAGGGAAATGTGTTGGTTTAACTAATTTGACATCTCTGAGGCACTTGACTTCAGATTGCACAACATTCTGGTTAAAAAGTAGCACCACTCAAAATAAGCATGGAACATATTAAGTTGTTTAAAAACTGGCTAACTGATAGAGCTCAAAACAAAATTGTTAATAAGGAATCATCAGTGAGTTGAGAGTGTTTCTAGTGAGTCTCCCAGGGACTGCTTCTCAACTCAATATTCCATATTTTTATTGATAATCTGAAAGAGAACGAAGTCATTGCTGATAAAGTTTGCAGATGACACAAAAATTGGTGGGGTGCTAAATAATGACAAGAACTGGTCCCATGAGTGATCTGAACTGGTTGGTAAGCTGAATGCAATCAACATGCATTTTGACACAGCTAAATGCAAGGTCCTATATCTCGAAACAAAGGCTGTGGGTCACACATACAGGATGGGGAATTGTATCCTGAAAAGCAGGGATCCTGAAATGGATTTAGAGGATTACTGCGCAAAATCAACTGAACATGAGCTCTTAGGACAACGTTGTAGAAAGAAAGTGCTAACATGCTCCTTGGATGTCTAAATAGAAGAGCACTGAGGCGGAGCAGAAAGGCCTATGAGGTGACAGCAGCAGCACCCTGACTACAGACGTTGCTGCAGCACAGAAAAGGCTGCAGGCTCAGCTGGGAGCAATTAAACACTTTCTGTTGGAGGATTATGAGCACCTGGGCAGCGATTCGTAGGCTATTGATACAATTGGCTGTAGCTGGGAGGAACAGGAAGCAGGGGAGGAGCTCAGAGGCTGAGCTGTGTGGAAGGCTCCTGCTGCGGTGGAATACCTCTGCCATGTTGTGTTTCCTGGAGAACTGAGGAATAACAGTTCATGTGTTGAGAGCCTGGATGTGACTGAGGGACCACAGAAACAGGCCAGGCAGACAGGCATACCGCCTGGCCCAGGGAGCACCCTGTGACATATGGCATTGGGAAGACCAGACTGGGACACTATGTCCTGTTCTGGTGTCTATACTTCTCAACAGCTGTTGCAAAATTGGGACGAGTCCAGAATGATTCAGGGTCTGAAAAACCTGCTTTACTCTGAGACTGAGGGAGCTCAGCCTGTTTGGTTTATCAAAGAGAAGTTTGTGAGGTGACTTGATCACGGTTTAGAAGTACTTTCATGGGGAGAAGATTTCTAATAGAGAAGGCTCTTAAATCTAGCAGCCAAGGGCAGAATAAGATCAGTGGCTGGAAGTTGTAACTTGACAGCTTTAAACTGGAAATCTTAACGGTGATGGTAGTTACCCATTAGACTGGATCATAGAGAGATCCATCCCTGGAAGCCTTTCAATCCAGGCTGGATGTCCTTTTAAAATACTGTCTAGCTCGGCCGCAGGGTTCTGGGCCCAAGGCAGGAGTCCCTGGGTGACATTCCCTGGCCTGTGCTATGCAGGAGGTTGGACTAGAGGACACCATGGCCCTTGCATGCCTTAGAATGTCTGAAATCCAGAACTGCTGTTCTGGGAACCGTGCTGATGGGGTAGGGGAGGAAAGCTCCTGTCATAAACAGATAGCTAAGGGTTAATGTCTCTTTCACCTGAAGCACCTGACCAGAGGACCAATCAGGAAACCAGATTTTTTCAACTCTGGGTGGAGGGAAGTTTGTGTCTGAGTCTTTGTCTGTCTGCCTGCTTTCTCTGAGCTTTGGAGAAGTAGTTTCTACTTTCTAGTCTTCTGTTTCTAAGTGTAAGGACAAAGAGATCAGATAGTAAGTTATATGGTTTCTTTTCTTTGGTAGTTGCATGAATATAAGTGCTGGAGTGCTTTGATTTGTATTCTTTTTGAATAAGGCTGTTTATTCAATATTCTTTTAAGCAATTGACCCTGTATTTCGTCACCTTAATACAGAGAGACCATTTGTATGTATTTTTCTTTCTTTTTATATAAAGCTTTCTTTTAAGACCTGTTGGAGTTTTTCTTTACTTCAGGGAAATTGAGTCTGTACTCACCAGGGAATTGGTGGGAGGAAGAAATCAGGGGAGATCTGTGTGTGTTGGATTTGTTAGCCTGATTTTGCATTCCCTCTGGGTGAAGAGGAAAGTGCTCTTTGTTTCCAGGACTGGGAACAGAGAGGGGGAGTCACTCTGTTTGGATTCACAGAGCTTGTGTCTGTGTATCGTTCCAGGAGCACCTGGAGGGGGGAAGGGAAAAAGGATTATTTCCCTTTGTTGTGAGACTCAAGGGATTTGGGTCTTGGGGTCCCCAGGGAAGGTTTTTCAGGGGGACCAGAGTACCCCAAAACACTCTAATTTTTTGGGTGGTGGCAGCAAGTACCAGATCCAAGCTGGTAACTAAGCTTGGAGGTTTTCATGCTAACCCCCATATTTTGGACGCTAAGGTCCAAATCTGGGACTAAGGTTATGATAGCTCCTCACTCCCCCACCGCCGCAGAACTGTCTGAAGACGTGGGTGCAGCACAGCCAAACCCAAGATCAGATACCCTGCCAGGAACCGTCCCAGGCTCAGCTCTTCCCAAGCTCATGCAGACCTGACACGCTCCATCTTTCTGTGCTCGGTGTACCGAAGGAATGGCCTGACTGGGGGCGGGGAGGTCTGGTTCCTGTTCTGAACAGCTGATGCAGCGAGGTTCAGAGCAGGACAGTGTTTCTGAAGGGAATCCAAACGCAGTCAGAAAATTCTGCAGATGCACCAGACAGGCTTCAGGCACAACGATAGCTCTGCTGATCAAACACGATGCATTCCAGACAGCAGAGCGGGGGGGGATGAGACGTTTCTGATGAGCTCCCCTCCTCTGTGTGTACCATCAGTGCAGATTTCAGGGAGAGAACAGGCACTGTGGAATAAAGTCACCTATTTACTATGCATTGGAATAACTGAATGCTAGGAAACAGCGTGGTGCCAGTGCCCAGGCACTGCTTGAGCTCCCCTCCCATGAGGTTTCATTTGATTTATAACATCACGAACCTTGTAAAATCCAAGCAGCGCTGAAGCAATCACACAAGCAGGATCTCAGCCAGCCACCTACAGAAACTCCTATCACCTCTTTAAAAACTTGATCCCAGTTAGGCCACTGCGCGGAGACCACTGCCCATCCTGCTGAGCAGTACTGTCCTTTTGTAACCCCCCTCAGCAGTCTGTCCGTCTCCTCCTGCCCTGTGCAGCAGTGAGCACAGCAGGATCTGGTCCATGACCAGGGCTCCTAGGGCTACAATAATACAATCACTCACTCAGCCCTCTAGGGAGCAGCTGGCTTTCGCAGTGTGCCTGGAAAGTCACCAAAGAGGGGCTGTTGTGGCCCATGGCGGGGGGGGATGGGATGAGAACGTTCCAGTCTCACACCCCTCACAGAGAGGGCCCTGCTAGCCACCCCTCATTGAGAAGGAGGAGGAGCTGGCGCAGGTGCCCCTGCTGAGGTAATGTGCCCTGGGCAGAGAGCAGGGTCCTTCGGACAGGCCAGCCCCAGGCCGACTAGGGCTTTATGGACCATAACTGACACTGTGAACTCCCCACAGAGACCAACGAGCAGCCAGTGTGGATCACGAAAGCACAGGGGTTATGCTCCCAGCGAGACGCCCCACTCAGCCTGCAGACACCATGTTCTGCACCTGCGCCCATCTCTGACTGGTTTTAAGGGGAAGGCCCATGTAGAGCACATCGCAATAGTCTGGCCTTGAGATGACAGTCTGGCCTTGAGTCTGGCCAGATGCAGATGGTAGAGTGCTGACCGGGTACCCCTCAAGAACAGCCTGCTGGGCAGGGCATTTACCTGAGCTGTAGGACTAGGGCATTCAAGTCCTCGCTCTGCCTCAGTCAGCCATCATCAGGAGGAGACCCATTGACCAACACAATCTCAGTGCCAAATTCAGGTCTGTCTCCACATTGCCAAAGGGCCTTGAATCATAGAATCATAGAATATCAGGGTTGGAGAAGACCTCAGCAGGTCATCTAGTCCAACCCCCTGCTCAAAGCAGGACCAATCCTCAACTAAATCATCCCAGTCAGGGCTTCGTCAAGCCAGGACTTAAAAACCTCTAAGGAAGGAGATTCTACCACCTCCCTAGGGAACCCATTCCAGTGCTTCACCACCCTCCTAGTTTCTCTTAGGTGCCAGGCTGAAGCTGCAGGCAGTGAGGGTTTATGTGAGCTGATCTTTGGCGGCATGCCTGAGGAGGGTCCGCTGGTCCCGCGGCTCCGGTGGACCTCCCGCAGGCGTGCCTGCGGAGGGTCTGCTGGAAGCCGTGGGACCAGCGGACCCTCTGCAGGCACGCCTGCGGGAGGTCCACCAGAGCCACAGGACCAGCGACCAGCAGAGCGCCCTCTGCGGCATGTCGCCATGCTTGGGATGGCGAAATGTCTAGAGCCGCCCCTGAAAATGACAAATTCAATTCTGGGGAATCGGCCAGGCCAGGCACCTACAGACAGCCTGTAAGCCAGAGTCAGGCTGTACTCTTGTGGAAAGGCCTTCGACTAGGCCTCAAATGCCCTGCAGTAAATTCTGGCCTCTGTAGGGTTGCCAACCCTCCCGGTTTTGCCAGAAGTCTCCTGGAATCAGTATCTATCTCCCAGAGGCTACTGCAGTCAAACCAGGAGATTTTTGGCACTTACAGTCTGGAAGCACAGCAGGGCCAAGGCAGGCTCCTTCCTGCCTGCCCTCGCTCCACGTCACTCCTGGAAGCAACCAGCACCATCCCTGTGGCCCCTGGGGGGACAGGGGTCTCCGTGTGCTGCCCCTGCCCCGAGCGCCAGCTGTGGCCAATGGGAGCTGCAGGGGCAGTGCATGGACCTCCCTGCCCCTTCCCCTCCACCGAGAAGTCACTGCTAGAGGGATGTGCCAGTCGCTTTCAGGAGCTGCCCAAAGTAACTGCCGCCGCCTGACCTACTCCAGCACCCCAAACCCCTGTCCTAGCACAGAGCCCACACTCCTCACCCAAACTCCCTCCCAGAGCTTGCACCCCACACCCTCCCCTGCACCCCAAACCCCTCCCCAGCCCACAGCCCACTCCTCATCCAAACTCCCTCCCAGGGCCCGCACCCCTCACCCACCTCAACCCCTTGCCCCAGCCCAGAGCCCACCCCTCACCCAAACTCCCTCTCAGAGTCTGCACTACACACACCCTCCCACACCCCAACCGCCTGCCCCAGTCCAGACCCCACACCCTGCACCCAAACTCCCTCCCAGAACCCGCACCCCTCACCCAAACTCTCTCCCAGAGCCCGCATCCCTCACCTCCTCCCACACCCCAACCCCCTGCCCCAGCCCAGAGCCTGCACCCTACACCCAAATTCCCTCCCAGAGCCTGCACCCCACACCCTCTCCTGCACCCCAACCCCCTGCCCCAGCCCAGGGCCCTCCCCTCACCCAAACTCCCTCCCAGAGCCCATACCCCTCACCCACTCCCCCACCCCAACCCCCTGGCCCAGCCCAGACCCCACACCCTGCACCCAAACTCCGTCCCAGAGCCTGCACCCCACACGCTCCCCTGTACCCCAAACTCCTCCCCAGCCCAGACCCCACACCATGCACCCAAACTCCCTCCCAGAGCCTGCACTCACACGCTCCCCTGTACCCCAAACTCCTCCCCAGCCCAGATCCCTCCCCTCACCCAAACTCCCTCCCAGAGCCAGACCTCACCCTGCACCCAAACTCCCTCCCAGAGCCTGCACTCCTCTCCCCTCCCACAACCAAACTCCCTCCCAAAGCCTGACCCCTCACTCCCTCCTGTACCCAAACTCCCTCCCATAGCCTGACCCCTCACTCCTTCCCACATTCCAACCCCCTGCCTCAGGCTGAGCCAGGAGCCACCTCCTACATTCCAATCCCCTGCCCCAGCCCGGGGAACGTGAGTGAGGGTGGGGGCGATGGAGGGGGGAGGCTGGAATGAGCGGAGGTGGGGCCTTGGAGAAGTGGCATGGCCTTGGGGAAGGGGGGCAGAGTAAGGGTGTTTGGGTTTGTGCCATTAGACAGTTGGCAACCTTATCTACCAGTCTCGTTTCCCTGCGTGGCCTTGGGCAAGCCACTTCATCAACCCTGTGCCTCAGTTCTCCATCTGTAGAAGGGGCCTGGCTCTTCCTACCGCACAGGAGTGCTGGGAGGACAAAGCCCGTTCCTGACTGTGTAGTGCTCCGGTGTTATGGGAAAGAGGGCCCGATAAGTGCAGTTGCAGATGGGAACCTATTGCTTCTCTCTCCTGGGCTCTACGCTGCTCTGCTGGAGTGGCAGGCCACTGGGAGAGAGGGCAGCGTAGGAGTGCCTGTCACTGGAGTGGGAAGGGAGCAGGGGCTTTGACTGGGGCCACTGGGAGGGGAACAGTTTCATTTGGTCACCGCCTCTAGCTTGGCGAGCGAGGGCAGGAAGGCAGTGCTGACTGCTCGCTGCACTCTTGCCGCCATGCATGAACCCTGCTCTCGTACTAACCTGCATGGACTCTTCCCAATCCACATTCAAGGCAGATCTGGGGACCTTGCATTTAAAGCCTTACCTGAGACTGTTTCTTTGAAGCACTTCAGTGTTTTTTCTGCTTCGATTGCCCAGTGTGAGCATCTGGCTGGCTGCTTTCTCCCTGTGCAGCGCTTATGTCTGGGAAAAATTCCTGTGTTCCCCTTGTCATGAAAACTTGGTTTTCACTCTTCAAAAACACTGTCTTCCTGCAGCCCCATATTCCTCAGCATTGCTTTGCAGCTGCTGGCTGAGTTATGCCAAACCCTGGGCCAGGCCACAAACATCAGGGTTTGATTCGCCACCGCACTAGGCAACTTTTAGGCTAGAGCTGCATGACGGAAATGGGAGTCACCCTCGCATGAAACTGGAGCAACACAGGAGAGAATTGTGCCCAATTCTGCCACCCTTACTAGCACCGAGTAAGGCCTTGCTCCTTGGTCCTGAGTTCCACTAAATCCCGGACTCACGCTCCTCAGGGGTGTATTTAACAGCAGCCACTGTCTTGTCCTGCTCTGTCTACCTTACCTGTCCACTTTTTAATGCTGAGAAACACAGTGACAATTAACAGGATTTTAACAGAGCCCACACCCCCAGCCTCAGCCCTCAACTCCCCCCCCCCCCCACTGTGATCTTCTTCCCCAGTCGGGAGCCCCTTCCTGCAGCCTAAACTCTTCCTCCCCAGCACCACCCCAAGCCTGCACCGCCAGCTGGAGTCCTCACCCCCCACTCCAACCCCCTGGCCCAGCCCATAGCCCTCTCCCACACCCTGAACCCCTCATTTCTGGCCCCACCCAGAGCCTACACCCCCAGCCCAGAGCCCATAACCCTCCTTACCCCAACTCCCTGCCCCAGCCCAGAGCCCTCTTCTGCACCCTGGCCCCACCCCAGAGCCAGCACCCCCAGTCGGAGCCCTCCCACATCTCCAGCCCCCCTAATCCCCTGCCCCAGCCCAGAGAAAGTGAGTGAGGGTGGGATGGAGTGAGCGTGGGGTGGAGCCTTAGGGCAGGGGTGGGGCAGCGACAGGGCCTCGGGGCAGGGGTAGGGCAGGGTGTTAGGTTTTGTGTAATTAGAAAGTTGGCAACCCTAGCTTCACCTCCTGCTCATAAACCTTCCTGCCTCTTACTGCAGGAAACCCTCACTTACCAGCCCCCACTACAGCTCTGCTTTCATTCCCTCTGCTCTCTTCCTTCCTCTGCTTTCCCCAGGCTTGTGCTGCCTTGCGCCCATTCCCATCAGGCTCTGTGCTTCCCATCCTGCCAGAACAGCCTCGCAGTGCTCACCAGTGAAGTGCCCTTTCTCTCACCTTCTCCAGAGCCCTCCTTAAACTCACACCTTCCAGCAATCTGTCTTCTCCTCAGCAATAATGCCACACTCCTGCCCAGGAGCTGTTCTCCTGAGACTTTTCGTCTGGCCTGCACAGGGAACACATATAATCTTTGTTTCGCATGGCACAGATTATATTTAGCTATATTTAGAGAGGAGTGAATAGTCTGCAGCAAATGATTTATTCAACAAACCTTGCCTCCTTTTCTTGAATTTCCCATAAGCAGTTTATGAGGGTCTTGACTGTAGCATTAATTGAAATGATTCTCCAAATAATTGGTACCGGTTATTCTTGGTCTGGAGGTTCGTGTACAAGCAGTTCGTTGCGATTATTCACAATTTCATACCTTGGGTTAGCGGTCTTTGGACACAGAGGTCAAGGAGTCTGTTCCTGGTTTTGGTTGTGTGCAAATATTCACACACACTTTGGCACGATGTAATTAATGCATACAGAAAACTCGGTTCTAACAGCATTACTGAAGTTGTAGAGTCAGGCACTTCAGTCTGGGGAAATGCCAGAAGAAAGGACCATTCTGTGCACTGAATGAGGCAGGGGCTGGTCGGAAATTGCATGTGATCATGTAATTAATGGCTGCCTGTAAAGCCGGCGGTGTCGGGGCTCGTCCCTCTCAGGTGCAGCAGGGAGCCAGGGCGCCTCCTTACACACAGCAGTCCGGGTAGGCCTAACCCCCTCAGCAGGCGTTGAGGGAATAAAGGGTCTGCAAACAAAGTATATCAGCCCCGGCCCTTGGGCAGGGCGGGGCAGTAGCAGTTCAGGCTCAGGCCTTCAGCAGGCTGAGCAAACACAGTATCCCAGGAGTCTATACAGCAGGCCTCCTCGGACCAAGGAGAGGGGGAGTCTGCCACCCTTGGGGGGGTGGCAGGGGGAATGCAGGCCATCCCACTCCACTGCGTTCCAGCCCGGGGCCCTAGCAGCAGCAAAGGCACGCTGCTGTCAGTGGGGATCCTGGCCAAAACACACTGACACGGGTTCAGGCTCTTCAGGAGCCAAACCAGGATTGGCTACCCCCGGGCTACTTCCGACCTCCCCCTCTCTGGGTACCTGTCTCTCGCCAGCATCGTCTGGGGGGTCCCAGACCATGGGCTCCTCCGGGTACCAGTCTTTGGGAGGCTCAGGCCGCTCCTCGGCATACCAGTCGTAGGGAGGCTCAGGCAGCTCCTTGGGATACCGGTCGTAGGGAGGCTCAGGCCACTCCTTGGGGTACTGGGCACAAGGCAGGTCAGGCCGACGTTCCTCCGGGTACCGGGTATGAGGCAAGTCCGGCCAGCGTTCCTCCGGGTAGTGAGCGCGGGGCAGGTCAGGCCAGCGCTCCTCCAGATACCGAGCGCGAGGCAGGTCAGGCCAGCGCTCCTCCGGGTTGTGAGCACAGGGTAGGCTGGGCCTGGCGGGAGCTCGGGCTCCAGCGTCTGGCCTCTCCGGCAGCCGGCTGCCAACTGAGCGCTTGGGCAGGGCTTTTATACTTCCTGTCCCGCCCCTTGACTTCCGGGGGGGCGGGAACAGGTGGCGGTGGCTCCGCCCATTGAGGCACCTGCTCTGGCTTGTCCCTCTCAGGCGCGGCAGGGAGCCAGGGCGCCTCCTTACACTTCCTCATAATACAGACACACGAGGGGGCAGATTGCACTGCCAGGTTTAAATCCGGCATTTCCTAACTTGTCATGACCCCTACCTGAGCTAGCAACACAAGTAAATGTCCAGCAAGCTTGTTCAGCCTGTGGCAGAGTCCCTGCTGCTGTGTCTTCATTGGTATTTTTAGCCATGCCAGTTAAATTAAAATGGACACGAGTGTGACTACACGAGCAGAACTCTCATGTCTGACTGCAGTGTAGACATACCCTTTGAGTGTCCCTGTCTCTAAACACTTCATCCCACTTCCCCATGTGACCACTCCCACCTGCAGCCCCAACCATCCTGGCATCCATTCCCCAGACCTCTCTGCTTCTGCTGGCTGCTGCACCAACCCTTGCAGTTCCCCAGACGATTGGTGGGGCTTGTTCTGAGCAGCAGGGAATAGTGCTCCACCCTGCCCATCACGCCTCCCATGGGGACACTTTTAAAAGCTCAGGCATTGCTTCTGGAGGCCTCAGGGGAAACTGCAGGAGAACAGCTCCCTGCCCCTCACTCACTCCGCGGGGTTCTCTTCCCACCACCAGGGGAGGGGCATGCAATGCTTCTGCTGCCAATCCTACCACTACCCACCCATTGCTCATCTCTGCCATTGCTTGTGCTGCTAGCAGCAATGCCGTGTTCTGCAGCTCCACCACTTAGCCCAGGCTTGGGGCTTTCACTGGGTAGCCAGGGACCTCCTGGCAGCTGCACCCTCTGCATTGTCTCTGGCCATGTCACTGTCCCCACACCCAAGCTCAGGCACAGCCCTGGAACCTGCTACTCAGTGGCTTGTACTCTAGTGCCCACAAAGATGCGCAGTTGTGTCTGATCGGCTCCATCTTTACCTACCAGGGGAAGGGTAAATGCCACCCACAACTCACAGCACCAGGCAGGAACATCTACCCCCCACTGCCCTGTAGTTGGATTTGGCATCGCTCCCCCTGCTCAGAGAGGCAGGTAGAAGCCCATTAGCCATCCAGTAAGGAGAACCACTTTTCAGTACCCATGTCCAAGAGCAAGTGAATTTGAACCCGCGTCCTGCAGCCAGAACTGATCACCTGGGCAAAGCAGCCCTGCCTGCTCACCACCTAAAGCAGGTAGGTGTGGCCGCTCAAAGACAGTCTGCTCCTGCAGGCTCTTCCCCCAGTCCATCAACGGAGGGCAGGGGAGCTCATTCAGACCCTGCCTGCTCATGGCACGAATACCAGCATGGCAGCTGGCCAGTGCCCTCTGGCAGTCACTTCTCAGCACAGCTCATCAGCTCCCTGGGCCAGGACTTTGCTCTCAATACAGAGCTCTACCAGGCTTTGGTTTGGCCTTCTGACTCCTTTCCAGCATACCGGTAAAAGGGAAAGCTCCCCCGACCCCCTCATTGCTGCAGAGCCCGTTCTCCCTGCAATCCCACTAGCCCGGGTCCCCCAGCCAGAGCAGTGCTTCAGTCTGCCTGTCAGGGGCCACAAGCATTTAGGTGGTTTGCAGACTTTATGCTATATAAAATGACAAATTCTCCCCCAATTCCTCCTGTGTAACTGTGCCAAAGCCAGTGGGGTCCCCAGCTTGTGTCAGTCAAGGCAGAATTTGACCCAATATGTGAAGAACTGCACAATGAGAGGCAAAAAGAAACAGCTGTTTCTAAGCATTCCTAATAGGCTCCCTCCTATGCTTTCTCCATGACAATCAACAGGGATCAAAGAGTCCAGTGTTCAGATTACAGTATTACAGGCAACACACTTTGTTCCCAAACCACTTTTAACACACCCAGTAAGGACAGAGTATCTTAACCTTCCCTTCAGGCAGAGTTTGGTCTCCTAATCATGGATTAACAAAATACCATTTAGTAGTTGCTATGGACATCTTTGTCACCACAAAATCATAGAAATGTAGGACTGGAAAGGATACACACACACACACACACACACACACACACACACACATACAGAGTATATATATATATATTAGTCTTTTGTCTCGAGAAAAAATTTCCCTGGAACTTAACCCCCTCATTTACATTTACAATTCTTATGGGGAAATTGGATTGACTTAACATCGTTTTGCTTAAAGTTGCATTTTTCAGGAACATAACTACAGCATTGAGGAGTTACTGTACTCCAGTTGAGGCCAAATCAGTACAGAGTACAGTGGAAGAATTACTTCTCATGTCGTGCTTACAGCACTCCTGCTAATACAACTGTATTGGGTGCTGCTCACCTCATGCGAGTGCCCCTGGCCAAGTGTGCATGTGCCTGCACTCTTCTTAGCTTGTGCTGTTTGCTGTGGCCCCTGTGGGCAGGGTGGCCCGGAGGGGGCCAGGGGGGCAATTTGCCCCAGGCCCTGGGCCCCGCAGGAGCCCCCACAAGAATATAGTATTGCAACTTTTTTTATGGATGGGCCCCCCAAAATTGCTTTGCCCCAGGCCCCCTGAATCCTCTGGGCAGCCCTGTCTGTGGGACATGTCTCAGGTAGATTTCAGTGACTCAGACCTCTGGCCAAGTCACCCACAATCTGTATCTGCACAAACACCATGGACTCCTTAGAGGGTTAGGCCTTTCTCAGTGCCCTTGATAATGTCTTTATCTGCACCCCTCTGCCTGGGCTCAGTCCTTAATTAATGCAATAGGGTCTATCACGGGACCCTTAGTTACTATCGTCTGCAGCCCCACTTGGGCTAGCTTTCAACTTTCTCTCAACCCTGGTATGGAGCTGGACCACCAGGACTTCCTTCCTGGGGACTCTTTGCCTGTGGTGGCCTCTCTGATCCCAGTGTGATGGGTTCGGTCACAGAAACTCCCTGGGGACTGTCACCTGACATGCTGAAATTACCTCTGATCCCATTTTCCCTGCCAGCTTGGGAAGTCCAGAACCCTGTCTTGTTGAGACAGACACGCTTGTCTGCTGCAACACAGACCCAGGGTCTGGTCCACACCCCCAAAGCTCCAGACTTAACTGAAAACAGCTCAGCAGGTTACCTATCACTAGCACCCAGACACCCAGTTCCCAATGGGATCCAAATCACAAACAAATCCGTTTTACTCTGTATAAAGCTTAAAATTGTCCACCTTCTATAACACTGATAGAGAAATATGCACACCTGTTTGCTCCCTCAGGTATTAATCACTTACTGTGGGTTCATCAATAAACAAAAGTGATTTTATTAAGTATAAAAAGTAGGATTTAAGTGGTTCCAAGTAATAACAGACAGAACAAAGTAAGTCATCAAGCAAAATAAAACAAAACACGCAAGTTTAAGTCTAATACATTAAGAAACTGTTTACAGGTAATATCTCACCCTTAGAGATGTTCTAATAAGCTTCTTTCACAGACTAGACACTTTCCTAGTGTGGGCCCAATCCTTTCACCGGTACAGTCCTTGTTAGTTCCAGCAGACATCTCAGCAGGGCCGACGCTTCCATTTAGGTGACCTAGGCAGTCGCCTAGAGCGCCAGGATTTGGGGGGGGAGCATTTTGCCACTCTCGGCAGCAATTCAGCAGCGGAGGTCCTTCCAAGCTCCGGGTCTTCGGTGGCAATTCTGCAGCGGGTCCTTCACTCGCTCCAGGACCCGCCGCTGAAGTGCCCCAAAGACTGGGAGCGCAGAAGGACCCCCGCGCCGCAGAATTGCTGCCGACCGGGAGCATGGAAGGACCCCCGCTTAGGGCGCCAAAAACCCTGGTGCTGTTCCTGCATCTCAGATGGTAAGCAGGGGCCCTCTCATGACTGGGACCCACTTTGCCCTGCTCCATCCCCTTTTGTAGCTTTGGCACAAGGCGGGAATCCTTTGTCTCTCTGTGTCCCCACCCCTCCTTCTAAATGGAAAAGCACCAGGTTTAAGATGGATTCCAGTATCATGTGACATGGTGACATGTCCTGTGAGACCCCCTAGTCTCCATTCTTCCAAGGCTGGCCAGAACGTACCCAGAAAGTAAACAGCCATTCACAACCAATTGTCCTGGTTAATGGGAACCATCTAGATTCCAAGCCACCATTAATGGCCCACACTTTGCATAATTACAACAGGACTTCAGAGTAATACTTCATATTTCTACTTTCAGATACAAGAGTGGTACATCCATACAAATAGGATGAACACACTCAGTAGATTATAAGCTTTGTAATGATACTGTACAAGAAACCTTTTTCATGAAACATATTCCATTTACATTATATTCACACTTTTAAACATATTTTTCTAAAACATATGCAGTGCAACATCACAGAATCATAGAGCTAAAGCCAGATATTTCTAATCTCAGGTCATTTCACTCATAAAAAAAAGTCAGTACCTTAATTATTCAGCACCCTCCCACAGATGCTCACACTTGCATGCTACTGTTTCCATGATTACTGAGTATCAAGTGTTTGCCATTTAAATGATGTTGACTGCAAGGATAGACGTGGAAAATATATGCCATAATTTCTAGCAAGCGACTTGCTGGCTTCTTTAATGGAGCTTGATACTCAATTATTTAGCACACACAAAGTGCCTATACTACAATAGCATACCATCAGACACATATCTGTGTTGTGTAATGCTCAGATATTGTATACACACCTATTTACAGACTACAGTTCTTACACGTTTGTCCATGTGTAGACTTAATAAAACTGCTTTTTCGTTTGCACATCTGCTGCAATACAGTACGCCACACAGGCAGGCCAATGAGTATAACAATACTCTTCACTAGTATCACACAAACATGCATGCGGTAATGCACCTGCATAAACATGTACATACTCTTGTACAGTGCCTGCAGGAACAGCCTTTCATAAGCCACTAACTTTTGCTAACACAAGGTTGATGCAATTTTGCATTTCCTAGAAGCTTTGTGCAGACTCATAGACTTTAATGTCAGAAGGGACCATTATGATCATCTAGTCTGACCTCCTGCACAATGCAGGCCACAGAATCTCACCCACTCACTCCTGTATCAACCCCCTAAACTATGTCTGAGCCACTGAAGTCCTCAAATCATGGTTTAAAGACCTCAAGCTGCAGAGAATCCTCCAGCAAGTGCCCTGTGCCCCACGCTGCAGAGGAAGGCGGAAAAACCCCAGGGCTTCTGCCAATCTGCCCTGGAGGAAAATTCCTTCCCGACCCCAAATATGGCGATCAGTTAAACCCTGAGCATGTGGGCAAGACTCATCAGCCAGCACCCAGGAAAGAATTCTCTGTAGTAACTCAGATCCTGCCCTATCTAATTCAATTCTGCATTGTGTGTATTAGTCATTTCAATAGTGCAGCATTTCAATATTTGATTTGTAAGATAACAAATCTCACTGTAATCTAGCATAGCTGCTATTCACACTCAGTGCCTGAATGGTAACACCTAACAAGGAGTCTCCATTTACCTCCTGCTGGAATGGCTGATGCCTACTGACTGTGAAAGTCCTTGTATGAACCTTGGATATGATGTTACAAACACAGGGGCAGCACGTCCACAAATGACCGTGCTGAAGCCTGGGGTTGAGGCAAAAGGAATTAATTCCTTTCATGGGCAAGGCGTGGGCAGATTCTTGGAGTAGGAGGTGACTGTTCAGAGGGCAGCCAGGGCATGGGGAGGCTGCAACACCAGCATTGTGGCTCTGGCAGTGGCAGGGTTTGTTCCATTGCCACGTGAGGCAGGCACCCCGATTTCCAGCAGGTTGTACCTATGCGCATGGGTGGAGTTGGGAGAAGCAAACTACAGGCCTCAGGGGCAGGCAGCCCAAGTGTGCAAGAGTTCTGCAGAGGATGCAGGAGATGTTGCTTCCAGTTTGCGCCCCTGAGGCAGGGAGTCTGAATTATGTTGATAAACACAGTGATTAACAAGTGATTGAGACAGATTTGTCTACAATTGTTGCATTCAAGACGTGGTAACAAAGTTACTAATATCATTTTTGAGACGATAACTCATTTTTTAGACAAGGGAAATGCAACATATCTAATCTACCTGGATGTCAGTAAGGCATTTGATACAGTTTCACATGAGAAATTATTAGTTAAATTGGAGAAGGTGGGGATTAATATGAGAACTGAAAGGTGGATAAGGAACTGGTTAAAGGGGAGACTACAACGGGTCATATTGAAAGGTGAACTGTCAGGCTGGAGGGAGGTTATTAGAGGTGTTTCTCAGGGATCACGCTTGGGACTAACCTTATTTAACATTTTTATTATTGACCGTGGCACAAAAAATAGTAGCGTGCTAATAAAATTTGCAGATGACAAAGCTGGGAGGTATTGCCAATACCAAGGCGGACCGGAATATCATACAAGAAAATCTGGATGACTTTGTAAACCGGAGTAATAGAAATGAGGTATTTAACAGTGCGAAGTGCAGGGTCATGCATTTAGGGACTAATAGCAAGAATTTTTGCTATAAACTGGGGACTTATCAATTGGAAGTGACAGAGGAGGAGAAAGACCTGGGTGTATTGGTTGATCACAGGAGGACTATGAGCCATCGGTGTGGTGCGGCCGTGAAAAGGCTAATGCGGTCCTGGGCTGCATCAGGTGAGGTATTTCCAGTAAAGACAGGGACGTGTTAGTACCATTACACAAGGACTACTGAGACCTCATCTGGAGTATTGTGTGCAATTCTGGTCTCTCATGTTTAAAAACGATGAATTCAAAGTGGAACATGTGCAGAGAAGGGGACTACTAGAATGATCTGAGGAATGGAAAACCTACCTTATGAGAGGAGACTCAGAGCTTGGCTTATTTAGCCTAACCAAAAGAAGGCTGAGGGGAGATAGGATTATCTGCATAAATACATCAGAGGGATAAATACCAGGGAGGAAGAGGAGTTATTTAAGTTAAGCATCAATGTGGATCCCAGAACAAATACATGTAACCTGGCTATCAACAAGTTTAGGCTTGAAATTAGATGAAGGTTTCTAACCATCAGAGGAGTGAAGTTCTGGAGCAGCCTCCCAAGGAGAGCAGTGGGGCAAAAAACCTAACTGGCTTCAAGACTGAGTTTGTTAAGTTTATGGAGACGAAGATATGACAGGACTGCCTACAACGGCATGTGGCCCCATGGTTACTGCCTGTAGCAAAAATCCCCAACAGCTGGAGATGGGACACTAGATGGGGAGGGCCCTGAGTTATTTCCGAGAATTCTTTCCCAGGTGTCTGCCTGGTGGGTCTTGCCACATGCTCAGGGTTGAACTGATTGCCATATTTTGGGTCAGGGAGGAATTTCCACCTGGGTCAGATTGGCAGAGACCCTGGGGGATTTTCACTGTCATATGCAGCATGGGGTCCTTTGAAGGTTTAAACTAGTGTAAAGGGTGAATTCTCTGTAACTTGAAGTCTTTAAACCATGATTTGAGGCCTTCAGTAACTCAGCAGAAGATTGGGGTCTATTGGGGTGTGTGAGGTTCTGTCACCTGCAATGTACAGGAGGTCAGATTAGATGATCATGATGGTCCCTTCTGACTTTAGTAAGAGTATCTGAGTAAGAATATACATTACAATGTTACCTCAAAGGGAATAAGGCAGTGCTTCAAAGGAAAACGTTAGAAATGATAGGGGAGAAATAGGAAAGGAAAAAGCCCCTTTTCTCAGAAGATGCAAACTCAATTCCCTCCTGTCTCTATCACCAGTGGATTTAGCCTCCCTCCTTGTGTGCTGTAAATAAAATAAAGAGGAGACAAGGTGGTTTGGCACAAACAAAGGTAACTGTAGTCAGGGTAAAGGTACAGAAAACTGGGAGAATAGGGGAAAATGCAAACTCAATTAATACAAGGAAACAGTGACTGGCTTTGGGAGCTTAACGCTCAGGCCCATAAACCCTCCCTTGGAAACTGGAAAATGCTAAATGATGCCCCAACACAGAAATCTTTTCCCACTGGTCAGGTGCAGTGGATCCCACGTGCCAGCATGACGCCCAGGACCTTCCACTCTCTGGCTGATTTAGAGCCACTGGGGAGGAGCACTGGGGAGTCCAGACGACGGTTGGGTTTCGTCGCTGGCTGGGAGGCCCTCTGGGATAGTGGACACCAGGAATGCAGGATGGCAGGAATGGGGGTGACAGGCCTCCTGTTCCTCGGGCGGGACCGAGGGGGTTCTTCACTCTCCAGCTCGGGAGCACTGTGAAGACCCGACCGTGTACGGGCTGTCCTGGGGTGCACAGCCCCGTGCAGGCGCTGAACACGTCCTTATATCACTTTTGTGGTGGGAAAAGTTCTGAGGCGATGGAATGCTGAGGGCTGGTTTTGGCGGGAAAAACCAGTTTTGACTGGTTTGAGCCTGTGTCCTGATGATAAACAAGTCCCCTCTCAGATGGAGTCCAGGGGTCAATAGTTCATATGCTCCATATTGGATCTTATTTTAAAGCCAGTGATTTACTTCATAAACACCTTATTAAACAACAAATTGAACATATTAAAGAGTTTATACTTCTTACACCTAACAACAATTTTAAACCTAACCAGTGTCCCATAAGTGATCTGCCACAAGATGTCAGAACATGTTAGTATTGGAGATGAGTGGGTCTAATATTTATTTAATTTTCTTTCTTCATATAGGAATTAGATATAGTGCTCCTGTCAGCTATTTCTGTGTTGTTATCTGCAAAAACACTGGAGTTTTCAGTTGCCTAAGTAGCCCCTGGGCTCATGGTTAAAGTTGCCCCCTTCCCTGAAAATCCAAAATGGTGTCCCTGTGGATAGGCACTGAATTTGTCCCTTCCCCCCACACAGCCCCGTTGGTCTGACTGGAGCCGCCTCCCCCAAATATAGACGTCAAATTACACCTCTGCACTGCCATGAAGGCTGCTGGACACAGGCCTCTGAGCATCATAATGGGAAGCCAAGTACATGAGTCTGTGCAGCCCAGGGCTGAGCGTGAACGGAGCTATAGCAGGGGCCGCAGAAGGGGCCCTGCCACTGAACAATCCCTGCCCCTTCACTCTGGGACTGTCATGCAGGGCGGCCCAGAGGATTCCGGGGGCCTGGGGCCATCGGCGGCAGGCAGCTCCGGTGGACCTCCCGCAGGCGTGCCGGCGGAGGGTCCGCTGGTCCCGCGGCTCCGGTGGAGCATCTTCAGGCACGCATGCGGGAGGTCCACGGAGCCGCAGGACCAGCGGACCCTCCGCAGCCATGCCTGCGGGAGGTCCACCAGAGCCGTGGGACCGGCAAGCAGCAGGGGGCCCCCCACGCAGCGAAATGTCTAGAGCCGGCCCTGTTCAGCAGCAGGGGGCCCTTCTGTTCTGGGACCCTTTGCTGAAGTGCCCCAAAGACCAGCGGAGGGTGCCCCCCACCGGCAAATTACCGCTGAAGTGGGACCCGCCGCCGAAGTGCAGCCCGCTCTTTGGCGGTAATTCGGTGGCGGGGGGCCCCCGCCGCAGGTCTTCGGGGCACTTCGGCGGTGGGTCCCTGAACGGAAGGGCCCCCCCCGCCACTGAATTACCACCAAAGACCGGGTTGCACTTCGGTGGCAGGTCCCGCTTCGGCGGTAATGCGATGGCAGGGGGTCCTTCCGCCCCAGAGTGGAAGGACTCCCCCGCCAGCGAAGACCAGGAGTGGAAGAAGCTCTGGGGCCCAGCCCCGCAAGAGTTTTCTGGGGCCCCCGAGCGAGTGAAGGACCCTGCTCCAGGGGCCCCAAAAAACTCTCGTGGGGGCCCCTGCGGAGCCCGGGGCCTGGGGCAAATTGCCCCTCCTGCCCCCCCCCTCTGGGCAGCCCTGCTGTCATGCTGCAGATGCCAGATGCCAGGCTGTGCCTCTCCCGCGGAGCCTGGCAGCAGCAGCAAAGGATCCCCTGTGGGCTGACCCAGCCGTGGTGCAGGACAGGCTGGTAGCTCTGAGTGCTGCACAGGTCATGCTTAGCACAGCGGTGGCAGCACTGGCACGGGGTCAGGCAGAGCAGGCCAGGCTTGTGTGTGTGCTGCTGGCAGTGAACAGAGTGTGCAGCGCAGGCCAGCCACCTAGGGAGGTGTGAGGCTTCGTGCTACAGATCACCTCCCACGTCCGAGCTAGTTACCTCGGGGCCAGGCCTTGGGCCCCAGTGCTGGCATTGTTTGGAGGTTGCTTTGTTTGGGGGCTTTTTTACCCTGTTCAATGGCGACTGCCAGCGATGTGCCGGAAGGGCTCTTTAACAGCTCACTTGGCAGCGCTGACTTCTTTGTGAAGCTCTGAGGGAGCGACTGATACATTAATGACAATATTAGTAACAAGGTCTGAGCCAGGCTGTCCTCAGACCTCCCTACACACTTATGGTTTGTTCAATCAACCAGCCACACACCGAGAAAAGAGAAGCTAGGCAAGGGCTCTGTTAGGTACAACGGCCCCAGCCCCACCCACTGCAGCCAGGCTGGCCCAGACTCAGGCCGAGGAACACCCTGACCCACGGAGGCTCAGCTAAGGCTGCGGGTGAAGGCAGGTTGACGTGAAGAGTTCCTCTGGCCCAGCAGCAGGGACAGCGTTCGCTAAGCAGACAGGGATGTTGGGAGCACGTTCACACCCATGTTAACACCCTGCCTGAGACGCACTCGGCCTTACACCCACAACATTAGAGCAGAAAACAAAGAATGGCTAGGTGCCCAAACGCTCACAAACCAGCTGAGAAAAGCCGCCACACCCTTGGAGTTCTTGGGGGCTTAATGTAGCTAATATAAATGTGTTCACGGGTATTTACCAACTGTCATGGGATGCACCAGGAATCCTACTTCACAAGACGCCCCAGAGCACTGGCACCTTGGCCTTTCACAGAACACTTTTACTTCTCTAACCATGCCCCCCGTCTCATTAATGCCCCGGCGCCTTGCTGCAGAAGGCCTGCTTCCCAAGCCAGGCCAAGCAGGGCCCCAGGCCACATCAGGGGCTTTAGAACAGGACTTGGGTTCCATGGTCTCTTTGACCTTCCCACCATACCAGGGAAGGCTCAGCCTCTCTCTGGGAGGCAGGTGAAGTCTGTGGGGTTTGTTGTGCTTCTCCCCAGTATGATAGGAAAGTCAGGCGTTAAATGTGCTAACTGGCAATGTGTATGTGTAGCTGGAACAAGCCTGATTCCAGATGCCCGCTAGGCATCCCAACCCTGGGATGGTGCTCTTGGCAATGCACGACAACGTCCCAGACAGAGACTGGAATGTTCATGATGGCCCAATGCCGAAATGCACGTACTCTTTGGGGTTATGCAGCTGGCTCCAGCACCGGGCTGACGGAGGCTGTGGGCTCAGGGAATAGGTGTGACTGAACTGGGATCAGCCACTCACTGCGGACCCTGCAGTCCCAATCGTCCTACTGCCTCACCTCTGGCCTGCTGCACAGTCAAACTGAGGCCCGGGGACAATGGGCGGGGAGCAGCATCTCTGGGAAGGCCCTTTAGGGCTTCCCCCCAAACTGAATAAGGCAGCTCTAGCATGGAGGAAATGTCCATGTGTTGATGCATCCCAGCTAGATCCACAGTCAGCCCATGACCCCAGGCTTTTCCTGCGGCCCCCACAGGACCTGACGCCAGCAAAGCGTGTTGCTGTTACAAATGTTGTCAGTAGGAGCAGCACTAGTGAGGAGGGGGGTAGCTCCTCCCCCCCAGGGAGTGAGTCTTTCACGTTGGCGCCCGGGGGCTCGGGAAGAGAACCCGGCATTGTGTCGTATGCGGAATGTTCTTCTCACAACTAGAAGATACTGGGCGCTTGGTGGATTGAACTGCAAAGACGAGGGCAGAAAGACAACCGAGTCCACCACTACCACACTCAGAAGGGAAGGGGAGCGGGGGTAAACATGCCCTCCAGTAGCTATCTGCATGGTTTTTCTCTATCAAAGCCGGCCGTGTTAGGGGCATATGTGTCTCCTTCAATGTGGAGGAATACCCAGCCCATTCCACAGACACTTGTTTGGAAATAGTATCTGTGACGTTCCTTTGCTTGGCCACTTGCTTCTCTCTCTACCTGCACAGAAGCATCCTGTGCACTGCTGCCCCCCACTACCCTTCAAACCATTGGCCTCCTGCTGCAGCGATGCCAGGTGTCTAGAGAGGAGCAAGTGCTCTGCGCGCAGCCAGAGCTTGTTTCTACCAACACAGGTGGGTGAATTCTCCAGACCCCACCCCCTACACACTGACTTGATTTATTAGCCAGGGACATCCAATCCCTGGCTAATGTAAACAGGGGCAGACAGAGGGTTATACCCTGGGACCGAGGGAGGAAACAGGAGGGAGTGCTTGTCATGTTCACAGCTCGCAGTTGGCTGGCTTTCAGAAGAGGGAGGAATCTGTCAACACCATTGCAGGCCAGCAGCGAGATTTCTGCCTGCTCGCCTTGCAGCTGGAGCTCCTTTCTGGAGGAGGGCAGAGGGAAGGTTGATTCTGGTTTCTCTTGCGAGGCCTGTCTGTGCCCACTGGAGAACTCTGACCTCAGTGTTAATCAGAGGCTGCTGAGGATTTAGCCAGGGCAGAGCTGGCTACAGGGGCACACAGTTATTCAGCTGCGCAGCAGCAGGGCAAGCCATGGGAAAGGAGTGTTTAAATGGTGCTGCTGCTGCTGCAGCTGCAAACTTCTGGGAGCTGCGCTTGTGAAACAGCCACTCACCGCCTTTGCAGCCCTGCCTCCCAGTCCTGATGGGCTCCAGAGAAAAAGAGCTAGTTGTCTAAAGCTCCTTGCTGGCTTGCAGGCACCACAGTAGATCTGGGATGGACACACAGTGCCCAGCAGATGTTCAGTGGACATGCAGGTGGATGTTCCTAGGGGCACGTGATGGGGCAACACTCGTGAGCACTGCTTGTCTGCTGTGAGTGGTGCTGGGGTCTCTTTTCCCCTGCTCCTGATGCTCCATTGACCTCGCTCGGTGGGTCTGTGGTGGCTCAGCCCTCCAGCCAAGTCCCACAGCTAAGAGATGAATGGATGTAACAAAACTCAACCAATGGTTGACCCTTCTCTGAGCCGGGCTTTCAGTAACGAGTCTTGTCCCTGTTCCAGTAACAAGTCTGTCCTGTGCAGGGACCTGGGCCTGCCTTCTACTCCAGGTCCCAACACAGCAGCCTTGTCAGTAGCAGCCATGCCCTGCTCCCTTAAAGGCTGCTGCTGCTGCTGCTGCATCCCCTGGGCTGCTTCCCACTGGTTCCCATCACTGTGACTCATTCATTACCTGAGGGATGCAGTCCCTGGGGGCTGCTCCATCTGTTCCCTGCTTGAGCAGGGTCTCTCCCAAGCCTCCCTGCCTGGAGAGCTTTGCAGCCTCCCAGCCCATCCTCCCCTTCTGGTCCCAGTCAGAAACTGATCTGCTCAGCCCCTGCAGCTCATTTTATCTGAGCCTGCTGGGATATGATTGGCTGCTTCTAGGTAGGCTCTCTAGGCAGGCCTGGAGGACCCACTTTCACTGCTCCTTTCCTGGTGCATCCCATCAGAGGGGAGCTCTGGGTTGCAGCATGAAATTTGTACCATTGGCTTTGGGCACTGGAAATCATGGGCACCTTCAAGGGCATCCACGGTTGGTGCTTGGATTTTGAAAATGTGGCCGTGGCTGCCTAGGTACCTGGCTCTAGCTGTGGACTCAGCCACTGGGGGTTTGTAGGAGCCAGCTCTCTCCTGGGAACCAGCTTCACTGTGTGCCTCCTGCTCTGAGCCCCAAACACTCAGCAGAAGGCCATGCAGAGGCTGTGTGCTGACCACTGGGTAATGAGCAGCACTCACACACCCAGCATATATCTGGGGACACAGGCGTGGCCAGACTGGATCAGACCCAGGGTCCAGCTAGTCCAATAGTGAGGGCCCTACCAAATTCACAGTCCATTTTGGCCAATTTCACGGTCATAGGATTTTTAAAATCGTTAATGTCATGATTTGAGCTATTTAAATCTGAAATGTCACAGTGTTGTAATTGTAGGGGTCCTGACCCAAAGAGGAGTTGGGGGGATGGTTTGCAAGGTTATTGTAAGGGGGGGATTGCAGTACTGCTGCCCTTACTTCTGTGCTGCTGCTGGCGGCAGCGCTGCCTTCAGAGCTGGGCAGCTGAAGAATGGCGGCTGCTGGCAGGGAGCCCTGCTCTGAAGGCAGAGCCGTCGCCAACAGCAGCACAGATTAAGCATGGCACAGTATGGTATTGTCACCCTTACTTCTGCACTGCAACTGGCAGGGCGCTGCCTTCTGAGCTGGCCACCTAGCCCTGAAGTCAGCGCAGAAGTAAGGGTGGCAATAACATGACTCCCCCTAAGATAACCTTGTGACACCCCCTACAACTGCCTTGTGGGTCAGGATTCCCAATTTGAGAAACAATGGTCTCCCCCGCGAAATCTATATAGTATAGGGTAAAAGAACACAAAAGACCAGATTTAACTGGGGGGGGGGGTGCGGGGATGACGACATACCAGATTTCACAGTCTGTAACAAGTTCTTCATGGCCATGAATTTGGTAGAGCCCTACCAACGGCCCATCTCCAACAGTGCCCGGCACCAGATGCTTCAGAGGAAGATGCAAGAAACCCCACTGTAGGCAGATGTGGGGTACTCTCCCCCTGCCCTCAAAGGTCTCCTAATAGTTAGAGATTGCCTTAAGCCTCAAAGCAAGAGTTTTATCTCCCTTTCAACAATTTTTTGTCAGCAATAACTATTATAACTCCAGGTATTCTTGTTATCCATATAAGAATTCAATCTCTGAATCTTGCCTTGAGTTCTTGGTCTAACCATCTCGTGGCAGTGAGTTCCACAGTCTAATCCTGCGTTCTGTGAGAAAGTCCTGAGTTTTGAATGTTCTGCTTTTCAATTCCATTGTTTTTTGATTGTCTTGACCAGTGTCAGGTACATCCAACCTGAGCCCCTCAAGGCTCTGAACTGCAGCTGTCAGGAGTGAGCATGTTGAAGAAAATGTGTATTTGATGATGAATTGAAATGTCTGCATTGCACCTTGAAACTGTTCCACTGCCATGTATGAATCAGTCCCACTACCGCAGGGAGCGTAGGGGGCATTGCGCTGGAGTGAGTCAGGAGTGTGCAGAGTAGTGGTCATCCCTTCATCTGTTTCATAGGGATCGGAGAAGAGGATCATTGTGGCTGCTCCATGCCTGCTTCCCTGCAGGGCTGTGGATGCCCCAGCGGGAGGAGAGGAGGGACTCAATGGGCTCTACCTGAGCCTAGGAGGAGACCCTCGCAAAGGATGACTCTTGTCCCCCCCCCCACAGACATGCATGGCAGCCCAGGAGAGGGGGAAGGATGAATAACTGAGAACCCACAATCAGTTACAGCTCCCTGGTTCTCCATCTCAGCCCCAGGATGAGCTAGGGCGCTCAGGCCACAGCCCCACCCCTGGTGTTAGGAGTCGCAGGCACAGAGGTGCATGTGACTGTGCTGATTTCCACCGGAGCCACGGGACCAGCGGACCCTCCACAGCCATGTCTGCAGGAGGTCCACCGGAGCCACGGGACCGGCGAGCGGCAAAGCGCCCCCCCGCGGCGTGCCGCCGTGCTTGGGGTGGCGAAATGGCTAGAACCAGCCCTGGCCCTGACTCTAGCTGGAACTCTGCTAGTTCAGCATTCGCCTGCTGTGATTAGCACAGGGATTGCTGTGCAGCATGTGGGCCCTGAAGCCAGCATGCTCGGTAGAGGGGCTGGCATGGCCTCGCAGGCTGCATGCCGCTCTAGCGTGCTGGGGAGATTAAAAAGAAGCATTTCACAACACTTCTCTGTGGGTGCAGCAGCCAGACCAAGTGACCTCCCAGCCTGGAGTATGGTGATGGGTTGGCTGTAAGAAATGGGGCTGGTTTGGGTGTCTGTGTTCAGCCAGGAAGGCTCTGAGATAGCCAGAACAGAGACCATGTTGTTTCTTGGCACATGATTAGCTAACTACGCTATCTCTCTCTCATTAAAATGAGACCCTCTTCCCTACTAGCCGTTGTGATGCTGCACCCCATATTTGTCATGGTAATATTATAATATGGTTCTGGCATAATTATGATGCATATTGTTCAAGATGGGCCATGTGAGGTGTCATTGGAAAGGTTATGATTTGCTGAATACGATTATCCTATTTGTATGCATGAATCATTTTTGTATCTGAAGTTATGAATTGACTCGGGATCTGTATTTCAAATAGGCTTATTCTGGAAAACACCCACAACCAGCCTTTCTGGTACAAAAATGAAGAAGCCAGATATAGCTGATGGCCCATCAGCAAAGACAATGGACTGTGGAATAGGTTAACCTTCCAGGGGGCATTTTGGCCACCCTGTAACCAATGGCTGCTATAACACATGCAAGACCACGTTTCTGGACTCCAGCTTGGGATGTCAGTATTTTGCCACAAACCAGTCTGGGAACCAAGTTTTGAAACAAAGGGTTCCCACCATACGCTAAAGGTCTATAAGACAGTGACTGACATTATCTGTTGTTCTTCATTCCCCACATAAGAAGACTCTTGGAAACACCTGAGGAACAAAGACTGAACCGGAGGAAGGGATAGCTCAGTGGTTTGAGCATTGGTCTACTAAACTCAGGGCTGCGAGTTCAATCTTTGAGGGGGCCATTTGGGGATTGGCCCTGCTTTGGGCAGGGGGTTGGACTAGATGATCTCTTGAGGTCCCTTCCAACCCTAATGAAGTGCTGGATCCAGCCTAAGCATGAAAGACCTGGGGATTCCAAGCTGTAAAGCAAGTACAGCTTGCCCCTTCAGAATCTACAGCCTGCTTGTATCATTAGCCAGGGTGAGAATTTGTTAATTCATCTCCAATCTTTCTAGTATGTTAGACTTAGTTTGCAGGGTTTTTTCCCCAGGTAATCAGCTTTGATCTGTTTGCTATCACTTATAATCACTTAAAATCTATCTTTTGTAGTTAATAAACTTGTTTTTGCTTTATCTAAACCAGTGGGTTTGAGTTGCATATTCCTCTCCACGTTGGTGAGGGCAAACTCTATGAGCATACATTGTAGAAATCCCTGTGCAGTGCAAGATGGCATAATTAGGGGTTTATACTCCAGAGGCGGTGCATGCCTGGGTAGCTGATAGTTACCTTGCCTGTAGCCTTTCTACCGTTGATTCATGCAGTGGCTGGTCAGAGAGCCTGCATGTAACTGCACCTGGGTGGGTCCCTACCCATGTAAACGCTGGTGGAAGTGTAGGACTGGGAGCATGTCTACAGCTTCTCACAGCAGCATGGTGTGAGAGGGAGCCCAGGCTAGTGGGGTAGAGGGCTCAGTGGTACCCCAGTTCCAGCTGGCACCTGGGGGCGGGAACGGTCACAGCCATGTCCTAGCTGACACTCCCCTGGCCCATTACAGCTCAGACTCCCTGCTGGCTGCATAGGGCTGCATGTTGAAGCACAGTGTCCTTCCTTCTTGCTATGGCTGCCTCTGCCACCAGACTGCCAGGGGACAGTGGGAGCCAGTGCTGGTATTTGCCTCCCCAAGCTGATACACCTTTACACTTTCTTAATGCCAGTAG